>NC_064847.1:6124304-6443008 GCF_024166365.1 Elephas maximus indicus
TACTAAAGGTATTTTAGATCATGGAAAAAGATGGAATAGTACTAAACTATGAAGCCACAATATCCCTGACACCAAAACCAGGTAAAGGTACCACAAAAAAGGAAAATTACAGACCTATATCTCTCACGAACTTAGATGCAAAAATCCTCAACAAAATTCTAGCCTGTTCACACAGGCTACACACCTGTCTGGAATCTCAGAAAAACCAGTTCTCACCAAACAAAATAAGTAACTTTGTCTATCTTGCCATACTACTCTCTCCTATCTATCTGATCCCTCCCCTCCCTGCCCCAGCCAGCTTCATGGCTTCATTAACATTGGAATTCCCTGGGCCAGGGAGTGAAGTACTCTACGGCGGTGCGTGGGTGGGGGTGGGGGGTAGTGGTGTGGGGGGACGGTGGGGTGGGGGCGTGGGGGAGGTGGGGGTAGAGGAAGGGTTTGTTTTTTGTTTTTCTAACCCATTCTCCTGGCCTGAGAGAAGCAGCAATTAACAATCGGGGGAAAAATCCTTCCTTGACTTCCCTAAACTGGAATAATGATACAGAGCCAGCTCCAGCCAAGCATAAGAGTTCCACAGTCTCTGGCTTTCATCCATACAGGGAACCAGGTGGCTACTATAATGCAAAGGCAATTCTGATAGAGATCTGACTGTAGTTGTTTTAGCTGAGCAGCGGACAGGGAAGTTTTGCAGGTCTGATACCTCTCTACCTATTAAACAGAGCCCTCACTGATCCACAGCAGGGAACTGAGGGCTGATAGCTCCACCCACACCACCTAGCCACCTGCTAAAGGGATCTGAGGGTAGTAATGCCTACCAATCTTTAAAGGTACATGCATTGGGTGCCTAAAGTACAGCTGCAGAGCCCACCCACCATAGTGCTTTAGAGAATGGAGCACTCCTAGCTCACTGGCACGTGGGGAAAGTCTGTCAGCATCCTGCCCTCCTCAGAGTGTGACCCCCTGCAGCTACTAGAATCTGGTGCATACAACCATTACCACTACTCCTCTAAGTTAATATGTGACAGCCTATACCACACATTAGGTGACCCACTATCAGAACACCTAAGCTGATTCTATTCAAGAATAGTGAATGGACTCATAACAGCTCAAACCAGCTGGTAATAGGACATAAGTGATTCAAAGTCTACAACAATCAAGATAGCACTATCTAGTACCCCATCCGGGTGTATTGAAACTAAACAAAACAAGAAGATAAGACTCAGTGAGCAAATACAAAATAAATCATTACAATATCTTATAGATGGCTTGAAGACAGCAGCCGATATCAAATCACATAAAGAGGCAGACCATGGATGCTTCTACAAACCCCCAAATAAAAGAATCAAAATCTTTCCCAAATGAAGATACAACCCTGGAATTGCCAGATGTAAGATATAAAGAACTAATATACAGAATGCTTCAAGACATCAGGATGACCTCAGAAATGAAATAAGGCAATCTACAGAAAAAGCCAAGGAACACACTCATTAACCAGTTGAAGAAATCAAAAAGATTATTCAAGAACATAGTGAAAAATTTAATAAACTGCAAGAATCCATAGAGAGACAACATTCAGAAATCCAAAAGATTAACAATAAAATTACAGAATTAGACAACTCAATAGGAAGTCAGAGGCGCAGAATCAAGGAATTGGAATGCAGAGTGGGGGAGTTGGAGGATAAGGCAATTGACACTAATATAGTTGTAGAAAAATCAGATAAAAGAATTAAAAAAAAAATGAAGAACCCTAAGAATCACGTGGGACTCTACCAAGAAGAATAACTTGCGTGTGAGTGGAGTTCAAGAACATGGAGGGATAACAGAAAATATAGAGAGAATAGTTGAACATCTGTTGGCAGAAAACTTCCCTGGCATCATGAAAGATGAAAGGATGTCTACCCAAGATGCTCATCAAACCCATTACATGATAGATCCCAAAAGAAAATCACCAAGACATATTATCATCAAACTTACCAGAACCAAAGATAAACGGAAAATTTTAAAAGCAGCCAGGGATTAAAAAAAAAAAAAAAAAGTCAACTACAAAGGAGAATGAATAAGAATAAGTTCAGAATACTTGGCAGAAACAATGCAGGCAAGAAGGCAATGGGATGACATATATAGAGCACTGAAGGAGACAAACTGCCAGCCAAGAATCATATATCCACCAAAGCTCTCTCAAATATGAAGGTGAAATTAAGACATTTACAAGCTTAGAGAATTTGCAAAAACCAAACCAAAGCTACAAGAATTACTAAAGGAAAGCCTTTGGTCAGAAAATCAATAATATCAGATACCAACACAACACAAGGTCACAGAACAGAATATCTGGATATCAACTCAGATAGGGAGATCACAAAAACAAAATAAGATTCATTAAAAAAAAATACTGAAAACAGGGAATCATTGATGTCATTATGTAAAAGACTACAATAATCAAAAAAGAGGGAGTAAATACAGGAGGCATAGATCTTCCATATGGAGAGGAAACCAAGGCAATATAGAATGATACAAGTTAGGTTTTTACTTGGAATAATAGCGGTAAATATTAAGGTAACCACAAAGAGGTCTAACAATTCCACTTCAAAATAAAAACCAAGATACAGATAATGACTCAGCAAAAATAAATTCAACTACCATGAAAATGAGGAACACACAATTTGCAAACAAAAACTTCTCAGCACAAAAAAGTAAGTGGAAAAATGAAATTGTCTACAACACACAAAAAAAGGTATCAAAATGACAGCTCTAAACTCATACTTCTCTATAATTACACTGAATATAAATGGACTAAATGCACCAATAGACAGAGAGTCGCAGATTGGATAAAAAAAACACGATCCATCTATACGCTGCCTATAAGAGACACACCTTAGACTTAGAGACACCAACTAAAACTCAGAGGATGGAAAAAGATATATCAAGCAAACAACAATCAAAAAAGAGCAGGAGTGGCAATATTAATTTCTCACAAAATAGACTTTAAAGTTAAATTCACCACAAAGGATAAAGAAGGACACTACATAATGATTAAAGGGACAATTGACCAGGAAGATATAACCATATTAAATATTTATGTGCCCAGTGACAGGGCTGCAAGATACATAAAACAAACTTTAACAGAATTGAAAAGTGAGATGGACACCTCCACATTTATAGTAGGAGAATTCAACACACCACTTGAAGGATAGGACATTCAGTAGTAAGCTCAATAGAGACACGTAGGATCTAACTGCTGCAAAATCAATCAATTTGACCTCATGGACTTATACAGAACACTCCACCCAACAGCTGCAAAACACACTTTTTTTTCTAGTGCACATGGAACATTCTCTAGAATAGATCACATATTAGGTCATAAAACAAACCTCTGCAGAATCCAAATCATTGAAATATTACAAAGCATCTTCTGAGACCATAAGGCCATAAAAGTAGAAATCAATAACAGAAAACCAGGGAAAAGAAATCAAATACTTGGACACTGAACAATACCCTCCTCCAAAAAGGCTGGGTTATAGAAGGCATTAAGGAGAGAATAAGGAAATTCACACAATGCAATGAGACTGAAAACACTTCCTATTAGAACCTTTGTGACACAGCAAAAGCAGTGCTCAGAGGCCAATTTATATTGATAAATGCACACATACATAAAGAAGAAAGAGCCAAAATCAGAGAACTGTCCCCACAACTTGAATAAAAAGAAAGAGAGCAACAAAAGAATCCATCAGGCACCAGAAGAAAACAAATAATAAAAATTAGAGCAGAATTAAATGAATTAGAGAACAGAAAAACAATTGAAAGAATTAACAAAGCCAAAAGCTGGCTCTTTGAAAAAATTAACAAAATTGATAAACCATTGGCCAGACTGACTAAAGAACTACAGGAAAGGAAACACATAACCCAAATAAGAAATGATTTGGGCCATATCACAATAGACCCAACTGAAATTAAAAGAATCATAGCAGATTACTACGAAAAATTGTACTCAAATTTGAAAACCTAGAAGAAATGGATGCATTCCTAGAAACACACTACCTACCTAAACTAACACAAACAGAAGTAGAACAACTAAACAGAGCCATAACAAAAAAAGAGATTGAAAAGGCAATCAAAAAACTCCCCCAGCAAAAAATGCCCTGGCCCATACAGCATCACTGCAGAGTTCTACCAAACTTTCAGAGAAGAGTTAACACCACTACTACGAAAGGTATTTCAAAGCATAGAAAAGGATGGAATGCTCCCTAACTCATCCTATGAAGCCAGCATGTCAGTGATTCCAAAACCAGGTAAAGACACCACAAGAAAAGAAAATTACAGACCTATATCTCTCATGGACTTAGATGCAAAAATCCTCAGCAAAATTCTAGCCAATAGAATTCAACAACATTTTAAAAAAATAATCCACCGTGACCAAGTGGGATTTATATCAGGTATGCAAGCAAGGTTGCTTCAATATTAGAAAAACAATTAATGTAATCCATGATAGAAATAAAACAAAAGGCAAAAACCACATGATCTTATCAATTGATGCAGGAAGGTGTTTGACAAAGTCCAACACCCATTCCTGATAAAAACTCTCAGCAGAATAGGAACAGAAGGAAAATTCTTCAACATAATAAAGGGCATTTATACAAAGCCAACAGCCAACATCACCCTATATGGAGAGAGCCTGAAAACATTCCCATTGAGATCGGGAACCAGACAAGGATGCCCTTTATCACCACTCTTAGTCAACATTGTGCTGGAAGTCCTAGCCAGAGCAATTAGGCTAGGTAAAGAAATAAAGCACATCCAGATTGACAAGGAAGAAGTCAAAGTATCTCTGTTTGCAGATGACATGATCTTATACACAGAAAACCCTAAGGAATCCTCCAGAAAACTACTGAAACTAATAGAAGAGTTTGGCAGAGTCTCAGGTTATAAGATAAACATACAAAAATCACTTGGATTCCTTTACATCAACAAAAAGAACAGTGAAGAGGAAATCAGAAAATCAATACTGTTCACAGTAGCCCCCAAGAAGATAAAATACTTAGGAATAAATCTTACCAAAGATGTAAAAGACCTATACAAAGAAAACTACAAAGTACTAGTGCAAGAAACTAAAAGGGACCTACTTAAGCAGAAAAACATACCTTGCTCATGGATAGGAAGACTTAACATGGTAAAAATGTCTATTCTACCAAAAGCCGTCTATACATAAAATGCACTTCTGATCCAAATTCCAATGACATTTTTTAATCTGATGGAGAAGTAAATCACCCACTTCATAATAATAAGGAAGGACACTTAGAGTTTGTTTCATTACTCTGCCATGCCTCAGGGTTTTCTGCATTAACCCACCATGTGCCCCTTTTGTTCTTTTGTGGATACTATTTCTCCAACAGCACCAGCTTATGGCTCCCAAGAAAGACAAAATCTCAGATCTGTGTGTGGCCCTTTCTAAACACACATATGTCCCACCAAATAGGGTAAGGGTCTGCAGATGGAAAAACGGTGGGATTCAGGGATAAGGAGGCAGAAGGGCCTGGGGAGACCTTGTGTACTGTCCAGTCCCTTCTCAATATCCCATTCCCAGATGATGGTGGGCAATGTCGTCAGTCACTGTTTCTGTAAAATGTACCAGCTGGAGGAATCTCTGAGTGGAGTCTTAGACCGAGTTGATATCTTTATGTGACCCAGGGACCAAGTAACCTCTTCTATGCTTCCTTTTATCTGACCCCAACTTGGCCCTTCCCTCTTTTTCTTTCTTAATTCTTTTGGAATCTCCTGGTGTGATGTGCCTTAGGGAAGTTCTGCTCTTTCTTAGTGTTTTTTTCAGCACTTACTGAGTACCTCCTCTAGCCGGTGTATCTTAATTCATATGTATTATAGTCATCAAAAACAAAAAGGTTTTGAAATGGAAAACATTAAGTAGAAAATCGCTTTGTGAATTATAAAAAAAAACTTCTGAACAGAAAACCATTGAAAAAATTTTTTTTGCATTTAGGTAACCAAAAGTTTCTTGTGTTATGCATTGTTTTTTAAAATAAAAAATTTTATAGTCTCCAGTACTCTGAAGATGCCAAAGTACTTTATCGAAAGATAAGTAAGCACCAAGCGATGTGTAAATCATTTAACGCATTTTAAAGCACAGAACATTTGGTGACCTTTTCAGGACCTTTTCAGAATATTTTCTGACTGTGAAGGATGAGTGGGCGAATCATCTGGGGCAGGGTGAGGTAGTCCTTTTTGGGGTGATCTGATCACACTTGACTTTCTGTCTGTCCCCCAGAGATATGATATATAGTCCTGGGGCCATTGAGAGGACAGGAGAGGAGATTGTACTTCCTGTCTACCTCAGAGACCGTGTTCCAGCCCAAGACTGCGATGACTCTGACCAAGGTCTGATGCTCTTTAGTCACCTGCTCCTGGTATCAGTGCCCTGGGACCAACTCACCTGGGATGTCTTCTATGACATCCTGCTGCACTGGCTCCCATGAGTATGCAGTTCCTCAGAGGGAAGGGTAAGACGGGGTCTGAACTGAGACCTGGGTGTCTGGGTGCTTATTTGACACTTCCCCTTCAGCATCCAAAAAAGACAGCTCAAACTTAAAATGACCATAGAGGAACTTGTGAGTTTTCTTCTTCCTTTCAGCTTCTCAGTTCACCATTACACCACTTAGGCACTGGTGATACAGAGGTGAACAAAGTAGACAAAATACATACAACTTTATCTTGTACTTTCATGTCTCCTTTTTGGAAAGGCCTGCTTATTAGTGTTTTCTGAAAGGTTTTCGTTGTAATTAAAATCCAGCATCTTTTTCATGGCAGGTGAAGCAGTATATTTTCTATCTACTGGCCATATATTAACTTCCCTTCCCTCATTTTGGTTTTAAATGTTCACTCCTCACAGTGCTTTCCAGATGAAAATTTGCAACTGCTTATGTCATTTACCATTTACCCCTTAATGATGTTGAGCTTTTTATTCTCCTGTGCTTACTGGCCATTTGTATTATGTTTTTGGGGGGCATGTCTGTCCAAATATTTTGCCCATTTAAAATTTTTGTCCTATTGAGTTGTATAATTTTAAAAACATATATTTCAAGTATAAGTTGTTTGTTACATGTTTACCAAATATTTTCTTATATTCTGTGGCTTCTTAATGTTGTCTTTTGGTGAATTGAAGCTGTTAATTTTGATGAAATTCAATCTGTTAAGTCCCCCAACACCACACCATTATACTTAACTGCCTTCCACATCTTTCCATGTAAACTTTTACGCCTAATATGAGGTCTCAAAGACATTTTCCTATGTTTTGGTTTTAAAAGTTTTAGGGTTTTTGGCTTCTATGTATAGGTCTTTGATCCAACTTGAATTTTCTTCCCCAATTTGATTGCCTGCTGCCGTCTTTAAAGACCAAGTGGTTATTTAAGTGCAGGTGTCTTCCTCAGCTCTTAATAATTCCATTCTGTTTATCAATCTGCAGTGCCTTGATTATAATACCTTTCTGATAAACTTTGAATTTGTTTTGGGTAGTGTACATATTCAAACATTGTTTTTCGTTACTGCTTTGAATACTTAGGTCCTTTGATTTTCCATTTAAATTTAGCATCAGCCTGGAGTTCTTAAACCATACAGCTGTTGCCGTGGGTGAGGTCCTTAACTTTGGCAATACTGATTTAAAGAAATCTGTAAGTACGATTAGGGTAAAGAGACAACTCCTGAAAACATCACTGTGAAAGAAAGAAAGAGAAAGAGAAATATGTGTGTTTGTGTCTATGTGCGTGTGAGAGAGAGTATAACTGCCCCTATAGGGTTTTACAGGCCGTAATCTTTACGGGAACAGATTGTCAGGTCATTCTCCCATGGAGCTAGAGCTGCTGGGTA
Source organism: Elephas maximus indicus (assembly GCF_024166365.1). Lineage (NCBI taxonomy): Eukaryota > Metazoa > Chordata > Mammalia > Proboscidea > Elephantidae > Elephas > Elephas maximus. The sequence goes on from NC_064847.1 coordinate 6,132,174, forward strand.
TGTTTGAACCACCAACCTTTCATTTAGCAGCTGAGTGTTGCTGCACACACCAACTGGCAAATCTTCATGGCCTAACCAATACTAGAGTTCAAGTTAGAGTTACATGTGGGATCTCACTGCGTTTAAACAAGGTAGAAACCTTTATGATCTTAGGAATGTTGCCTGATATAAAGTAGGGGACTAACGCCTCACCTTAGCTGTTGCTTTACCTAAATATCCCATAGTCGTCCCAGTCTCATAGTGGGAAAGTATACTCTGATCTAATGAGAAATAAATCTGGCAAATACAAATTGACTTGACAAAATGGAATCCTTTGAACCCCCTTGCCATTCACCCACCCCCAGATAAAGGAGATAATAGGTCCTAATGAAAGCCTTCAATGATTAAAATTACTGTACAAGACCTATTTAGTGACGAGCTGATTATCGATCACCATTACTTCTCCTTTTATCAATTTCGTGTGTTCTTAAACATGGAAAGAATGAATGGTGCTTCATGTTGGATTGCTATTGTTGTTAGATGCCTTCTTGTTGATTCTGACTTATAGCAACTCCTGAAAAAGCGGAACTGCCCCATAGGGTTTTTAGACTTTAATCTCTACAGGACTATGAAGATCAAAGTCTATAGCCTTCAGTATGGATTACACCTCAGCCTAAATCCTCACAACTGGACCAGTAAGCAACATCATGATAAACAAGAGATTATAGTTGTTAAGAATTTCATTTTACTTGGATCCACAATCAATACCCATGGAAGCAGCAGTCAAGAAATCCAAAAAAAGCATTGCGTTGGGCATATCTGCATAGGACCTCTGTAAAGTGTTGAAAAGCAAAAATGTCACCTCGAAGACTAAGGTGCACCTGGCCCAAGCCATGGTATTTTCAGTTGCATCATATACATACGAAAGCTGCACAATGAGGAAGAATTGACACCTTTGAATTGTGTCGGCAAAGAATATTGAATATGCCAGGGAGTGCCAAAAGAATGAACAAATTTTTCTTGAAAGAAGCACAACCAGAATGCTTCTTAGAAGCAAGGATGGTGAGACTGTGCCTTAAATACTTGAGACATGTTGTCAGGAGGGATCAGTCCCTGGAGAAGGACATCATGCTTGGTAAAGTACGGGGTCAGCGGAAAAAAACAAAGACCCTCAATGAGATGGACTGACACAGTGGCTGCAACAGTGGACTCAAGCTTAACAACAGTTGTAAAGGTGGCACAGGACCGGGCAGTGTTTTGTTCTGTTGTGCATAGGGTCACTAGGAGTAGACACCTAACAACATCATCTAATTAGTGAATACCCTTCCAGCCCTCACAGCCATCAAAAAATGTTTTCCTCTGTGTTTCAACCTTTTCTTAAATTCTTACAGTCTCATACACTATTTGTGCTTCCTTGACTAATTTCACTCGGCATAATGCCTTCCAGATTCATCCATGTTATGAGATGTTTCATGGGTTTGTCGTCATTCTTTACTGTTGCTAAGTATTCCGTTGTGTGAGTATATCATGATTAATTATCCATTCATCTGTTGATGAGCACCTTGGTTGTTTCCATCTTTCTGCTGTTGTAAACAGTGCTGCAGTGAACCTGGGTGTGCTTATATCCATTCGTGCGAGGGCCGTAATTTCTCTAGGATGTATTTCAAGGAGTGGGATTGCTGGACTGTGTGGTAGTTCTATTTCTAGCTTTTTAAGGAAGCATCAAATTGATTTCCAAAGTGGTTGTACCATTTTACAATCCCACCAGCAGTGTATAAGTGTTCTAGTCTCTCCACAGCCTCTTCAACATTTACTATTTTGTGTGTTTTGGATTAATCCCAGCCTTGTTGGGGTCAGATGGTATCTCATCGTAGTTTTGATTTGCATTTCTCTAATCACTAGTGATCATGAGCATTTCCTCATGTATCGTTAGCTACCTGAATGTCTTCTTTAGTGAAATGTCTGTTCATATCCTTTGCCCATGTTTTAATTAGGTTATTTGTTGTTGAGGTTTTGCAATATCTTGTAGATTGTAGAGATAAGACCCTGATCGGATTTGTTGTAGCCAAAATTTTTCTCTCTGTCCATAGATGACTGTTTTGGTGAAGTCTTTGGAAGTCCATGTTTGATTTTTATTAGGAGCCCCCAGTTATCTAGTTTTTTTTTTTTTTTCTGGTGTTTCTGTATTGTTAGTAATGTTTTATATGCTGTTTATGCCATGTATTAATTAAGGCTCCTAGCGTTTTCATGATTTCTCTTCCATGATCTTTATTGTTTTAGATTTTATATTCAGGTCTTTGATCCATTTTGAGTTAGTTTTTGTGCATGGTGTAGGGTATGGGTCTTGTTTCATTTTTTTTTGCAGCTGGATATCCAGTTATGCCCGCACGATTTGTTAAAGACTGCCTTTTCCCCAGTGAACGGATGTTGGGCCATTGTCAAATATCAGCTGCTCGTAGCTAATTTATATCTAGATTCTCAATTCTGTTCCCTCGGTCTGTGTATCTGTTGCTGTACCAGAACCAGCTTGTTTCGTCTACCATGGTGGTAAAATAGGTTCTAAAATCAGGGAGTGTGAGGTCTCCCACTTTATTCTTTTTCAGTAATGTTTTATTTATCTGGGATCTCTTTCCCTTCCATATGAAGTTGGTGATTTAAAAAATGCCATTGGAATTTTGATCGGGATTGCATTGTATCTATAGATCACTTTTGGTAGAATAGATATTTTTATAATTTTAAGTCTCCCTATCCATGAGCAAGGTGTATTTTTCCACTTACTTGGGTCTCTGTTGCTTTTTTGTAGCAGTGTCTTGTTTTTTTCTTTGTAGAGATCTTTGATGTCTCTGGTTAGATTTATTCCTCTTCTTGGGGGCTATTGTAAATGGCCTGGATGTGGTGATTGCCCTTCAACGTTCTCTGTTAGCGTAGAGGAATCCAACTGATTTTTGTATGTTTATCTGTATCCTGATACGTTGCTGAAATCTTCTATTAGTTCCAGTAGTTTTCTTGTGGATTCCTTAAGGTTTTCTGTGTATAAGATCATATCATCTGCAAATAGATACTTTTACTTCTTCTGTACCAATTTGGATGCCCCTTAGTTCTTTTTTTAGCCTAATTGCTCTGTCTAGGACCTCCAGCACAATGTTGAGTAAGAGTAGCGATAAAGGGCATCCTCGTCTGTTTCCCATTGTCAAAGGGAATGCTTTCAAACTCTCCATTTAGGATAGTGTTGGCTGTTGGCTTTGTATAAAATACCCTTTATTATGCTGAGGAATTTTCCTTCTTTTCCTACTTTGCTGAGGATTTTTATCATGAATGGGCGTTGAACTTTGTCAGATGCGTTTTCTGCGTCAATCGATAATGGTTCTTGTTTTTTGTTTTGTTATTTAATGGATTATGTGATGGATTACATTGATTCTTTTTCTAATGTTGAAACACCCCTGCATAACGGGTATGAATCCCACTTGGTCATGATGAATTGTTTTTTTTTTTTTGATAAGTTGTTAAATTCAGTTGGCTAGAATTTTGTGCCTCAGTTCATAAGGAATATTGATCTATAATTTTCTTTTTTTGTGGTGTCTTTACCTGGTTTTGGTATCAGGGTTATGCTGGCTTCATAGGATGAGTTTGGGAGTCTTCTTTTGTTATATGTTTATTTAGTTGTTCTACTTGTTCATGTTAGTTCAGGTACATAGTGACTTTCTAGAAATTTGCCCGTTTACTCTAGGTTTTCAAATTTGCTCAACTACAGCTTTTCATGGTATTGTGTTATGATTTTTTTGAATTTCAGTTGGGTCCGTTGTCATATTGCCCATCTCATTTCTTTTTTGGGTTTGCTTTCTCTCCTCTTTTTCTTTTGTTGGCTTGGCCAGTGGCTTATTGGTTTTGTTGATCTTTTCAAAGAATAAGCTTTTGGTCTTGTTAATTCTTTCAGTTGTTTTTCTGTTCTCTATTTCATTTAATTCTTATCTGATTTTTATTATTTGCTTTCTTCTGGTCCCTGAAGGCTTCTTGTGCTGCCCTTTCTCTGTCGAAGTTGTAGGGATAATTCTTTGATTTAGGCCCTTTCTTCTGTTTGGATGTGTGCATTTATTGCTATAAATTGTCCTTTGAGCACTGCTTTTGTTATGTCCCAAATATTCTGGTAGGAAGTGTTTTCATTCTCATTGGATTCTGTGAATTTCTTTATTCTTTCTTTTAAATTCTTTTATAACGCAGTAGTCTTTGAGCAAGGTGTTGTTCAGTTTCCATGTGTTTGATTTTTTTTCCTTGCGTTTTCTGGCTTTTTGGCTTTTCTGGCTTTATGGTCAGAAAAGACGTTTTGTAGTATTTTGATGTTTTAGATACTGTTAAGATTTACTTTATGGCATAATACGTGGTCTGTTCTGGAGAATATCCCATGTGTGTTAGAAAAGAAAGTATACTTGGCTGTTGTTGGATGGAGTGTTATGTTTATGAGGTCAAGTTGGTTGGTTGTAGCATTTAGATCTTCTGTGTCTTTACTGAGTTTCTTTTTGGATGTTCTGTCCTTCACCAAAAGTGGTGTGTTGAAGTCTCCTACTATTATTGTGGGGCTGTCTGTTTCTCTTTTCAATGCTGTTAGAGTTTTTTTTATGTTTGGGAGCCCTATCATTGGGTGCTCATACATTCGTTATGGTTATATGTCCTCCTGGTATATTGTCCCATTAATCATTATGTTGTGCCCTTCCTTATCTCTTGTATTGGATTTTACTTTAATGTCTATTTTGTCAGAAATTTATATTGCCAATCCTGTTTTTTGATTGCTGTTTGATCAATATGTATATTTTCCATCCTCTGAGTTTTTGTTTGTTTGTGTCTTTAAGTCTAAGGTGTGTCTCTTTTAGGCAGTATGTAGACAGACTATTTTGTTTTAATTCACTCTGCCACTTTCTGTCTCTTTATTGGTGCATTTAGTCCATTCACCTTCAGTGTAATTATCGATAGGTACAAGTTCAGTGCTGCCATTTTGATGTCTTTTTTTGTGTGTTGTTGACAGTTTCTTCTTTCCACTTAATTTTCTGTACTGAGTTTTTCTTTGTATATTCTCTTTTCCTCTTTGTCATTGTTGCTTTTGTGTTTGATGAGTCTTTATGTTTTTCTTGTTCTTTTTTTGGTGTGTAGGATTATTAGTTTCTTTGTGTTTATATTAATATTTACCCCTATTTTTATAAGTTTAAACCAATCATTTATTTCTTTATATTGTTGAGACTTCCTCTCATTGTGAAAGATCTATGACTACATTTTTTAGTCCCTTTTTTTTGTTTTAATGGTGTCATCTTTTATGTAATAATGTCTCTGTTGCTCTTTTTTGAGTGCTTGAGCCTTATTTTTGTGATTTCCCTGTCTGTGTGGATATCTGGTTGCTCAGTCCTGTGTTCTAGTCTTTGGTTGTTATCTGATGTTACTGGTTTTCTAACTGGAGGACTCCCTTTAGCATTTTTTGTAATTTTGGTTTGGTTTTTACAAATTCCCTAAACTTCTGTTTATATGGAAATGTCCAAATTTCGCCTTCATATTTGAGATAGAATTTTGCTGGACATATAATTCTTGGGTGACAGTTTCTTTCTTCAGTGCCTTATATATGTCATCCCATTGCCTTCTTGCTTGTAAGGCTTCTGCTGAGTAGCCTGAGCTTAGTTTTATTGACTCTTCTTTGTAGGTGAGTTTTCATTTATCCCAAGCCGCTCTTAACGTTCTCTCTTTGGTTTGGGCAAGTTTGATTATGATGTGTTTTGGTGACTTTTGGGGGGGATCTACCTTGTGTGGGGGTTCGGTTAGCATCTTGGATAGTTATCTTCTCATCTTTCATGATACCAGGGTAGTTTTCTGCCGAAAAATCAACAATTCTCCCTCTCTTTTCTGTCATCCTCTCCTGTTCTGGTACTCCAGTCACTTGCAGGTTATTCCTCTGGATAGAGTCCCACGTAAGTCTTAGGATTTCTTCATTTTTTAAAATTCTTTTATCTGATTTTTCCTTTTTAGTTAATCTCACAAATTCTGACTTCTGTTTTCTCAATTCTGTACCTATGACTTTCTACTAAGTTGTCTAGTTCTGAAATTATATTGTTAATCTTCTGGATTTCTGTTTGCTATTTCTTTGCGGATTCTTTATAGCCTGTTGAATTTGTCATTATGCTCTCCCCTAATCCTCTTAAGTTCCTCTAATGCTTTTTTGGTGTGCTGCTTGGATTGCTCTGTGTTTTGCCTTGTCGCCTTCCTGATGTCTTGAAGGGTTCTGTATATTAATCTTTTATATTGTACCTCTGGTCATTCCAGAAGGTCTCTTCATCCAAAGTCTTCTCGAATTTTTGTTTTCGGAGCTTGCTGAAACCATCATGGTCTGCCTCTCTATGTGATCTGATATCGACTGCTGTCTCCAAGCTATCAATGTTAATGTATTTATTTATTTTATGTTTGCTTAGTTTGTCCTAGCTTCTTGTTTTGTTTTGATATGCCCAAATAGGCTGCTCGAGTGGGCTAGTTTGAGTATTGGTGTCTTGAAACTCTAACATCCTATCACCAGGTGGTTAGGACTACTGCTAGGTATATGAGCCCAGAAGCCTGTTTATTTTTCTTATGTGGATTCAGCTCAGGTGTCCAGGTAGTAAGTCACCAAGTGTGTGGTGCGGGCTCTCACCTGTAGTCTTACATGACCGGCCATGATTGGTATAGGCCTAGGTATCTGGCTTTAGTAGGGAGTCAGCGGTGAGCAAGTCAGGGGGCTGACAGCCACCCCAAGAGTGTGTGAGGAAAGAATGTTCCTCTTCCCTAGAGTGCGTAGGTGGGTAGGTTTTATAGCCAGACTATGGACACCCAATGTTGTTGGCTGTACGGGCTGAGAGGCACCATTTATCCTTTGATCTGTGTGAAGGGCGGCTAAGTGGCATGAATGGAGCCACCAGTCCTCAGACCCCTGACAAGGGTAGGTGAGGATGCAAGTACTTATCTTTTGCCCATTGCGTGCTGCTTCTTGCTGACCCTGGAGGGTTTAGCAGACACTTCACCACTCATTTTCTCCTGATGTGGAAAATGCATCCCAGATACCACAGCTTGCCTCACTGCATTTGCACCAGCAGATCTGGCCTGCAGGGTGCAGGTCCCCACCGGGTCAGGTCTGGCAACTCCCTGCTGGTCCTGAACCGTCTCTCCATCCCCATGCCACTCAGTCCAGTTCTTCATCTGTGCCTTTGATATTCGGGGCTCCTAGATTGTCATATATAGTCAATTCCCTAGTTTTTTTTTTTTTTTTTTTTTTTTTGAGTCTTCATTCTAAGAGGGACCACAGGAAGTGCCTGATTATTCAGCCATCTTGTCCTCGCCTCACCCACACAACAGATTTTTAAGAGAGCAACTATTACTGTATCAGCTTTACCAGCTAGGAACTACCCAGCCCAGGCAGCCTGGCCCAGCACCACACTGTATTCGTAAGATTTTCACGAATCAGTTTTTCAGAAGCACACTGCCAGGTCCTATTGGTTTGTCTTAGTGTGGAAGCACAGCTGAAACGTGTCCACCAATGGTGAACCTGCTGGTATTTGAAATACCAGTAGCACAGTTTCCAGTGTCGCAGCAACATGCAAGCCGCCACAGTATGAGAAATGAACAGACGCATGGTAGTTTCCATGTTTCTATAATTAGGATCATGAAAACAGATAAAACCTTAGTTCTTTTTTTTTAATTTGGATACCTGTATTTCTAGCCTAATTGCTCTGGCCAGGACTTCCAGTACAATGTTGAAAAACAGTGAAGACAGGTGTTCTTGTCTTGCCCTTGATCGTAGCAAAAAGTTTATCAGTCTTTCACCATTAAGCATGATGTTCACTATGAGTTTTTCATTAACACCTCATTGGTTTGAGGAAATTCCCTTCTGTTCCTAGTGTACTGATTGTTTTTTATGATTAAAGTTACTGGATTTTGACAAATAATTTTTCTGCATATACTGAAATGATCATATGATTTGTTCTTTTAATGTGATATATTGTTATTATATAAGACTATTGATACTCTTATGTTAAACCTCCCTTAGGTGCCATCTTGAGGGCCTGTCTCTATCTCGCTGACCCTCAGCCTCACTGAGCATGGTATCCTTCTCCACGTACTGGTCCCTCTGGATAATGTGTCCAAAGTATGTGAGGCAAAGTGTTGCCATCCTTGCTTCTAGGAGTGCTCTGGCTGTACTTCGCAGACAGACTTGTTCCTTCTTCTTGTAGTCCATGCTATATTTATTAATATTCACCAGTATGATAATCCAGTGGTACCAATTCTTCCTCAGTCTTCCTTACTTATTGTACAGCTTTCACATGCGTATGAGATGACTGAATATATCACTGCTTGGGTCAGGCACACCTTAGTGCTAAAAATAACATCTTTGCTTTTGAACAAGTTAAAGAGGTATTTTGCAGCAGAGTTGGCCAAAGCAATGTGTAATTTGATTTCTTGACTGCTGCTTTCGTGGGCGTCATCGATTGTGGATCTAAAGAAAATGAAATCCTTGATGCTTCAGTCTCTTCTCTGTTTATCATGGCATTGCTTATTATTCCAGTCATGACCATTTTGTTTCCTTTTAGTGTTGAGATGTAATCCATAGGAAAGGCTGTAATCTTCCATCTTCATCAGTAATTGCTTCAAGTTCTCTTCATTTGCAGCAAGCAGGTTTATGTTATCTGCATAATGTAGGTTGTTAATGAGTCCTCCTCTAATCCTGATGCTCTGTTTTTCTTCATATATTCCAGCTTCTCAGATTGTTTGCCCAGTGTGCAGAGTGAATAAGTATGGTAAAAGGGTACAGCCCTTACACACACGTTTTGTGACTTTAAACCATGCAGTATCCACTTGTTCTGTCTGAGAGACAGCCTCTTGGCCTATGTACATGTTTCACTTGAGCACAATTAAACCAAAAAACCAAATCCATCGTTATTAAGTCAATTCTGACTCACACTGACCCTATAGAACAGAGTATAACTGCACCGTGATATTTCGAAGGAGGGTCTGGTGGATTCGAACTGCCAACCTTTTGGCTAGGAGTTGAGCTCTTAACCACTGCACTTCCAGGGCACAATTAAGTGCTCCGGAATTCCCATTCTTCAGAAAACCTCCATTATTTTCCTGGTATTAATCCCATGTGGCTGTGAATTCTTTCACTATGTTACTGGATTATTGCTAGTATGTTTATTGATTTTTTTTTTTTTAATAGATGTAACAGATTACAGATTACTAATCTCTAGTTTTCCTTTCTGTGGTATCTTTTTCTGGCATTAGTTTCAGGGTAATAATGGCTTCTTGTGGCTTGAATTTCTAGCACTTCCATGGTCATATACTTTGTAATCGCTTCTGAACTACCTTCAGCAGAATTTTGCTTGCAGTTCTATTAGTGATATTATTTGATAATTTCCAGTTGGCCTGCTAGCTCCCTTCCAAATTTCTGGCAGTTCCCTGTCGATATACTGCTGCAGCCGCTTTTGAATGACCTTCAGCAAAATTTTGCTTGCGTGTAATATTAATGATATTGTTCTATAATTTCCACATTCGGTTGGATCACCTTTCTTGGGAATAGGCATAAATATGGATCTCTTCCAGTCAGTTGGCCAGGAAGCTGTCTTCCATATTTCTTGGCATAGACGAGTGAGCACCTCCAGCGCTGCATCTGTTTGTTGAAATATCTCAATTGATATTCCATCAATTCCTGCAGCCTTGTGTTTTTCGCCAATGCCTTCAGAGCAGCTTGGACTCCTTCCTTCAGTTCCATCGGTTCCTGATCATATGCTACCTCCTGAAATCGTTCAGTGTCCACCAGTTCTTTTTGGTAGAGTGATTTTTTGTATTTATTCTGTCTTCTTTTGATGCTTCCTACATTATTTAATATTTTCCCTGTAGAATCTTTCAGTATTGCAACTTGAGGCTTAAATTTTTTCTTCAGCACTTTCAGTTTGAGAAATGCTGAGCATGTTCTTTCCTTTTAGGTAGGTCCTGAAAATAACTTTAACTGTCCTTGAAGGTGCATCAGCTACAACTAGTATTTTATTATTTATTTTTATTCATTGTGCTTTAAATGAAAGTTTACAAATCAAGTCAGTCTCTCACAGAAAAACTTATACATACCTTGCTGTGTACTCCTAGCTCCTCTCCCCACCCCCGCCCCCCCCAATGAGACAGCACACTCCTCCTCTCCACGCTATATTCCCTTTGGCCATTTAATTACCTCCTGTCCCCCCCTCTGCCTTCTCATCTCGCCTCCAGACAGGAGCTGCACACATAGCCTCATGTGTCTTCGTGAGCCAAGAAGCTCACTCCTTACCTATATTATGTCCTGTCTTATAGTCCAGTTCAATCCCTGTCTGAAGAGTTGGCTTTGGAATGGTTCCAGTCTTGGGCTAACAGAAAGTCTGGGAACCATGACCTCTGGGGTCCTTCTAGTCTCATTCAGACCATTAAGCCTAGACTTTTCATGAGAATTTGAAATCTGCATCCCTCTGCTCTCCTGCTCCAGTCAGGGATTCTTTATTGTGTTCCCTGTCAGGGCAGTCATCCATGGTAGCTGGGCACCATGTAGTGCTTCTCGTCTCAGGCTGATGTGGTCTCTGGTTTATGTGGCCCTTTCCGTCTCTTGGGCTAAATTTACCTTGTGTCTTTGGTATTCTTCATTCTCCTTAGCTCCAGCCGGGTTGAGATCAGTTGACGCATCTTAGATGTCCACTTGCTAGTGTTGAAGACCCCAGATGCCACCCACCAAAGTGAGATGTAGAGTGTTTTCTTACTACATTTTGTTATGCCGATGGACCTAGATGTTCCTGAAACCATGGTCCTCACACCCCCGTTGCTGCTCCTCTGGCCTTCGAAGCATTTGTTTTTTTTAGGAAACTTCTTACCTTTTGGTTTAGCCCAGTTGTTTAGCGACAACGGTTAGAACAGAAACCGAGAAATTAATAGGAGGACTTACAGGCTGTTTCTTCAAAGTTTTCCCTCCAAAAATCAGTTGGACAAAGCTTGCGATGAAGAAAAAGGTGAATCTGTCTATAACTACCTAGATGGATGGGCTAACTGAAATGTTTGTAGAACATTCATTGTTAAAAATTACTGATGAAGGGGGCTGAGGTTGCCTTTAATATACTGTTTGTAGTAGGATTGAACACTGAATTTAGTCCAAATGATAAAAAGCCATCAGTTAAATTTAAAGTATTGATACTTCTCAATTAGCCAGTTCAGCCTATAAATTAAACCAAACTATGGATCAGCAAAAGAAAGGAGCTGAAAGAAAAGTTAATGGCTGTCCAATTTCAGCAATTACAGAAACCTTTGGGAACAAAGCCAAAGCAAGAGCATTTTCCCACCAAAACAGTACTGCTCCCATGGTATGCATCTTAGTCTCTTAGTGCTGCTACAGCAGAAGTACCACAAGTGGATGGCTTTAACAAAGAGAAATTTATTTTTTCACGGTAAAGTAGGCTAAAAGTCCAAATTCAGGGTGTCAGCTCTAGGGTGAGGTTTTCTCTCCCTGTCAGCCTTCTTACCAATCTTGCCCTGGACTAGGAGCTTCTCCACAGAAGGACCCAGGTCCAAAGAACATGCTCTGCTTGTGACACTGGTATCTTGATAGTATGAAGTACCCCTCTCTGCTTGCTTCCGTTTTTATCTCGAGGGAGAGAACGTGGTGCAGGCCAAACCCCAGGGAAACTCCCTTTAGGTTGGATAAGGGATGTGACCTTAGTAAGGGTGTTACAATTTCACTCTAACTCTCTTTAACATAAAATTAGAATCACAAAATGGAAGATAGAGACACGATACTGGAAATCATACTAAATTATCATATATTTTGGGGGGACACAATTCAATCCATGACAGTATGAAACTGTTATAAGAAACCTGGTCACTTTAAAATGGATTATTTTAAGCTTAAAAATAAAAAGTGACTTGTTCAGTGCTACCTTTAGAAAAATCAGTGTGACAATGCTCTGAGTAGTTTGTAGAGGCTTTGGCAGTAGCTACCTTGTCCCAAAGGGGAGAAATAATGTTCCAAGTAAATAGGGAGCCTTGTACTTCTCTTGTGCACACAGTTGTGACACTGTCAGCAACCAACCCTTCAAGTTTGCAAAGGCCTTTGCCCTGTAGTACTCAGACTTCTCTTTTCATAGGGGTTTCCAGTGAGGAACAAATTTTAACCCATTCTTTACCCATACCAGTTTCTTTAGGGCCAGTAGAAGACTTCCACCTGTTTTTACTAAGTGATAGTATCTGTAAATTTGTTAGGGAGTGACTTGCTTTCCAAATGCCACATTCAGTTTACTCTCAGGGGATGTATTATTCAGTTTCCCTGATGTTGAAAACAAAGATAAAACCAGATGCCTGAGATAGGAGAAATCCTTTATTTAAGCTTAAGAGATCCTTTTATTTTAAGGTTAAAAATAAACAAAAAGTGACTCCTTGAGTGCTACTTTTGAAATAATCAATGTGACAATGATTCGTTGAGAGCCCCACTTACTTTTCCCATATTTTACATGCTGACTTCTTGCCTTTACATTTTGAACATAGATCTGTATTATTCTGGTATTCTGGTGATCTTTTATTCTATTCTAACACTGAGATTATATAAGCTTCTTTAGTATCAGAGGACAGGCTATCCTGTCCTTAGAAAAAAGGACCCAAATTCTTAATCAAATACCATCACAATCATGGGCTTCCTCGTCAACTGATGTTAGCCGCATTCCATCAGTTGAACCTATTAGAGTCCAAATGGACCCCAATAAGCCCTTACCTAAAGTAGCTCAATACATTTAATCTCAGCAGAAGGAATATCAGTTGACCCCAAATGAAAAGGAGCTATCTTTCCTGCCCTGTACTTACAACAAAGAAACAGTAAAGGGGAATTTTAGGGCTGTGTGGATACCAAATTTATCTTTATTAGCACAACCTCTTCATGTAACTCCTAAGGATAATATCTCTGAACCTTTCAAGCTGTCTGTGGGAGCTCTGCAAGCAATAACTAAATTAAAAGAATCTCTGACTCACACTCCAGCTCTTGGATGCCCTAACGATTCTTTAGATTTCTCTCTTTTCCTTTTTGAAAGACAAGGGAATGCCTTAGGAGTCATAACTCAGAGCATGGAGACAACACAGAGACCTGTAGGGCACCATAGTACACAATAAGACCCAGTAGCCAGAATTTATCCTCCATGGCTTTGAGAGGTTGCAGCCACTGCCAAATTAGTAGAGACAACAGCTGACATAGTATTGGTAAATAATCTAGATATATATGTTCCACATGAAGTTTCTGCTAGCCTACTAAATTCATATGAAGCTCTTCTTCTGGCTGCCCCCAACCTTAGATTACACACCATAGGGGCCTTAAATCTAGCTACTAACATGCCTGATCCCAATGATGAGACACTGATCATGACTGGTTTGATATAACAGATCAACTTTAATCTCCTATAATCTCTAAGAAACTCCGCTCCCCAGCCCTTCACTTGCACTGTTTGTAGATGACCTAGGTAAAACCGAAAGTTTGTACTTCTAGGTATCAAGGAGGATATGTTGTCAGCACTGCAGTAGAGGTATTGGAATGTAGACCTTGGTCTGAGGTAACCTCAGCCCAACAGCTCAAGCTTATAGCCTTAAGAAGAACATGTTTGGCACAAGGCCAGTCAGTCAGTATATACAGTGATTATCAATATGTATATGGAATAATTTTTGATTTTGGAACTTATGGAAACAGAGGGGATTTTTAACTGCCTTAGGACAGCCCATGAAGAATGGTATATTAGTGGCCAAATTGCGGAAGCTCTCTTATCTTCTGAAATAACAGTAACAAAAATATAAACTCATTAACCCAAACAGAGCCCCCAGACAGAGGAAATAAAGGGAAATAGATTGGCCGACAAAACTGCTAAACAGACTGCTCAGACTCCCATTCAGGAATATTTGCTTTTAACAGTTGAACAAAATAGGAGCTTAACTCATTTTTTAAGGAAATTAGAGCAGCCTCTCTAAAAATTGAAGACCGAAGAATTAGAGGTCCCACCCTCTTCTTGTTAATTTCCAATTACCATTCATACCTTACCCATGTTTTCAAATAACAAAACATCAGCAATTAGCTGTAGAAGAAGAGATACTTAGTTGAGTCTCAAGAAAATGTTATCTAGACTCTATGACCTAATAGTGAATTGGGCCTGGAAACATTTTATACCTCAAGGTCTCCACTTTACGTTATTATGGCCTTTTTGAAATCAAATTTATACGGCAGGAAGTTCTTATTGCCTTTTTAGACCAAAGTTTCTGGGGAAATTTTAAGGCAGCAGTCCGTTATCTATATGAGGTGGGAAGTGTACGAGTGTTAGAATTTAGGGTAATGCTAATGGGTGGAGGAATCAAAAATAAAATGTATCACCCCCTCCCCCTGCCCCCATATGCATTTTTTTCAAATGGGACCAATGCCGAATTTGCCATAACGGACAAAATAGCCCTTATGTGAACCTCAGATTGAGGATTCAGGGCAAGAGGGGGAATTAAAGTGGCATAACCTGTCATTACATCAAAAAGCTGCCCCTTAATCTGAACAAGATCAATGGAAAGGTTGAGTAAACCAGCAAGCAAGGTTGTGGATAGGACCAAATAAACAGTATGTACTCCCAAGGGATTTACACATCCCAGGAGCTACTAGTTTTCATTTAAGGGATCGTGTAAGACAGTACAAACAATGAAGAAATACTACTGAGATCACTGTTGGAGGGCTGCAGATAAAGTAGTCAGACAAATGCACATTCTGGTTTGAATTTAATACAGCAAAAACACTCAGACTCCCTGTTGGCAGGTACCCATTTCCTACTGGACAAGGTTGGGTAGAGGTTTTTCCCTGTAGAAGTGCCACTGCCACCTTTGTGGCAGAGAAGCTTTTAGAAAACAGTTCCTACTTGGGGTACTCCAGGAATTCTCTGTAGTGATCGATGAACTCATTTCACTGGACAAATAGTAACCGCTTTGTACACAATTTTTTCTCATCTTCCAGCACTCGCACTGTCCATATCATTCCCAGCCTTCAGGACTAGTAGAAAGAACTAATGCTACTGTAAATAACCAATTAGCTAAATTAACCTTTTTATTAGAAATGGTTTGGTCTCAGGCTCTTCCCTTGGCGTTAACAAATTTAAGATCAACTCCCTTTATCGACAGAAGGTAACCCCTTTTGAAATAACAGCCAGCCACCCTATGGCTTTCAGTGTTGAGTCAAATGTTCTTTCTACTAATCTATTAAGGCATTATTAAGGATTAGTTCAATATGCTGAATACCATGCTTACCAGCACACCTGTTTCCAATTCTTCAAATCATAAACCTCAACCAGGAGATTTTGTGTATTGGAAACGTTACCAAATTAAGCATTCCCTTGGACCTTGATGGAAAGGACTTAATAGTGCTCTTCACTAATGATTGTGCGGCTAAATTAAAGGGAGTAAAATCATGGATACATCTGTCCCAGCAGAAGAAAATTTAAGTTTCTGGATGGGCTGTTGAACCAGCAGAGGGACTAAAACTGAAGTTAAAATGCTGCACATCACCATCACTAATTGTCCTTCATCAAATGATGAAACTTTCCTCCAACCTATACCAGAAAGTGAAGAAACAGAAAATCCAGTTGGCTGAAATAATAGGACTTACACTAACTTGCTTTATTGTCTGTTGTAATCACTGTGTGTTGAAAATGGGAGTATTAAATATATTAGGTTGACATTTGTTGTTAGTCTCTTTAATTGTAGCAATAATCTTGATAGTTACCATATTTTATCCATTGTCTGTTATTCATCTGTATTATTATGGGTTTAATTAAGATAATCCTAACCTCCATATGTATCTTAATCTTAGCCTGGGAAGAAAATGCGTTTGTAAAATTAGCTCAGAATCAGTTTCTGGTGTAGGGAATTTAACTGATTGTTGGATATGTCACCATACTGTTAAATCTGTACAAGACAATTCAGATCTTTAGCTTCCCCAATTTTAAAGTATCATATTATCCCTTCACCACCAACAAATTCTAGCGCTTCCATAAAATGAGCAATAAGGGTTAAATTGTGACATCCCTCTAACATGCTGCTTCATCCAAATATTCCTTACTTCAGTCTCACAAGTGTACAACACCTAATTATAGATTGTAAAAGAGAAAAGGCAGTTAACCCCCAAGTTTCCTGTGTACAGGAAGGAGAATTAGGACTATATTTTATTGAATACTACCCTTAATCACCTACATAGTATGATCATTGGTGTCAGGATTGTTTAACACCCTTAAAATGAACTATATCTTAAATATGAAAAAAAAAAAAATACACTGATCCTATTTATGACACCACCACGTGTCTGTCAGTTTGTAGCAGGGGCTTGCGTCCTGCTGTGATGCTGGAAGCTATTCATATACCAGCAGGGTCACCCATGGTGGACAGGACTCAGCTGAGCTTCCAGACTAAGACAGACTAGAAAGAAGGACCTGGCACTTCACCTCTGAAAAGAATTAGCCAGTGAAAACCTTATGAATAGCAGCAGAACATCATCTGATATAGTGCTGAAAGATGGGCCCCCCGGATTGGATGTCACTCAAAAGATGACCGGGGAAGAGCAGCCTCCTCAAAGTAGAGTCAGCCTCAATGATGAGGATGGAGTTAAGCTTTCAGGACCTTCATTTGCTGGTGTGGAACAACTCAAAATGAGAAGAAACAGCTGCAAACATCCATTAGTAATCAAACCGTGGAATGTACGAAGTATAAATGTAGGAAAATTGGAAATCGTCAAAAATGAATTGGAGCACATAAACATCAATATGGTAGGCATTAGTGAGTTGAAATGGACTGGTATTGGCCATTTTGAATTGGACAGTCATATGGTCTGTGCCGGGGATGACAACTTGAAGAAGAATGGAGTTGCATTCTTCGTCAAAAAGAACACTTCAAGACCTATCTGAAGTACATTGCTGTCAGTGATAGAATAATACTCATAAGCCTACAAGGAAGACAAGTTAATATGACTGTTATTCAGATTTACATACCAACCACTAAGGCCAAAGATGAAGAAATTCAAGATTTTTATCAGCTTCTTCCGTCTGAAATTGATCAAATATGCAGCCGGGGTGCATTGATAATTACTGGTGATTGGAAGGTGAAGGCTGGAAATAAAGAAGGATCAGTAGCTGGAAAACATGGCCCTGGTGATAGAAACAGTGCCGGAGATCGCATGATAGAATTTTGCGAGACCAACTTCTTCATTGCAAATACCTTTTTCACCAGCATAGTCGGCAGCTGTACACATGGACTTTGCCAGCTGGAATACACAGGAATCAAATTAACTACATCTGTGGAAAGACATGATGGAAAAGCTCAGTAACTTTGGATCGGAACTGCATTGTATCTATGGATCACTTTTGGTAGAATAGACATTTTTACAATGTTAAACCTTCCTATACTTGAGCAAGATATGTTTTTCCACTTTTGTAGGTCCTTTTTTGGTTTCTTGCAATAGTGTCTTGTAGTTTTCTTTGTATAGGTCTTTCACATCTCTGGTACGATTTGTTCCTAAGTATTTTATCTTGGGGGCTACTGTAAATGGTATTGATTTGGTTGGTGACTTCCTTTCCTGTATTCTTTTTGTTGGTTTAGAGGAATCCAACTGATTTTTCTGTGTTTATCTTGTATCCTAATACCCTGCTGAACTGTTACTGTCCTTAGTTTCCTTGAGGATTCTTTAGGGTTTTCTGTGTATAAGATCATGTCATCTGCAAATACAGATACTTTTACTTCTTCCTTACCAATCTGGAATTCCCTTTATTTGTTTATCTAGTCTGAGTGCTCTGGCTAGGACTTCCAGCACAGTGTTGAGTAGGAGTGGCGATAAACAGCACCCTTGTCTGGTTCCTGATCTCAAGGGGAATGCTTTCATACTCTCTCCATTTAGTATGGTGTTGCCTGTTGGCTTTGTGTAAATGCCCTTTTTTATGTCGAGGAATTTCCTTTGTATTCCTATTTTGCTGAGAGTTTTTATCATGAGTAGATGTTTAACTTTGCCAAACACCTTTTCTGCATCCATCAGTTGATAAGATCATGTGGTTCTCTTGTTTTATTCATATGATGGATTACATTAATTGTTTTTCTAATGTTGAACCATCCCTGCATACCTGGTATGAATCCCACTTGGTCATGGTGAATTATTTTTTGATATGTTTTTGAATTCTATTGGCTAGAATTGTGTTGAGAATTTTTGCATCTAAGTTCATGAGGAATATAGGTCTGTAATTTTATTTTTTTGTGGTATCTTTACCTGGTTTTGGTATCAGGGATATGGTGGCTTCACAGAATGAGTTTGGGAGTATTTCTGTGCTCTGAAATACCTTTAATGGTAGTAGTGTTAACTCTTCTCGGAAAGCTTGGTAGAACTCTGTAGTGAAGTTGTCCGGGCCAGGGCTTTTTTGTTACTGGGAGTTTTTTGATTACCTGAAAAGACTGAAAAATCTCTTCTCTGGTTATGGGTCTATTTAGTTCTACCTCTGTTGTGTTAGTTTGGGTAGGTAATGTGTTTCATCCCTTTCTTCTAGTTTTTCAAATTCATTAGAGTACAATTTTTTGTAGTAATCTGATATGATTCTTTTAATATCAGTTGGGTCTGTTGTTTTATCGCCCACCCCATTTCCTATTCAGCTTATTTTCTTCCTCTTCTGTTTTTCTTCTGTCAGTTTGACTAGTGTGGTTTATCAACTTTGTTAATTTTTTCAAAGAACCAGCTTTTGGTCTCGTTAACTCTTGTTCTTCTGTTCTCTGTTTCATTTAATTCTGCTCCAATTTTTATTATTTGTTTTCTTCTGGTGCCTGAGGGTTTCTTTTCTTGCTCTCTTTGTATTTGTTCAAGTTGTAGGCATAATTCTTTGGTTTTGACCCTTTCTTTCTGTATGTATATATTTATTGATATAAATTGACCTCCGAGCACTGCTTTTGCTGTGTCCCAAAGGTTCTGATAGGAAGTGTTTTCATTCTCTTTGGATTCTATGAATTTCTTTATTCTATCCTTAATGTCTTCTGTAACCCAGTAGTTTTTGAGCAGGGTGTTGTTCAATGTCCAAGTGTTTGATTTATTTTCCTTGCTTTTTCTGTAACTGATTTCTGCTTTTTGCCTTATGGTCAGAAAAGATGCTTTGTAATATTTCGATGTTTTAGGTTCTGCTAAGCCTTGCTTATGACCTAATATGTGGTCTGTTCTAGAGAATGCTCAGTGTGCATTGGAATAGAGAGTATACTTGGCTGCTGTTGAGTAGAGTGTTCTGTATATGTCTAGAGGTCAAGCTGGTTGATTGTGGCAGTTAGCTCTTCCGTGTCTTTATTGAGCTTCTTTCTGAATGTTCTGTCCTTCACTGAGAGTGGTGTGTTGAAGCATCCTACTATTATTGTGGAGCTTTCTACCTCGCTTTTCAGTGCTGTTAGAGTTCTTTTTAATGTATCTTGCAGCCCTTTCATTGCATGAATAAATATTTAATATGGTTATGTCCTTCTGGCATATTGTCTCTTTAATCATTATATCATGTTCTTCCTTATCCTTTGTGGCGGATTTAACTTTAAAGTCTGTTTTGTCAGAAATTGGTATTGCCACTTCTGCTCTTTATTGATTATTGTTTGCTTGGTATATTTTTTTCCCATCCTTTGAGTTTTAGTTCGTTTGTGTCTGTAAGTCTAAGGTGTGTCTCTTGTAGGCAGCGTATAGGCAGATCTTGTTTTCTTCAAATATGTTGGTGCCAAGTGCTTTATTTTCAGTCTCACCAGTTCTGCCTTCCACTTGCTCTGTTCTGCTCCTCTGACTTTCTATTGAGTTGTCTAATTCCGTAATTTTATTATTAACCTTCTGAATTTCTGATTGCTGTCTCTGTATGGATTCTTGCAGCTTATTAAGTTTTTTGTTATGTTCTTGAATAACCTTTTTAATTTCTTCAACTGCTTTATCTGTGTGTTCCTTGGCTTGTTCTGGGCATTGCCTCATCTCCTTCCTGATCTTGTTCTTGACATCTTGAAGAGTTCTGTATATCAGTCTTTTATATTCTGCATCTGGTAATTCCAGGAATGCACCTTCTTCTATAATATCCCTTGAGTCTTTGAGAGCTTGTCAAAGTGATCATGATCTGCTTCTTTATGTGATTTGATATTGACTGTTGTCTCTGAGCCATCTATAAGGTATCATATTAGTTTATTTTATATTTACTTACTGTAGTCTAGCTTCTTGCTTTGTTTTGTTTTGATATGCCCAAATAGGCTGTTTGAGTAGCTTGCTTGATTATTTTTGCCTTCGAAGCTCTGATGTCCCCTCACCAGATGGCGAAAGTTTTTATCAGGTATGTGAGCCTTGAGGTCCATGTACTTTTCTTGTATGGATTCAGCTCAGGTGTCCAGAGAGTTGGTCGTTAAGTGTGTAGGTAGGCTCTGTCCTACAGTCTTAGAGCGGCAGGGGTAATTGGTGTAGGTACAGGTATCTGGTTGTAACAGGGGGTCACACTGTGAACAAGGCAGGGGGCTGAAAACCATCCCCCAAGTGTCTGTGAGGAAAGCACGTCCCTGTTCCCTAGAGCACACAGGTGGGTGGGTTCTGGAGATCGACCATGGGCACCCAGTGCTTTTGGTTGTAAGGACTGGGAGCTACCACGTATCCTTGGACACCTGTTGTGGGTGGTTGGGTGACCTGAGTGGAGCCACCAGTCCTCAGGCCCCTGATGTGGGTAGGTGAGGACCCTGTTTAATAGGCACGGCAGTGTCAAACATCAAACAGCCACCCCTCCACCGCACAGCTGAAATAGTTGCAGTCTGCCAGTAAGGGCCTATTCTACCGAAATAGGCCCACACAAGTCCATGCCGAGGGGAAAGGTATTCACAGTCCCTGGACTGTTTATGCCTGGACAGGAGCCTCTTCTGTCCTGAGGTTCCCAGGTTAGTGGAGCTGGCAGATTATATTTTCCCCCAGTTGTGAATTTATTCCTTCTCCAAGGCTGGGATAATGGCTCAGGGCACTCAGCAGGGCCTGTCTCAGGCCCAGGGAAATCAACAGCCACTGTTTTCTTTTTCTCTTTTTGATTGTTGTTGATTTTGTATTTGCTGAGTTATGTTTTTCTTGTTTTTTCTATGTGTAAGATTGTTAGTTTCCTTTGTGCTTGCCTTAATATTTATGCCTCTTTTTCTAAAATTAAGCCAATCTTTCCCAACTGTCTTTAGGAAATCTTTAAAAGCTCGATTCCATGAGACTTGTTTCCAAAACAACTTATTACTTTATATTCTCTACTTAGGTATCTCATCCATGTGTAAAACTTGAATTACTAGCTAAACACTGACAGCTCATAAATTTGCATCTTTAGGCTCTCCCATGACTTCCTAAGCTTTTCATCAGTGCTGTGTCCCGTTCTGTATCATATTCTTTGCATATGCTGTTTCTTCTGCTTGCCATTCTTTCTCCTTTCTCTTAATATCTTCTTAGCAGAATCCCTACCTAAATATCTTTTTATTTTTCAGGTATCAGCTCAAATTCTTTCAGAAAGCTTTTCCATGACTCTTCAGGTGCTTAATTTTAAATTTTATGTGTTCTAGCAAATTGTGTTTTCTGAGGGTCGTAGATTGAACTCTGTCCCCCCAAAATATCTGTCAACTTGGCTAGGTCATGATTCTCAGTATCATATGATTGCCCACCATTTTATTATCTGATGTGATTTCCCTGTGTGTTTTAAATCCAATCACTATGATGTAATAATATGGATTAGTGGCGGTTATATTAATGAGGCCTCCAAGTACAGATAGTGTCTTAAGACAGTCTCTTTGGAGATATAAAAGAAACCAAGCAGAGAAACATGGGAACCTCATAGCACAAAGAAAGGAGCACCTGGGAGCAAAGTGCAACTTTTGCACCTAGGTGCCTGCACTGAGGTGCTCCTAGACCAAGGGAAGACTGATGACAAGGACCTTCCTCCAGGGCCAACAGAGGGAGAAAGCCTTCCCTTGGAACTCATTCCCTGAATTTGGACTTCTAGCCTACTGGTCTGTGAGAGAATAAATTTCTTTTTAAAAAACTGTCCACTTAGGGTACTTCTGTTTTAGAGCTCTAGAGAACTAAGACACTGAGATAGCTACAATATTTCACATTCCACATGCCCTTATTACCTATATGACTTTGACATTTCAAGCCTGATAGGTGCAGATCTCTGTTACCTCCCCATGAAACACATAACTGACAGTAATCAAATCATGAAAACCCCAGTAACTTTTTCTTCCTGATTTTAAACTATACTGTACAGCTACAGTAATCCAAACAGCCTGGTACTGGTGTAAAAATGGACACATTAAAAAAAGTTGAATTGAGAGTCTGGAAGTAAACCCACACATCTGTTGTCAACTGATTTTTGACAAGGGTGCTACAGTCATTTTATGGGAAAAGAAGAACCTCTTCATTAAATTGTGTCGGGAAAATCACACCTCCATATACAGAAAAATAAAACAGGGTTCATACCTCGTACTATATACAAAAACAAATTCGAAATACATTAAGGACCTAAACGTGAAAAATAAAACCATGAAATTCTTAGAATTAAATACAGGACCAACGCTGATGGGCCTAGCTTTCAACAATGGATTATCTAATATAACAATAATAAAAGCACAAACAGCAAAAGACAAAAATGAATAAATGGGACTTCATAAAATTAAGAACATTTTTTCATCAAAAGATTTTACTTAAAAAGTAATTCTCACCAACTGGGAGAATATCTTTGGAAACCATACATCTAATAAGAATCCAATAGCCAAAATATGCAGACATAATTGAGACAACATCAAAAAGACAAATAACCCAGTCTTAAAATGAGCAAAGGATTTGTGTAGACATTTCACCAAAGAGGCCGTTGAAATAGCCAGAAAACAAAGGATTTTTTGCTCAAGGTCATTAGCCAGCAGAGAGATGAAATCAAAACCGCAATGAGACATTTCCCTCCCACTAAAGTAGCTCGGCACTGGGTTTTTTTTTTAATAGCTAAGGTTAAAAATAGTAATAATAATAATAATAAATGTTGCCAAGGATGTGGGGAAATCGGAACACTTATCCACTGCTGGTGGGAAACCCAAAATTGTATAGCTGCTTTGGAAAACAGTGTGGTGGTTCCTCAAAAATAATGAAACTAGAACAATCACATGAAGAAGCAATTCCCCCCCTAGATATGTACAGAAGACTTGAAAGCAGAGATTCAAACAGAGACTTGTACACCAATGTTCATTGCAGCATTATTCATAATAGTCAGGAGATGTAAACAACTTAAATGCTCATAAACATATAAATGGGTAAACAAATGTGGTACAACATACGATGGAATACTACTCAGCTAGTAGGAGAAATGAAGTCTTAATACATGTTACAATATGGATCGTGCTTGAAGACATCGTGTTGAGTGAATAAGTCAATCAACGGTAAAAATTTTCTCTGTCCTCACTTACAAAAAGACAAAAAAAAAAAAAAAGAAAAACATATAGAGGACAAAGTTTATTAACAGTTACCAGGGGTGGGAGTAAGGGAGTTCACAGTGATGGGAGTATCGCACAGCTGATTATTGCAATATATGGCAATAAGTTGTATACCTGTGCAAAGCTAGCTTGGCTACAGTTGTGTGATATTCTTACAACAACAACAACAGCAAAAATACAGCTGCTAAAGCTGTTTATGTACAAGCACTTCATGAAATTTGGTTCTTTGGGTTGGAGATTTAGTGTCATAGTTCATGGAACATCCCAGTTTAATTGGCCTAATAATATGTTTAGTACTTCTCTGCTACCTCCTAGTTTGTTGTGTAGTGCCGGGGATCTTAAAAGCTTGCAAATGGCCATCCAAGGCACAAGAATTTGTCTCTGTTCACCTTAGGTCAGGGGAAGAAAGAGAGTCAGGTATGGGAGGAGGATATGAAATGTGTGCTAATTGCCTCCATGATAAACTGCCTTCTTTGCCGTGAGACCAGAAGAACTGGATGGTGCCCAGTTATGGTTACTGAACATTTTGATC
The DNA here is from genome assembly GCF_024166365.1 of Elephas maximus indicus. Taxonomy (NCBI): domain Eukaryota; kingdom Metazoa; phylum Chordata; class Mammalia; order Proboscidea; family Elephantidae; genus Elephas; species Elephas maximus. Next base: position 6,156,202 of record NC_064847.1, read on the forward strand.
AAAGATTCTATAGCAGAGTCCTTATCAAAAATGGAAAATGCAGAACAGGATGTCAAATTGTCATGGACTCGAGATTTTCTGGAACCATGGAGGCTTGACCAGCCCTCAAAACTGTTGCCCTCAGACAGTCTTTACACCTTAAACCAAAAATATCCCCTGAATTCTTCTTTAAACCAAACAATAGTTTAGCTTGAATAGTAAAGAATGCTTGCCTTAGTGCTGCACTCCTTCAAAACCTATCTATATGGGATCAGATTGACAACAGAAACTTGAAAGATTAGATAGGAATCTTATGGGGCAGTGATTTCATGCTAATGATGAGGAACAAGTCAGAAAAGAAGGGTAAGAATGGTTCTACAACTCAAAGAATGTAATCAGTGCCACTGAATTGTGTATGCAGAAACCATTGAATTGGTGTATTTTTTGTTGTGTATATTAACAACAACAACAAAACCTAGTAACTGGACTGCAAGAGACACTATGTTTTCCTTCCACCCCCCAAAAGAGAGCTTATAACTGTTCAAGATTTAAAACCACTACCCTTGGATGTCCATTCTTCTAAGAGCAGCTAAAAAATTGATCAGCTTCTAAGGGGGGCATAATTTCTAATATTCTATATGGCCAAGTAACAACAAGGAACTTCAGAAGCAGAGCCAGGGACCAGAGAGAACAGCGGACAACAGAGCTCCTCCCAAAGAGGAAAGGGAGGGCCCGGTTAGGAATGTCTGTAAACTTCAGGATAGGCACCTCCACATGTCTGCACATCAGGATTTTAGAATTGTTACACTGTAATGACTGTTATGTCTCCCTTATTCCCTTTACAAATGGGAGTGTTTATTGAAGTGGTCCTAGTCTCTGTTCTGCCATTATTCACGGAATGTATGTTGAGAGCATTAGAAGGGTTGCGTCAGATTTTTGTTGTTGTTTTAGAGTATTTCTGGGCCAAGAGCTAAAGCTGGTTCTGATATGAAGACAGTATGCATCATCAAGAGACTCAGAATTATTATCTAGATGAAATGGATTTTTGGTGGCCTCCACTGGGAATGGTGAGTATAGTCTATTGTGGTAATATTGAGACGGGATCCCAGATCCTCAAAATCAGAGTATATGATTTCTGTTCAAGTGCTTTATTGGGAGCTGTGTTCAGGAGAAGGGAGTGAAAGAAACTGCAGAGTGTATGGAAGAATCTAGGTCTCCAGTGAAATTTCTTCTGAGTACATCTCACTTGAAGCAAGCCTTTCGGATAAATGTAGCCATTGGTAAAAGTTGACCTCTGAGAGTGGCTTCCTAATTTCCCAGAGGAGGAGACTTTCATTTTTTCAGAGACATTAGTAGCCGTATTCATAGGTATTACTACATTAATAGTCATATTGTGGGATATTTTGGTGGATATGCTGAGGAAAGAGGTACTGAGGTAAGTGTTAAGAGATGAATCAGTAGTCGCTAGGATGTAAAGAGTTTAACTAAAGCTGGGGGTGTCTGTAACTGCCTAATGAAAAGGATCTGGTGGGACACCAGAAGTACTCCAGCATGCCAGAAATAGCCTGTTCCAGGTTTACTAGCCTGACCTACGAGATCTGTCACTTCTACCCATTTGTCTTCCTGCTGTGGTTCTGCCTCAGTCTGAAACAATGTCCTTAAATTAACACAACGGCTCTAGAGTGTTGACTGTCTTGGTAATTAGGTTTCATGGAAGGTAGATGCCAGAGTTGGTGAGGGTAGTATATACTCCATTGACAAAGCACCACGTGAACAAGCATAAGGTTCTAGATTTGACCATTCTGTGTGTCAGTTGCTTTACTTGCTTCTAATACTGTAGTTTCTAAAATGCAAGGAGGTTCATAGAATACGAGAATTGTAGAGGGGGGCCTGAGGAAGCAAACCAGCTATGTGGTTGATTTTTAAACTTTGCAATAAAGAACTTAGAGGCTCCAGGATGGGTCCCCAAAGGGCACCATTGGGAGCCTTGGAAGAGAAATCCAGAGAATAAGGCGTTCAAGGACCCACAGCCATAATTCAGCTAGAAAAGCTTAAATTTTATTTACCTATTGTGTAGAAGACTCATTAACAACTTATGATATGCAGATGATACAACCCTCCTTGCTGAACGTGAAGAGGACTTCAAGCACTTATTGATGAAGATCAAAGACTACAGCCTTCAGTATGGATTGCACCTCAACATAAAAAAAAAAATTCTCACTCATGGACCAATAAACCGCATCGAGAAAATGTTGACGTTGGTCAATGACTTCATTTTACTTGGATCTGCAGTCAGTGTGCGTGGAAGCAGCGATCAAGAAATCAAACAACGTATTGCACTGGGCAAATCTGCAACAAAAGATATCTTTGTTAAGAAGCAAAGATATCACTGTGACTACTAAGGTGCGCTTTACTGAAGCCATGATATATTTCATTCGCCTCAAATGTGTGTGAAAGGTGGGCAGTGAATAAGGAAGACTGAATACGAACTGATGCCTTTGATTTATGATATAGGTGAAGAATATTGAATGTGCCAAGGACTGCCAGAAGAATGAACGGGTCTGCGTTGGAAGAAGTACATATGGCTGGGTGCTGCTTGGAAGCAAGGATGGTGCAACTACGTCTCACGTACTTTGAACATTTTATGAGGAGAGACCAGCCGCTCAAAAAGGACCTCATACTCGGTAAAGTAGAGGCCCAAAGAAAAAGAGGAAGACCCTCAACGACATGGATTGACACAGTGGCTGTAACAATGGGCTCAAGCATAAGGACAATTGTGAGGCTGGCTCAGGAGCAGGCAGTGTTTCATTTTGTTATACATACGGTTGCTATGAGTTGTCATTTAACAACAACAACAGTATTGTATCTCGTGGGGGACGGAAGTCCATAATTAGAAAAAAAAAGGAAAAAAATCAAAACTTGCTCTCCTGATCCAGTCTTCTTAGTATGCAAATGAAGAAACTGGGATTCAGAAAGAAAGCTTGATCAAGACCAGAAAGTGTAAGGCTTCTTCAGGTTATGTGCCAGGGAGGTTTTAGGAAAGGAAATGACCCCTGAGTTAAAAAGTGATTAGGATTTAGTGGACCAGATGGAGAATGATGGAAATGGTTGCCCGAGCAGGAGGAAGAGCACTGCCAAAGCACAGACGTAGAAAAAAGTGAAGTAGTTCAGATGTGACTGGAAAACAGGATATCTGTGTGTGTGTGTAAAGACAGTTTTAGTGGCAGAAAAGAATAAACGGTCCTGATTGTGAGAAATCTCAATTTTAAAATAGGCACTGGAGCTTGTCAATGGGATGTAAGCTGAGAAGTGATAGGTTCAGATGTCTTTATGGAGTGAGGGCATTTGTAGAGCAGATACTTGAGTGCTCTTCCTGCTTTCAAGTTCTGAAAGTCTATAGTTGTCACTTAACTAGAATTGGAAGAGCTGGAAAGAGAGCTAGGAGCTTAGCTCGCTTTCTCCTCCAGTATATATAGTAGTTCTATCCTCAGTGCAGCTAATTGGTAGTATTTTCTGTTCCCTGAGAATTTCCTGCTATTTGGGAGGGGGATGAAGGAAGTAGGAGATCTTCTTAAGGGAACTTGCTATGTTGATATTTGAAATACAATAGCAGTGAAAAGGTTAGTGCTGAGATAAAGAGATTGTGCCTGTGGATCTAGAACACCTGTGGCCATAGGGAATTCCTGCACTACCCTTTGCACATCTACTGTATGTACATAGTCTGTCAATATTTCTGTTGCCCATTTCTCTTGTTGCATGCTGTATCCAGGAGGGATTGGTCGTAACAAATTCTTGATCTGCAACATGAAGTATATTCTCTAGACTTGGATCTCATCCTAAAGAATATCCACAGTGTCTGTTGACCTGTTCCTGTGTACAGTAGGCACCAGATCATGAGCCTGTCCTTTGCAAATACCAAGGAAAACTCCAGCTGCAAGATCTGCAAAATCATTATAGGCTGCTAGGGACTCCTGAGAGACAAATCTAGAAAAAGATCAGGGGAAAGAGAAAAATGGACTAAGGTATAGACAGATGAGTTCCTCTCCACTGCCCTCCTCCCCGCTAGATTTCATCCGTCCGTTCATCTACCTACCTACCTACCTATCTATCTAACCTATCTATCAATCAGTCATCTGTCTGTCCCTTTCTCTCTCCCTCGGCATTGGAGTCGGCAAAAGATGGTTCTTTTAGTAAGTGTGCCTGATACTTTAGAAAAAAATCTGTCTTTATTTATTGATTTTGGTATTGCCAGTAGGGATTAGATATCTTTTTTAAATCTTCCTAACTGGGGGAAAAAAAAAAATTTTTATTACGCTTTAGATAAAGGTTTAGAGAACAAACTAATTTCTCAGTAAGTAATTAATATACATATTGTTCTTGTGACATTGGTTGCCCATCCTGCAACATGTCAACACTCCCCCCTTCTTGACCTTGGGTTCCTCATTACTAGATTTCCTGTCCCTCCATCATTCTCTTCCTTGCCTCTGGACTGGTGTGCCCATTTGGTCTTGTTCTGTTTTATGGGCCTGCCTAATCTTTGGCTGAAGGGTAAACCTCAGGATAAGTAAAAATTGTGTCCTGGGCCATACTCTCAGTTTCTTCAGTCTCTGTCAAACCAGTAAGTGTGTGTGTGTGAATTCTGTTCTATATTTTTCTCCAGCTCTGACCAGGACCCTCCACTTAGACCCCTGCCAGACAATTGGTGATGGTAGCCAGGCACTACGTAGTTGTGCTGGACTCAGCCTGGTAGAGGGTGCGGTAGTTGTGGTCCTTTAGTCCTTTGGACTAATCTTGCCTTTGTGCCTTTGGTTTTTTTTCGTTCTGCTTTGCTCCAGACTGAGTGAGACCATTGGTGTATGTTAGATGACCACTCACAAGCTTTTAAGAACCTAGACACTACTCAACAAAGTAGGAATTTATGCCAGTTGAGCTAGATGCCCCCTGAGACAATGGTTTCCAGCCCTCAGCCCCGTAATTGGTCCTCTCAGGGAGAAAAATTTATCTTTTAATGGGTTTTAGAATAGGCTGGATTCCTAGAGATTGACCCTTTTCTCTAGTTTTTATCATCTTTTTCTTGACTCATCCTAGTCCCAAGTGGGGCTTTTGAGTCTCAGAAACTATCTCTGGACCATAGCACATATGCATCTTGCCTGACTGTAGGATGCATAGAAAGTAAATTTCCTCAGTCTCACTGGTATTAATCACAGTCAACCACAAAATGTCCCCTGTTCTTCTGAGCTGGGATCCCAGCCATTTTACGCTCCAGGGATACCTCTGTTCAAAATTGACTGGATGCTGCTTTACTCAGAAAGCTGTCTTCATATCTGGCGAAAGTTACCCTTTCCCTTCTCCATCCACTCTCTTGGAGCTCCTTTCCTGTTTTCTAGGAAATGGATTTTTCTTTTGTTAACTTCAAGGGCTGCAGACTGCTGATTTCACTTTATTCTGTCTGAAGACAGTGCACCCCAACATTCCTCTTACCTTTTTTAGAGCAGCAAGGACTTCAATGACAACCATTGAAGTTGGGAGAGAAAGGATATCTTGAAATGCAAAGATATCCCTTCCTTTTCCATGGCTAGTATACTTCATGCCCTAATCTGGCCTGGCATGGGGGGCTAGAGAGTCATGAATATTTCCCCCAACTGTGCCTGGCTGTATCACTGTTCCTTGTCTTTTCTATGGTGTCGTGACCCTTTTGTGCCTGTATGTGAGGTGGATTCTGGATTCCCTGCCACTATACACCATCTTTCCTCTGGCACTATCCCTACCTGCAAGGATATGAAGCTTCCCTAAACACTAATTGGACTGTTGAATCCTGACCAAGCAGGCAGCAGGCAGGCTGATAATTCTTTTTTCTGAAGAAGTTCTACAGATGATGATAAAGTTCTTACAGCATTTTTGCCTATTGCCTACTCTTAAATGATTGACAACTAGCCAGGAGAGTGATAATGGTTATCTCCCTGAGATCAGTAAATCTAAGAGGTACTGATAGAGACATCTGCCTATCCGAGGGAGGATAGAGATATTATTACAGAGAGAATGGCCCAATAGTAACTTATCTGAAGGTGTCTAAGACAATAAGGAAACCCTGGTAGCATAGTGGTTAAGTGCTACGGCTGCTAACCAAAGAGTTGGCAGTTCAAATCCGCCAGGCACTCCTTGGAAACTCTGTGGGGCAGTTCTTCTCTGTCCTGTAGGGTTGCTATGAGTCAGAATCGACTCGACAGCAGTGGGTTTGGTTTGGTTTTGGAAGATAATAATTGGCTACCAGATAGATTTCTGTGATAAAAGGGGCCAGCAGGCCAGCAAGGGCATAACCAATCCACTGGTTAGACTGTGGAAAAGGATGGAGAAAAGATTTGGGATCATTTGTGTAGGGATGCCCATGGAGGTGGGAGGGCAGAATTTCATTCAGATGGGACTTTCTAACCCTCTTTCTATCTGTGACAAGCATAACTATCTCAGGAATTGCTGCTCCATTGTCAGAGCTCCTGACCCCATGAGATCAACTATCAATTAATTAGTTCCCACTCCCACTTTTCCAGGACTCAATAAGGGGCTTGTCTTGCCCAAACTTTTGTCTTTTATCTATCACTTGGTTTTTTTTTTTTTTTTTTTCCTGACTCCTCTGGTAATGGCAGAAGGCGTTGGTAAGAAATATAGGCAATAATTTAGTGTCTGGAAGTCATTCAGTCCAATATTCTCGATGTTAAAGTGAAAAATCAGAAGTTTAGAGAAGGGAAGGTCATAGTACAAAATCGTGTCCGGGTTATATCTCCTGATTCTCAAGCTATTGCTGTCTTCCTTTATAAGACTAGAGAGGTGCCCACAAAAAATAAAAAGGAAAACTCTGACCTGTGATTATATGATGGGTATATGATCTCATTACTAAGGTCAGTTGAGGAGTACAGAGTTTGGATATAGCTCAGTATGTGGCTACATTTCTATGGGCTATTTTAGGAGTATGGAGAGAAGTTTGAGGGGGCAAGATTTTTTCCTCTACAATGATATCACCTGTACTTCTTAGCAGCAGTGCTGGAGTTTGCCTAATCCAGGATCTTGAGGCAGTCAGGTGGTAAAGATTGATTGAGGCCAGAGAACACATTAGTTTATTAAAACTTTAAATATGTCCCCACAGCCTGCAACCAGGTCTGGAGCAGCTCCCACCATCCAGAAGAGCTGGATCTTGGCTGTACGTTCTCTTCTTCATCCTCTTCTTCCTCTTCATACACTTCCATCTCATCACCAACCTGCAGCAAGCTCTGTCCACTGCTCTGGAGGTGTTCTTTGTCCTCGCAGTCTTTTTCCTCTTCCTCTTGCGCCATCGGAGACTTCCCTTCATCCATATCTTGGGATGTCTGCTCTTTGAATGAAGACATTTGGGGGATGGAAATTAGAGGCTGCAGAGAGGTTTGCACCCCAACTTCTTGACTCACGCTCACAGAGGGCATCTGCACTGCCTTGTGCACCTGCTCAGTGTTCTTATAGCTTTGCATCCACCCTGCTGGGTCATTTGGGAGATGTACACTGACTCTCTGACCCTGGCACAAAAGCCTTTTATGTGGCTTCATTTTGGACGTGAGTCTGCTCCTGTTATTTTTCGCTCCAAGTTTTTCCTGCTGAGTCTGCTGTTGGCTTGACCTGCTACAGTACATAGCCCGCTTCTTGGGCTTGGCCAAATTTGAAAATTCGGCGTTTTTTTGGTCCCGGTTGCCTGAATTGGTAGAGGACTTCGAGTCTGTGCCGGTGATCAAGTCTTGGGGCATATCCCTGGGATGTCTGCAGGTGTTGATTGCGAGCTTGCTTTGGGCTGTGATATTACTGGTTATGAGGGCCCTGGTTGGTGTTGAGGACCACGTACATCTCCGAGACCTGGAAGCTCTTCGTTTGGATTGGGTTGTAGTCCTGGATTTTCTCAGACAAGTGGCTGGTAAGCTGGAATTGTGGTTTCTTGGGCTTTGCAGGAATGCAGAAGACGGGTGATGACAGTGACGACCGTGGACTACAAACTCGGCCATGGAAAAGGTGACACCAGCTCGCTTGGCAAACTGTCTGGGTGAGATACCCAGGCGGCTCCAACGGTTTGGGGGTGCTTGTAGTCCCCTCGACTGCCCCATGGCTACTCTAGCCTAGTGTCCAGATTAAGGGAGGAAGAGACAGGAGATGGTTACCATGACAACACAGCTTTGTGACTTCACTGAAGCAATAAGCAGCAGTCCCTCTGGATTGCCGTTTGACTTCTTGGGGTTTAAGTACAGATCTTTGGTCAGGACTGGCAGAGAGGAATGAGCCTGATTGTGAAGTCAGACTACCTTCTTGATGTGTTTGGTTTCCATTATCCTTTCTGTATAAAGGGTCCAAATGGTGTTTACCATACTAAATGCTTTCTGGGGATTGGTCCATCTTGCTCCCAGAATAAAAGCTACGGCCCAGTCAAAGATATACAGACCCAGTGAAGGCTCCTTTGAATCCTTTGAGAGCTGCCAGCATATGCATTAAAAAGTACTATTTTAGCTTCCTTTCTCTATAGGACCAAGTTTTAAAAACAGGGTAGTGGTGGGCGGGGCAGGTGTGTGGGGGAGTTTCAGAAGGAGAGAAGGGGATTCACTAGATAGTAGATGCTTGTTATTTTTGGCGATGGAAAAGGCAACAATGAATGAGGGTGAAGTATACACAGCTTAGTGAAGGTTAACTATGTTGCTAAAAAGTACACAAGAAAAAAGGACCTATCGGTAATTGCTATGACATACATAATTTTGAAACAACAGCAAAAACAATTGAAAATATATGTGCAGGTACATGTGTAGGCGTATGCATGAATAGGTGTGTGTGTGTATATCTATGGATGGGTGGATGGGTGGGTGAATGGATGGATGTGTATTCATCTATGTGATACAGTCACACTTGCTCTGGATCCTACTTCTGGCTCTTCACTGTCTGACCTCTTGTCCATAGATCTTGAGCCAGTGGTCTGCTGTATTGCCTGCCAATCCTGGATTCATCAGGCTCCACAACCTGTGAGCCAGCAGCCTGCCGTCTTACATACAGATCTTGCATTTGTCAGCCACCACAGCCTCTGAGTTGGCGGCCTACTGCCCTACCTGCCAATCCTGGGTTTTTTAGACCCTGCGGCTACAAGAGTCAGGATAACTTGCCAGCCTCTAAAATTGTGTGAGTCATTTCCTTGAGATAAATCTCTCTCTCTGGCTTACTTTGTGTCTGTGTTCTTCTGGTTTTGTTCCTCTAGAGAACCCAGCCTAAGATATTTGGTATCAAGAGTGGTTCTAGGGAAACAAAATCACAAGTGTGAGTTTTCTAAACTAGTTTTAGAGTCTGACTAGTCTTAAAAATTCTTAGGACTCTGTCTCCAGTACTAAAGAGTGTGCTGGTAATCCATGGCATGAGGTGGCAGTATTAATACACAAAATATCATCACCAATATATGAAGTATTGATGAGAAGTGAGGCTCTGGGTGATCACATTTTTGATACTTTTCTACAACTTCGTCAGGATGAGAAGCATAAGGAACCTGGTTGGTTGGTCCTACTTTTGCTAGACAGTTTAGCGAAAGAAAGAGATGAGCTCAGGGTTTCAGAGTCACAGACCAACCACTGTGTAAAAGACCTCAGAGTTGCTGCTTATGCCCTAAAAGAAATACAGGAATCTCAGGAATACAATATTGCTCTTGGTTTACTATTTTCCTAGGTAGAAGCAGTTGTGATGGCTTCCACTGGCTTTTCCAACATAATAGTGCCAACACGAAGGACCAGAAAGATGCAGGGGTGGTGATTCCCACCACATCCCCATTCAACTCACCTATTTTGTGATACAGAAAACAGGATTACCATAAACTTAACCAATGATGACTACAGTTGCAGCTTTTTTCCAGATGTGGTCTCACCTTCTGAGCAAATTAATACATCTCCTGGTACCTGGTATATGGTTATTGATATGGTTAATACCTTTTTTTCAATTCTAGTTTCGAAGTGTCACCAGAACCGGTTTGCCTTCAGTTCACAAGGCCAGCAATACACAGCCGTTGTTCTACTTCAGAGGTGCATCAACTCCCCAACCATATGTCACGATTAGTCCAGAAAGACCTTGATAACATTTCCCTTCCACCAGATGTCACATCGGTCCATTACACTGCTGACGTTATGCTGAGTGGATCCAGCAAGGAGAAAGTGTAAATGACTCGACTTCTTGGTAAGACATTTGTGTGCTAGCAGTGGGAGATGGATTTTACAAAAATTCAGGTACCTTTCACCTCAGTGAAATTTCTAGGAGTCCCCTGGTAGGGGGCATGTTGAAATATTCCTTATAAGTAAGAATAAGTTGTTACATCTGGCCCCTCCTATGACTAAAAAGGAGGCCTCTTTGGGCATTCTTCTCCAGCCTATTTGTCAAGTGATTCAAAAATCTCCTAGTTTTGAGTGAGGTCCACAACACCAAAAGCCTCTGCGACAGGTTTGGGTTGTCATGCAAATTACTCTGCCCCTTGGGCCATATGATTCAGCTGATTCAGCTGATTCAGTGGTGGCAGTCCCAGGTATAAATGCTGTTTGGAGTCCTCGGCAGGCCCCTATTAGTGAACCACAACACAGACCCTTAGGATTTTTGAGTAAAGCCCTGCCATCCTCTGCAGATTACTACTCTCCTTTGACAAGCAGCTTTTGGCTTGCCACTGGGCCTTAGTGAAGACAGAACAGTAAACTGTGGACTGCCAAGTCACCATGCAGCCTGAGCTACCCATCATGAACTTGATATTGTCTGACTCACAGAGTCATAAAGTTGGACGTCCACAGAAGCACTCCATCATTAAATGGACATGGTGTATGCGTGATCGGGCCTGAGCAGAACTTGAAGGCACAAGTAAGTTACGTGAGAAAGTCATCAGAATGCCATGGTCTCCACTCCTGTCACATTATCTGCTTTCACTCAGTCTGCACCTATGGTCTCATGAGAAGTTCCTTACAATCAACTGATTGAGGAAGAGAAAACTCAGACTTGTTTATGGATGGTTCTGCACTGTAGGAACCACTCTAATTTGGACAGCAGCAGCACTACAGCCACTTTCTGGGACCTCCATGAAGGACAGTGGTAAAGGGCAGTTCTCCAGTGGGCAGAACTTTGAGCAGTGTACCTGGTTGTTCACTTTTCTTGAAAGGAGAAATGGCAAGATACGTGATTATATACTGGTTCATAGCCTGTGACCAATGGTTGGGCTGGATGGTCAGGGACTTGGAAGGAACGTGATTGGAAAATCGATGGCAAAGAGATATAAGGAAGAGTTACAGGGTGTCATGGTCATCTAGTGCTGCCGTAACAGAAATACTACAACTGGATGGCTTCAACAAAGAGAAATTTATTTTCTCACACTCTAGTAGGCTAGAAGTTCAAATTCAGGGCGTCAGCTCCAGGGGAAGCCTTTCTCTCTCTGTTGGCTCTGGAGGAAGGCCCTTCTTGTCAACCTTCCCCTGAACTAGGACCTTCTCTGGCCAGGAACCCCGGGTCTAAAGGATGCGCTCTGGTCCAGTGCTTCTTTCTTAGTGGTTTGAGGTCCCCATCTCTCTGCTTGCTTCCCTTTCCTTTTATCTCTTGTAAGATAAAGGGTGGCGCAGGTCACATCCTGTGGAAACTGCTTGTACCTTGGATCGGGGATGTGACCTTAGTAAGGGTGTTACAATCTCATTGTAATTCTCTTTAACATAAAACTGCAATTACAAAATGTAAGACAACCACAAAATACTGGGAATTGTGGCCTAGCGGAATTGATACCCATATTTTTGGGGGTGGACATAATTCAGTCCATGACACGTGGATAGACCTCTCTGAGAGGGCTGAAGAAGTGAGATATTTGTGTCCCATGTGGATGCTCACCAAATGATGACGTCAGTAGAGGAGAATTTTAACAGTCAAGTAGATAGGCTGGCTCATCCTGTGGAAATCAGTGACCCTACTTCCCAGTCTCTCCTATCATTGCTTAATGGTGGCAGTGAACTAAGTGGCCATGGTGGCACAGATGGAGGTTATACATGAGATCAGCCATATGGATTTCCATTCAACAAGGCAACAGCCACTGCTGAATGCCCAGTCTACCAGCAACAGAGACCAACACTGAGTCCCCGATATGTCACCATTCCTAAAGGCAGTCAACCAGCAGCCTGGTGGCAGGTTGATTACACTGGACCACTTCATGGAGAGGACAGTGTTTTGTTCTTAGTGGAGTACAGATTTGCTTTCCTTCAATGCAGTGCTTCTATCCATGGGCTTACAGAATGTCTTATCCAACATCATAGTATTCCACATAACATTTCTTCAGATTAAGGGATTCACTTCACAGCAAATGAAGTGCGGCAATGAGCCTGTGTCGGTGGAATCCATGTTACCCATCAGCATGAATCAGCTGGTTTGGCAGTACCATGAAATGGCTTTCTAAAAACAAAATGGTGTGAGCTAGGTGGCAGTACTTTGTACGATTAGGGCAGTGTTCTCCAGGTGGTTTTATATGCTCTAAACCAGCATCCAATATACAGTGCTTTTTCTCTCATAAGCAGGATTTAATTTGTCCAGGGATCCGGGTGTGGAAATGGGAGTGGCACCACTCACTGTTACCCTTAGTGACCCACCACAGAAGTTTTGCTTCCTGTCCCCATGACCTCAGGTTCTGTGGGTCCACAAGTCTTACTTACAAAAGGAGGAATGCTCCCACCTGGAGATATGACACAAATTCCATTGCACTGAAAGTAAAGAATGTCACCAAACCACCTTGGGGTCCTCATGCCTCTGGATCAAGAAAGGAGTTACAATTTAGGTTGGTGTGATTGATCCTGACTACCAAGTCACCTTGAAGACTGAGGTGCATCTGTTCCAAGCCATGGTGTTTTCAATCACCTCATATGTACATAAAGGCTGGACAATAAGGAAGACAGAAAAAGAATGGACACCTTTGAATTGTAGTGTTGGTGAAGAGTATTGAATACACCATGGACTGCCAAAAGAACAAACAAATCTATCTTGGAAGACATACAACCAGAATGCTCCTTAGAAGCAAGGATGGCGAGACTATGTCTCACGTACTTTGCATATATTACCAGGAGAAGGACATCATGCTTGGTAAAGTAGAGGGTCATTGGAACAGAGTAAGACCCTGAACGAGATGGCCTGACACAGTGGCTGCACCAGTGGACTCAAGCATGACAATTGTGAGAATGGCAGAGGACCAGGTGATGTTTCGTTCTCTTGCACAGAGGGTCGCTATGAGTTGGAACTGACCTGACAGCACCTGACAGCAACAACAATAACAAGGGGAAGTTGGGTTCTTGTTGCACAGTGGAGGTAAAGAACAGTATGTCCTGAATACAGGCGATCTCTAAGGACATCTGTTAGTATTACCATGCCCTATGTTTAAAGTCAATGGAAAACTATAGCAACCAAATTCCAGCATGACTGCTAATGGCCCAGACCCTCCAGGAATTAAGGTTTGGATCATCTCATCAGGGAAAGAAGCATAACCAGCTGAGGTGCTTGCTCTGAGGTTAAAGAGAATACAGAATGGGTAGTTAGATTAAGGTAGCTCTAAATACCCTGAGTACTGTTATTGTTATGAGTGTTTCTTCATTGTTTTATTATACATGCACATGTGTGTATATACACAATAACTTTTTTTTTCTTTCCTCCTTTATATGAAATATAAAAAGTAAACAGGGATAGTGCATTTTTGGTTGTACACATGTCAGTTGTATCATGTTACGTGGAAGTGTGATTTTGTAATTGTCTTTATTTAGAGATGATGTATGGTTACGGAAATGTGTGCAGGTATCAAATTGACAAGCTGTGAACTGTGATGGCTAAGGTGCATGTCAGCTTGACTGGGCCGTGATTCTCAGTGGTTTGGCAGCTATGTACTATAGTTTGGCAATTATGTAATGATGTAGTCATACTCCATTTTGTGATCTGATGTGAGCACCCTCCATTTTGTGATCTGATGGGAGCAGCCAATTAGTTGATAATATAGTTTCCTTGGGGTTGTGGTCTGCATCCAGTGTATATGGACATTCTGGCAAAGCTTGCCTGCTTGACCTGCATCCTGCATCTGGTTCATAATTATCTGACCTGAAATCCTTGGAACTTGAGCCAGCAGATCACCCTCTTGACTGCCCATCTTGTGATTCATCAGCTTCTGCAGCCTGTGAACCAGTGGTATGCCATCTGATGTGATTATCTTGGGTTCCTCACTCCCTGCAGCTATGGGGGTCACAAACCTGCATGCAGCCTAACCCGCGATCTTGGGACTTGCCAGCTTCTACAACCATGCCTTGAGATAAATCTCTCTCTCTCAATAGACAGATTAGAAAAAAGAAAACCTATTGCCGTCGAGTCAATTCCAGCTCATAGTGACCCTATAGGACTCCACAGAGTTTCCAAGGAGTGCCTTGTGAATTTCGGTTAGCAGCCATAGCACTTAACCACTACGCCACCAGTGTTTCAAGATAGATAGAGATCAGTTTAGCTCTATCTATGTAGATACAATTAATTGTGCTTATGAGGAACCTTACATAGATCAAGAGGCAGTTGTTCGGACAGAACAAGGGGATGCTGATTGGTTTAAAGTAAGGAAAGTTGTGTGCCCGGGTTGTATTCTTTCACCGTATCTATTTAACCTGTATGCTGAGCAAATAACGTGAGAAGCTGGACTGTATGAAGAAGAACGGGGCATTAGGACTGGAGGAAGACTCATTAACAACCTGCGTTATGCAGATGACACAACCTCCCTTGCTGAAAGTGAAGAGGACTTGAAGCACTTTTTAATGAAGATCAAAGACCGGAGCCTTCAGTATGGATTCCACCTCAACAGAAAGAAAACAAAAATCCTCACAACTGGACCAATGAGCAACATCATGATAAACAGGGAAAAGATTGAAGTTGTCAAGGATTTCATTTACCTGGATCCACAATCAACAGCCATGGAAGCAGCAGTCAAGAAATCAAAAGACGCATTGCGTTGGGCAAATCTGCTGCAAAGGACCTTTTCAAAGTGTTGAAGAGCAAAGATGTCACCCTGAGGACTAAGGTGTGCCTGACCCAAGCCATGGTGTTTTCAATCACATCATATGCATGTGAAAGTTGGACAGTGAATAAGGAAGACCAAAGGAGAATTGACACCTTTGAATTGTGGTGTTGGCAAAGAATATTGAATATACATGGACTGCCAAAAGAATGAACAAGTCTGTCTTAGAGGAAGTGCAGTCAAAATGCTCCTTAGAAGCAAGGATGGCGAGACTGCGTCTTACACACTTTGGACATGTTGTCAGGAGGGATCAGTCCCTGGAGAAGGACATCATGCTTTGCAGAGATTAGGGTAAGCAGAAAAAAGGAAGACCCTCAACAAGGTGGATTGACACAGTGGCTGCAACAATGAGCTCAAGCATAACAATGATTGTAAGGATGACTCAGGACTGGGCAGTGTTTCGTTGTTGTGCATAGGGTCACTATGAGTCGGAACTGACTCGACGGCACCTAAGAACAACAACAACATATAGATTCAGATATGTTACGGGTATAGATATCAATATAAATACAGAACACTCCACTGGTTTTACTTCTCTAGAGAACCCAGCCTAAGACAAGCACACAATATATAAAGCTGTAATTTATATATATATATATATATATTCAAAAAAAAACATAAAGATTAGAAGAAGCAGTATGAATACAGTTTGTGTATGTTAATGAAGTTAAATCGATATCAATTTAAACTAGGTTGCTAAAAATTTAAGACATTCTTCAGTGTAATCCCATGATAATCAGAAAAAAATTTCTAAAATAAAATATGTACAAGAGGAAATGAGAGGGAATCTAGATTGTACCCAACAAAATTACAACGAAACACAATATAGGCCATGCTGGATTATGTGAAAAAGGACAAAAAAGTTATAAGACAAAACAAGTGTAAAGAATGGCGGGACTTAACTCTTCTCTTTCTGTGGTAGGAATTTGCAGAATGGACAAGAAAACAAAATCCAACTATATGCTGTCTACAACTGATGCAATTTAGGTCCAAAGACACAAACAGGTGGAAAGCGAAAGGATGAAAAAACATTCTATGCAAATAGTAACCAAAAAAGAACTAGAGTAGTGATTTTAATATCAGGTTAAATAGACAACAAACGAAACAGTGTTACAACAAAGAGTAACATTTTGTAATGAGCAGAAGGGTCACATTACAAAGAAGATAAATCAATTTTAAGTACATATGCATTGAAGAAAAGCACCCCAAAATATCTGATACAAATTTGACAGAAGTGAAGAGAGGAATAAACAGTTCTACAATAACGGTTTGAGACTTCAGCGCTCCACTTTAATAAATAAAACATAGAGACAGAAGATTAATAAGAAATAGAGTACTTGAGTGACAATATAATCCAACTACACCTAGGAGGCACGTAAGGAACAGTCCATTGACAAGAGCATAATATGCATTCTTCTCCAGTTCACGTGGATTATCCTATACTGTATATTAGATCACAAAACAAGTATCAATAAATTGGAAGACACTGAAATTATACAAAGTATCTTCTCTGACCACAATGGAATAATCATAGAAGAAAAAATGAAAATGTGAAATTATCCAATACACTATTAACAACCAATGACTCGAAGAAATAACAAGGTAAATTTTGAAATATATTTTGTCTTAGTTGTCTAGTGCTGCCATAACAAATACACAAGTAGATGGCTTTAACAAACAGAAATTTTAGCCTCACAGTTTAGGAGGCTACAATTCAGGGCACCAGCTCTAGGGGGAGTCTTTCTCTGCTGGTTCTTAGTGGAAGGTGCTTTGTCATCAACTTCCCGTAGTCTCGGAGCTTCTCAGCGCAGGGACCCCGGGTCCTGTACACAGCATAAGGACATCAGATTACAAAATGGCAGACCACACACTACTGGGAATCCCAGCCAAGGCAAGTTAACATACATTTTTGGGGGACACAATTCAATCCATAACACATATACCCCTCACTTATCAACTATCTTGTTATCTGACATTTTGTATTTACACCTGTAAAAAATCTACTATCCAAATGTTTTGTATGTTAACAACTTATATCTGTCAGTAACAAATGCAGAGGTTTAAGGCAAGAGTGACACTATGATGGTTAAAGTTATGTGTCAACTTGGGTGGGCCATGATTCTCAGTGTTTTGGCAGTTATGTAATGATGTAATTTGATAGTCATGTAATGATGTAACTTGGCAGGTATTTAATGATGCAGTCATCCTCCATTTTGTGATCTAATGTGGTCATACTCCATTTTCACATAATGCCAGCTTTTGCATAATAATCTGGTCTTTGGAACCTAACCATGTCAGTAAGTGAGGAATGGGGTATACATACAAATAAAAATGAAAGTAAGATTTAGCAAAGTTATGGGCTGCAGGAAAGTCAGTGACCAAAGAAAATTTTAGAGCTGTGAAAGACTGAATTAAAAAAGAAAAGTTTCAAATTAATAACCTAACTTTACACTCTGAGGGGAGAACTAGGAAAAGAAGAGACAACTAAACCTAAAACTAACAGAAAGTATAAATAAAATTTAGAGCAAGATAAATGAAACAAAGAATACAATGAAACAAAAATTTGCCTCTTTCATAAGGTGAGGAAATTGGCAAACATTGAAGTATACTGACAACGAGAAAAAAAGAGAAGCCAAAATAACTAAAATAAGAAATAGAAGTGACTACATTACTATCAATAATACAATAATAAAAAGGATAGTAGAGTGCTGTATAGAAATTAAATCCAGGTAAAATAGACAAATTCCTACAATATACAGATTATCAAAATTGTCTAAAAAAAAAAAAAATGTCAATAGACCTGTAACCGAAGAGATTGAGTCAATAATACAAAAAAAAAAAAAAAAGACTAGGATAAGATAGATTCACTGGGAAATTCTGACAAACATGTCAAGAAGTGACACCAATCATTCTCAACCACTTTCAAAAATAGGAGGGAACGCTTCCTAACTCATTCCTGGAAGCCAACATTACCCTGATAACAAAGCTAGACAAAGACCTACAAGGAAAGGACACTTCAGACCAATATCCTTTATGAATATAGATAGAAAAATCCAAATAAAAATTGCAGCACACATTCAAGATCATGTTAAAAGGATTATACCCAGTGACCAAGGAATGAAAGGCTATACCAGGAATGAAAAGTTTATGGAACATAAAATAAGTCAGTGCAGGATGCAATATTAATGGAATGAACGAAATCCTACATAATACCTCAATTAATGCAGAAAAGACATTGACAAAACTGACTACCCTCTCAAGATAAAAACACTAAGCAAACAAAGCTTAAAAATTTCTCAGCATGATAAAAGGCACTTATGAAAAACCTCCTGCAAACATCATACTCAGTGGTGACATGCCAGCTTTCTGCTAAAATAAGGAAGAAGAAAAGGATTAGCGCTTTCACCGCTTTTTTGCAAGAATGTTCTGCAAACTCTACCCAGAATAATTAAGTTTGAAAAAGAAATAAAAGCCATCCAAAACAAAGGAAAAGACAAAATTATCTCTATTTGCTGGCAATTACATATAATAATAAAATAATAAATATTCTCAATGTTTCTACAAGAAAGCTAGTAAAGTTTATAAATTAAGTAATTCACCCAAGTTTCTGGCTACAAGATGGTGATCGCTGAGGTTGTGGGTCAACTTGCCTGGGCCATGATTCTCATGCCATTCTTTTGGTGTTGTGATCACTTCCATGATGAGATATGATATAATGTGATCACCTCTGCGATGGGATCTGCTGTAAGTAGCCAGTCAGTTGAAAGGGAGTTTTCTTGGGCGTGTGCCCTGCATCTGGTATAAGTGGCCATTCGGGCAAGGCTGGTGGGCTTTTGCTCGCTCTGGATCCTGAAGCTGATTCCAGTTCATCAGACTCCCAGTTATTGGGACTTAAGCTAGCAGCTTACCTGCAGTCTTTACTGCTGGTCTTGTGATTCATCAATCTTCACAGGCTGTGATTAAGAACCCTGCTCTCTGACCTGTGGATTTTGGGTGCACCAGCTGCATGAATCAGGAGAAGCCTCTATCCGATGCACAGACCTGGGACGTTCCAGCCTCTACAACCACATGAGCCATTTTCTTGATACAAATTTCTCTCTCTCTCTAGAAATATATTTGGAGCCCTGGTGTCATAATGGTTAAGAGCCTGGCTGCTAACTAAGAGGCTCAGAGTTCAAATCCATCAGCAACTCCTTGGAAAACCTGTGGGGCAGTTCTACTAAATATGTATGTATATATGTGTGTGTGTATATATATATGCAAATACATACATATACACACACACACACACACACACACACACACACATATATATGCTTTACTGGTTTTGCTTCTCTAAAGAACTCAGCCTAAGACATTTGGTCCTGGCAGTGCCTCTACAGAAACAAAATTGTAAGGATAAATTTCCTAAATTGTTTCTGAAGTCTGGTTAGTCTTAAAGACATTGACGAGTCTACCTTCAATAGTAAAGAGGGCACTGCTAATCCATGGCGTGAGGTGGCAATACAAATATGCAACATAACGCCACTGATACATCAGGTATTGATGAAAGGTGGGGCTCTGGGTGATTGCATGTGTGATACCTTTCTGTATTTTTCTCATAACAAGAAGCATAATGAAGCTGGTTGGTTTGTCCTATGTTCGCTAGATGAACTGGTGAAAGACAGAGATGAGCTCAGGGCTGCAGAGTCACATATCAAGCACTACCTAAAAGGCCTCAAAGTTGCCAGTTGTGCCCTGAAAGAAAGCCTTTTTTCTTGGAGTAACAGAGCTGATATTGGAGTAAAGGCTACTATGTTAGGAAAAACCAAGTGGAAGCCATTGAAACTGCCTATACCTAGGACAATAGTAAACAAAAAGCAACACCGCATTCCTGGAGGGACTGTGCCGATTATTGCTGCCAAGAGTGGTAATTCCCACCACATCCCCATTCAACTTGACTATTTGGCCACTGCAAAAAACAGAAAGATCTTGAAGAATGACAGGGGATTATCAGCTTAACCAGGTGGTAACTCCAGTTGCAGCTGCGATTCCACATGTGGTTTCACGGCTTGACCGAGTTAATTCATCTTCTGGCACCTGATAAGGCAGCTATTGATCTGACTAATACCTTTATAGTTCAGCTGGCAAGGGAATATGCCTTCGGTTGCCTACCAGCCCTGTCATAATTTAGTCTGCAGGGAGATTTCACTTCCACAAGACATTACACTGGTCCGTTACATTGATGACATTATGTTGACTGGACCTAGTAAGGAAGAAGTGTTGATGACTCTGGACTTAATGCTAAAATATAAGCATGCTAGAGGGTGGGAAATAAATCACACAAAAATTCAGCCAGCTTCTACCTCAGTGAACTTTATATGGGTCCAGCGGTATGGGGCATGTCAAAATATTCCTTCTAAAGTGAAGGATAAGTTATTACCTCTGGCCCCTCCCACGACTGAAAAAGAGGCACACTGCCTAGTGGGTCTCTTTGGATTTTAGAGGCAACATATTCCTCACTGGGGTGTGCTACTCCAGCCTATTTATCAAGTGACTGGAAAAGCTGCTAGTTTTGAGCAGAGCCCGGAAAAAGAAAAGGCTCTGCAACAGGTTCAGGCTGCCACGCAAGCCGCTTTGCCCCTTGGGCCATATGACCTGGCTGACCCAATGGTGCTTGAAGTGTCCATGGCAGATAGAGATGCTATTGGGAGTCTTTGACAGGCCCTTTATTTGGTGAATCACTGTGCAGACCCTTAGGATTTTGAATGGAGCTCTGCTGTTCTCTGCAGATAACTATTCTCCTTTTGAAGAACAGCTTTTGGCTTTTTACTGGGCCTTACTAGAGATTGAACACTTAACTGTGGGCTACCAAGTCACCATGTGGCCTGAGCTGTCCGTCAGGAACTTAGTGCTGTGTGACCCACAGAGTCATAAAGTTGGAAGTACACAACAGCACTCCATCATTAAATGGGCCTGAATACGAGACTGGGCCTGAACAGGACCTGAAGACACAAACAAGTTGCATGAGAAGGTGGTCTGGATGTCCATGGTCTCCACTCCTGTCACTTTACCTTCTGTCTTCAGTATGCACCTGTGGCCTCATAGGGAGTTCCTTATGATCAGTTGACTGAAGAAGAGAAAACTCGTCCCTGATTTACAGATGGTTCTGCACAAGATGCAGGGACCACTCAAAAGTGGACAGCAGCCTCATTACAGCTCTTTTCTGGGACCTCCCTGGAGGACAGTGGTGAAGGGTAACCCTGCCAATGGCCAGAACTTCAAGTAGTGCACCTGGTTGTTTGCTTTACTTGGAAGGAGAAATGGTCAGATGTGCTATTATGTAGTGATTTGTGGACTGTGGCCAGCGGTTTGGCTGGATGGTCAGGGCTTGGAAGGAACATGATTGAAAAATTATAGACAAAGAGGTATGGGGTAGAGGTATGTGCACAGACCTCTCTGAATGGGCCAAAGAAGTGAAGATATTTGTGTCTCACCAAAGGGCGACCTCAGCAGAGGAGGATTTTAACAATCAAGTGGATAGGATGACATGTTCTTTGGAAACCGGTTGTCCTCTTTTCCCAGCTACTACCATAATTGCCTAATGGGCTCATGAACAAAGTGGCCGTGGTGGCAGAGATGGAGGTTATGCATGTGCCCAACCACATGGACTGCCACTCATCAAAGCTGACTCGGCTACACTGCTGAGAGCCCAATCAGCCAGCAGCAGAGACCAACACTGAGTCCCCGATAATGGCAATTTTCCTTGGGGTGATCAGCCAGAAACCTGGTGATATTTTGATGACATTGGACAAGTTTCATCATGGAAAGGGGAACATTTTGTTCTTCCTAAAATAGGCACTTAACTCTGGAAATGGATTTGTTTATACTGTACACAATTCTGTCAAAAGTACCATCCGTGAACTTGCAGAATGCCTTATCCACCATCATGGTATCACACGCAGTATCACAAGGACCAAGGGACTCACTTCACAGCAAATGAAGTGCAACAGTGGGCCCATGTTTGTCGAATTTATTGCTCTTACCATTTTTCCCATCGTCCTGAAGCAACTGGCTTGATAGAATGATCAAATGGGCTTCTAAAGACAAAATTACACTGCTAGCTAGGTTTGGGTCCTTGTTCTCCAGGACGTTGTGTATACTGTAAACCAGCATCCAGTACATGGTGCTGTTTCTCCCATCCAGGGATCAAGGGGTGGAAATGGCAGTGACAGCCATCGCTATCACCCCTAGCGACACAGTCTCGAGATTTTTGCTCCCTGTGCCCGTGACCTTATGCTTTGCAGGTCTAGACGTCTTAGTTCCAAAAGGAGGAATGCCCATCATTGATTCCTTTGAACTGGGAGCTAAGTATGCCGCCTGGTCACTTTGGGCTCCTTATGCCTCTGGATAAACAAGGAGTTACCATATTGGCTAGTGTGATTGATTCTGATTACCAAGAGGAAATTGGATTGATGTTACATAATGGAGATAAAGAAGAGCATGTCTGGAATGGAGGAGATTCCTTAGGGCGTCGCTTAGTACTGCCGTGCCCTGTGATTAAAGTCGTTGGGAAACTATAGCAACCCAGTTCCAACATGACTAACAGTCCACATCCTTTAGGAATGAACATTTGAGTCACCCTACCAGGCAAAGAACTATAACCAGCTGAAGTGCTTGCTGAGGTTAAAGGAATACAAATGGGTGGTGGAAGAAGGTAGTTCTAAATAGCAGTTACAACCACACGACCAATTGCAGAAACGAGGACTGTAATTGTTATGAGTGTTTCTGCTTTGCATGTATGAAATATAAGATGTAAACTTGGCTGGTGCATTTTCAGTTGTATGTGTGTTCCTCATATCATGTTAGGTGCAAGTATGACTTTATAATTGTCTGTTTTCAGAGATTATGTATAATTTAAGAAAATGTGTACAGGTGCCAAGTTGACAAGAGGTGGACTGTGCAGGTTAAGGTTTGCGTCATCTTGGCTGAGCCATGATTCTCAGTGGTTTGGCAGTTACACGATGTTGTGATCACTTTCACGATGAGATTTGATATAATGTGATCACCTCCGTGATGAAATCTGCCGTGAGTAGCCAGTCCTTTGACAGGGAGTTTCTTTGGGTGTGTGGCGTATATCAAATATAAATAGACATCCTGGCAATGCTAGTGGGTTTTTGCTCACTCAGGATCCTGCGCTGGCTTCTGCTCATCTGACGTCTGGTTCTTGGAACTTAAGCTAGCAGTTTACCTGCCATCTTGCCTGCCAATCTTTGGATTTGTCAGTCTTTGCAGGCTATGAGCAAGAACACTGCTCTCTGATCTGCCAATCTTGGGTTTGCTAACATCTGCAGATGCATGAATCAGGAAGAGCCTCTATCCTGACTCATGCATGGACTTGGGGCTTTCCAGCATCTACAACCACGTGAGCCATTTCTTTGATATAAATCTCTGTGTATTTATATGTTTTACTGGTTTTGCTTCTCTAGTGACTTAGCCTAAGACAAAGATCAACACACAAAGCTTAGTTGTTTTTCTGTATACTAGCAATGAACAATTTGAAAAGGAAATTTATTCCATTTACACTGGCATATAAAAAATTAAATACGTAATTAGTAAATATCCAAAGAGGTGAAACTTGTATACTGAAAACTATAATATATTGCTGAAAGAAATGACAGGAGTTCTAAATAAGTGAGAAGACACCCACATTCATGAACTGGAAAAACTAATATAGTTAAGATGTCAGTACTACCTAAAGCAATCTATAGGTTAAACACAATACACATCAAAATTCCAACAACATTTTTTGCAAAAAAAAATGGAACAGCCAATCCTCAAATTTGTATGGACTGCAAGGGGTCTCAAATAGCCAGAGCAATCCCAAAAAGAGCAAAGTAGGAAATTTCACACTAACAATTTCAAAATGTTCTACAAAGCAACAGCAATTGAAAATGTGGCAGTGTTAAACACAAGCAGAAATGGAGTAGACAGTCCAGAAATAATACCTTGTATCTATGGCAAATTTATTTTCAACAAGGCTTGCAGTTTGATTAATTCGGGGAAGAATAGTCCCTTCGATAAAATTTTCTGGGACAAAATTTATACATGAAAAAGGGACAAAACTTATACATGAAAAAACTACATATAAAAATTAACTCTAAATTATAAATTATATATTTTTTTCCATGAAAGAACTTTATTTTTAAAATTACAAAGGACTAAATATGCTGTCTGAGAAAACAGCAACATAGTGACAACAGCAGCATAAATGGGAGGGATGGAAATTTGTGTATGTACAGAATTTTATATGTTAATAAAGTTAAGTTGGGATCAATAAAAACCTTATAAATGTAAGATGTCAGTATAAATGTAAAATGTAATCCTCATTGTAACAACAAAATGATAATTTATGTACATAAGTTAAAAAAAAAAGGAAATAACATGGCTCAGGACAGATTAAGAGAGAGAGATAATCTATACACAGAAAAGTCAGCACTGGAAGAAAAGAGAAGCAAAGAAGCTATAAATCACACACAAACATAAAATTGTATAACAAAGCGGTAGATATAAATGTTCCTTTACCAATAAATAACCTTAACATAAACGGATTAAGTGCCCCAATCAAGGCAGAGAGTGGCAGAATGGATTTTTTTTTTTTTTTTTAATGACACATCCATATGCTGTCTATAAGAGATGGATCTTAGGCACGAAGACATAAATAGGATAAAAGTGAAAGCGTAGAAAAAAACGTTCCATGCAAAAGTAGTCAAAAGCAAGCAATTACATTATCAAATTAGACTGTAGGTCAAAATCTGTTACAAGAAATAAGGATACTACATAATGATTAAAGAGTCACTTAATCGAGATATAAAATGTATATATGCACTTAATATCAGAAATCCAAAAATTATAAAGCAATTTCTGACAAAATTGAAGGGAGAAATAGGTGAACAATAATAGGAGACTCTAGTGCACTACTTTTGATAATGGACAGAAAACTAGAAAGATCAATAAATAGAGAACTTGAGTTACTCTATAAACCAACTGCACCTATCAGACTTACATAGTACATTTCACCCGATGACAGCACAGTATATACCTCTCTCAGTGCATAAGGATTTTTCTGCAGGATATGCCATGTTTTAGGACACAAAGCAAGTCTCGATAAACGTTAATGATTGAATGAAAGTAGATATTAAAAACAGAAATAAAACTGTAAAATATACAACTGTGTGGAAGCTAAATAACACACTATTAAGTAACCAGTGGTCATAGGAGAAATTAAGAAAGAATGAAAACACAGCATACCAAAATGGGATGCAATGAAGACAGTTCTCAAGAGGAAATTTATAGCAACAAATGCCTGTATTAAAAAAGAAGGAATATCCCAAACCAACGGCTTAATTCTACAACTAGAAAAATTAGAAAAGAGCAAACCAAGCCCAAAGCTTCCAGAAGAAAGGAAATAATAAAGATCATAGCAGAAATAAATGATAGAGAATAGGAAAGCCATAAAGAGAATCAACAAAACCTGAAGCTGATTCTTTGAAAAGATCAGTGAAATTTACAAACTATTGGCTAGATTGACAAAAACAAAGATGCAAATATCTAAAATTAGAAATGAAAGTGGGGACATTACAATCAATCCTACAGGAAAAAAGGGATATTATAAAGAGTTTTATGGCAACAAATTAGATAACTTAGAAGAAACGGAAAATTATTTGAAACTCATAAGCGCCCTACATTGACTCAAGAATAAGTAATGGATATCAACAGATTTACACAAACAGAAGTTTGAATCAACAAACAGAAGCCAACCAGAAAAGAAAACTTCTGGGCCAGATGGCTTCACAGGGGACTTTTATCACACATTTATGGAAGTGACTCCAAACCTGGTTAAACTTTTCCAAAAAAAAAAAAAGGAAGAGGGAAAACTACGTAACTCCTTCCTTGAGGCAAGCGTTATCCTGATACCCAATTAGACAAAAACACCACAAGAAAAGAATACTACAGACCAATATCCCTAATGAATGTAGATGCAAAAATACTATCAAACTGAATTCGAAAACATACTTAAAGGAAGTAGAAGGTAGAACAAAAGCATTAAACATGCCATTAGGCCAATTAACTGGGATGTCCCATGAAACTATGACTCTATACTTCCAAACCGAGGAACCAAATTCCGTGAGGTATTTGGTTGTATATAACAGCCTCAGCAGCTATTCTTTTCTTTGGTCATTGTTACAAATATATCTGTGATGGTTAAGGTTATGTGTCACCATGGCTGGGCCATGATTCTCAGTAGTTTGGCAGTTATGAAACACTTTTTTAAGTTATGTAATGATGTAATGCGTCAGTTACGAAATGACGTAACCAACTCCATGATAAGATCTGCTGTGAGCAGCCAATCAGCTGAAAGGGAGTTTCCTCAAGGGTCTGGCCAGCCTCCAGTATATTCCAGCAAGGCTCTCACTCTGAATTGTTCATCTGGCTCATCATTTGACCTCCAGTTCATAGGACTTGAGCTAGCAGCTTACCTGCTGATCTTGCGGTTCATCAGCCTCCCAGGTTGTGAGTCGGCAGCTTGCTGTCTGATCTGACCATCTCGGGTTAATCAGCCCATGCAGCTATGTGAGTCAGGAGAAGCCTCCATCCTTATGCCTGACCCGTGGACTTGGGACTTTCCAGCCTCTACAACCATGTGAGCTATTTCCTTGAGATAAATTATATATATATATATTCAAATTTTTATGGGAGTACAAGTTATTGACAGCATTTCATAGTGCTTGGGATAGTAAAAGTTTACAGTGGCTATACAAGGAACAATAATAGATCTCTGTTTCCTTGGAGCAACAGAATAGGAAGGAGAGTAAGGAATAGGAGGAGGATATGGGATGTGTGGCTAATTTCCTTCATGAACAACTGCCTCCTTTGCCATGAGACCAGAGCAACTGGATGGTGCCTTGCTTCCATTACTGAACATTTTGATCGAAGATTCTAACAGGAGAATCCTGGTGAAGAAGGGGAAACGCAGAGCAGAATTTCAAATTCTCATGGACACCAGATTTTCTGAAGCCATGGAGGCTGGATACGTCCTGAAATGATTACCCTGGAATAATCTTTATGCTTTAAACCAAAAATACCTTCCGATGTCTTCTTAAAATGAAACAATTGTTGTTGGGGACCGTTGAGTCAGTTTCAACTTATAGTGACCCTGTGCACAACAGAATGAAACACTACCCAGTCCTGTGCTTTCTTCAGTTGTTGTCACTTTTGAGCCCATTGTTGTATCTGCTGTGTCAGTCCATCTTGTTAAAGGTCTTCCTCTTTTTCAGTGACCCTCTACTTTATCAAGCATGATGTCCTTCCCCAGGGACTGATCTCTTCTGAAAACATGTCCAAAGTAAGTGAGATGAAGTCTCTCCGGCCTTGCTTCTAAAATCAAACAATAGTTAAGCTTGACTAGTGAATAATGTCTGCCTTGAGCATCGTGGTCTTTAACGGTCTATCTATATAGGGTCAAACTGACAATACCAACTCAAAAGATCAGATAAGAAATGGGGGACAGCGAGTTTATGTTAGTGAGGGAAGAACAACTCAAAAAAGGAGAGAATGGTTGCACAATTCAAAGAATGTAACCAATCTCACTGAATTAATTGTACATGTAGAAATTGTTGAATTAGTGTATACTCTGCTGTGTATATTCCCAATAACAGCAACAAAATAAAGTATTTAAAAAAGAACCCAAGAGAATAAGCATTTCTCTTTCCAATCTACATACAGAGATTCATATTCAGATTGTTATGGTATATTAACAAGATAATGTTAGAAAATGAGAAAAATAAATAAAAATAAACATATTAAAGTGGTTATACACCATGCCCAAGTGGAATTTATCCGAGGAATACAAGGCTGGTTCAACATTAGAAAATCAGTCAGTGTAACACACCACATCAACAGAACAAAGGCAAGAACCACATGACCATCTCAATTTGTACAGCAAAGGCATTTTATATAATTCAGTGCCCTTTTATGATTAAAAAAAAACACAAGATAGAAATGGAAGCAAAATTTATCATACAATACAGTAAACAGCATCTATGAAGAATTTATAACTCACATATGCAGTGAAGAAAGACTGAGAACTTTCTTAATAAATCAGCAACAAGCCAGGGAAAAGTCTGCTCTCACCCTACTATTAAACATTCTGGAAGTCCTACCCAGAGCAGTTAGGCTAGAAGAAATGTAAATAAAAGATTTCAAATCATGAAAGAGAACGTAAAACAATGTTTTAGCAGATGGCATTATTCTGTACATAGAAAATCCCAAAGAATTCACAAGAAAACTACCAAAACTAGTAAATGAATTCAGCAATGTGGCAGCAGACAAGGTTAACACACACTCAAAAAATCAGTTGGCTTCCTATACACCACCAATGTGCAAGAGAAAAAGCAAGTTAAAAAAAAATTACAATAGTATCCCCAAATAAATAGTGTACCTAGGAATAAATTTAACCAGGAAAGTGGAAGACCTGTATACAGAAAACCGTGAAACATTGATATAAGAAATCTGAGATGATAGTGAAAGGACATTTCCTGTTCATGGATTAGAAGACTTAACATAGTTAAGATGTCAATACTTCCCAAAGAAGTCTATAAATTCAGTGCAGTCTTGACAAAGATTCCAGTAGCCTTCTTGACAGAAATGTAACAGCTAATTATTAAATTCATATGGAAGGTCAAGGGACACTAAATTACTAATGCACTCTTGAAGAAGAATAAAGTTGAAGGAATCAAATGACCAGACTTCAAAGTTGGATAGTATAAAGTCACAGTGGTTAGAACAGCTTGGAATGGTATAGAAATAGACTTACAGTCCAGTGGAATAGAACTGAGACTCCAGAAATAAATATTTTCATGTAAGGCCAGCTGATTTTTAACGAGGGTGCTAAATCTACCCAATGAGGAAGATGAGTTTCTTCGATAAGTGGCGTTGGACAAATTGGATTTCCAAATGTAGAAGAATTGATCAGGATTCAACCATCACACCATTCAACAACAAAAATGCAAAATAAATCCAGAATTAAATGTGAAAACCAAAATCATAAAATTCTTAGAAGAAAATGCAAGAATGAAGCCATAGGAGCTAAGTTTTTGTGATGGGCTATCAGATATGAAAAGCAAAAGACAAAATATAAATGGGACCTTGTTAAAATTAAATTCTGTGTATCAAATGACATTGTCAAAAAAGGCAAAAAGATAGCCTACGTAATAGAAAACTTTTGGTAAACATAAGTCCGATAAGGGTCTAACATCCAAAATTTATAAAATACTTCTAGAATTTAAGAACAAAAAGACAGCGCAATCAAAAAATGAGTAAAGGTCTTGCACAGACATTTCACTAAAGAAGATAACTGCATGAAAAGATGCTCAAAATCATTACCATTAGAGTGATGCAAATCAAAACCACAATGAAATACCATCTCACCCCCAGTAGAATGACAATGTTTTAAAAAAAAGAACGACAGATATTGATGACATTGTGGAGAAACAAACCCTCGTCTACTGCTCGTGATAATGTAAATTGGTACAGCCAGTTTGGAAGTGTTTGGAAGTTCCTCAAATAGCTGAACATAGAGCTACCGTATAGCCCAACAAGTCCAGACTTGGATATGTATCCAAAAGACCTGAAAGCAGTAACACAAACAGACACATATGCACCAATGTTCATCATAGCTCTATTTACAATAGTTAAAATGGGGAAACAATGAAAATGTTAAACAACTGGTGAATGGATACACAAAATGTGGTATATATACAACTGAATATATTATTTAAAAAGAAACGAAGCCCTGGATGCATGCTATAACATAGATGAAAACTGAAATCATACTGAGTGAAATAAGTCGGTCACAAAAAGACAAATATTGTTTGATCTCACTTCCAAAAAATTAACACACAGAAACAAAAAATTTTTAGTGGTTACCAGTGCTGGGAGGGAGAGGAAATGAGGGAAGTTTTGCTTGGAGTATATTGGATGTATGTTCCTGGTGGTAGGATGTTTTGGGAAAAAATACCAAGAATGGTTGCATAACTTGAAGAAGGTAATCAAAGTTACTGAACATGTAAAAATTCTTGAATTGCCGTATGTTTTGATGTGTCTGTTTTCACCACGTTAAAAACGTGGAGGGAAAAATACAAAAGCGGTTTTTGTTTCTTACTAAAGTTGATATCAATTTAAAGTATTTTGCTATGAATTTAACACGTTAAGTGTAATTTTTATGGTAACATATAAAGATACCTATTTAAAATATACAATAAGAAAGGATAGAGATTCAAAATGGTTTTCTAAAAAACTAAAGACATATTATGGCAGTACTGGAAAAAAGAGAGAGAAAAAGCATATAAGACACAAAAACAAATAGCAGAATGGTAAGAGCAAGTCCTTTCCTACTAGTAATTACCTTAAATGTAAATGGATTAAACTGTCCAATCAAAAGGAAAGAATGGCAGAATGGATTTTAAATCTATCTCTAAGAGACATATCTTAAGTCTTAGGACACACACAGAAACATGTCGCATAAAACTGAAAGAATGAAACAAAATATTACCTGCAAATTTTAACAAAAGATATCTGGTATGGTACACTGCTATGCAAAATAGATTTTAGGTCAAAATGTAAAAGCCAAATAATATAATATTAAAATAGTCACTTGGTGAAGAAGGTATAAGAATTATGAATATATTATACCAAACATCGGAGCCCCAAAATATTGAAAGGACTAATAGAAAATTTTACTATACTAACTGGACAATTCAATACACCACTTCCACTAATGAAGAGAAGAACCTAAAAAAAAAAAAAAAAAAAGACCAAGAAGAAAACAGAGGATTTTCACAACATTATGAACAATTTAGATCTGTTTTTTTTTTTTAGGTCCTGTCTAGTCAGTTGGACTCATAGCGACCTTATGCACAACCAAACAAAACACTGCCCAGTCCTGTGCCCCTCAGAATTCTTAGGGTTGAGCTAATGGTTGCAGCCACTGTGTCAATCCATCTCTTTGAAGGTCTTCCTCTTTTTTGCTGATTCTCTGGTTTACCTACCATGATGTCCTTTTCCAGGGACTGGTCCCGCCTGATGACATGTCCAAAGCGTATAAGACGAGGTCTTCCCATCCTTGCTTCTGAGGAGCATTCTGACTGTGCTTCTTCAAAGACGGGTTTCTTCTGGCAGTCCATTGCATATTCAGCCTTCTCTGCCAATGCCATAATTCAAAGACATCAGTTCTTTGGCTTTCCTTATTCATCGTCCAGCTTTCACATGCATATAAGGTGATTAAAAATACCGTGCCTTGGGTCAGGAGAACCTTAGTTCTCAAAGTGACATCTTTACTTTTTGATGCTTTAAAGAGGTCTCTTGCAGCAGATTTGCTCAATGCTATGAGTCGTTAGATTTCTTGACTGCTGCTTCCATGCACGTGGATTGTGGATCCAAACAAAATGAAATCCTTGACAAGTTTGACCTTTTGTCCACTTAGTATGATGTTTTTATTGGTCCAGTGGTGATGATTTTTGTTTCCCTCATGTTGAAATGCAGTCCATACTGGAGGCTGTGGTCTTTGAACTTCATTAGTTAGTGCTTCAAGTCTTCTTTCAGCAAGCAGGGTTGTGTCATCTGCATGTCATGGGCTGTGGATGAGTCTTCCTCCAGTCCTGATACCCTGTTCTTAGTGCAGTCCAGCTTCTCTGATTGTTTCCTCAGCATACAGATTTAGTAAGTATGGTGAAAGGGTACAACCCTGATGCACATCTTTCCTGACTTTAAAGAACACGATATCCCCTTGTTCTGTTCTAACAGTTGTCTCTTGTTATAAGTCCAGGTTCCTCATGAGCATAATTAAGTGTTCTGGAATTCTCACTCTTTGTAAGGTTATCCGTAGTTTGTTACAATCCACACAGTCCAATGCCTTTGCCTCGTCAGTACAACACAGGTAAACATCTTTCTGGCGTTCTCTGATTTCGGCCAAGATCAGCCTGACGTCAGCAGGGATATCCCTTGTTCCAGCCCTCTGAATCAGTTCGAATTTCTGTCAGTTCCCTGTCAATATACTGCTGAAACCGCTTTTGAATGAGCTTCAGCAAAATTTTATTTGTGTATGGTATTAATGGTGCTGTTCAATAATTTCCATGTTCTGTTGAACCTCCTTTCTTTGGAATGGGTACAAAGATGGAGGTCTTCCAGTCAGTTCACTGGGTAGCTGTCCTCCAAATTTTTTATCATAGACAAGTGAGCACTTCCAGTGCTGCATCGGTTTGTTGAAACATCTCAACTGGTACTCCATCAGTGCCTGGATATTTGTCTTTTCCCATTGCTTTCAGTGTGGTTTAGACTTCTTCCTTCAATACCATTGGTTCTTGATCATATGCTACCTCCTGAAATGATTGAACATCAACCAGTTCTTTTTGGTACGGTGACTTGTGTATTACTTCCATCTTCTTTTGATGCTTCCTGTGTCATTTAGTATTTTCCCCACAGAATCCTTCAGAATTGCAGCTCGAGGCTTGAATTTTTTCCTTCAGTTCTTTCAGCTTGAGAAATGCCAAGCATATTCTTCTCTTTTGGTTTCCTATCTCCAGGTCTTTGCGCATTTCATTATAATTACTCTCTTAATTATCAAGTGCTCCTACCACAGAAACATCACAAGTGGATGGCTTTAACAAAGAAAAATTCTCCGCAGTCCGGTAGGCTAGAAGTCCAAATTCAGGGTGTCAGCTCCAGCGATATGCTTTCTGTCTCTGTTGGCTCTGGAGGAAGGACCTTCTCATCAGCCTTCCCCTGGACTTAGGAACTTGTCTGTGCAGGAACCTCAAATCCAAAGGACACTCTCTGCTCCTGGCACTGCTTTCTTGGTAGTATGAGGTCCACTATCTCTGCTTGCTTTCCTTTTCTTTTATCTCTTGTGAGATAAAAGTGATGCCGGCCACACCCCAGGGAAACGCCCTTCACATTGGATCAGGGATGTGACCGAAGCAAGGATGTTATATCTCACCCTAATCCTCTTTAATCACAGGCAGAGATTATGATTTATAACACATAGGAAAATCACAAAGTTGGAGACAACCACACAGTACTGGAACCATGGCCTAAACAAGGTGAAATGTATTTTGGGGGACACAGTTCAATCCATGACATTACACGCTTTGGCCTCCCAAAGTTCATGTCCTTGCCGCCAACAAAACATATTCACCACCATCATATCATAGCAAAAGTCTTAAATGAACTCCAAGTCCAAAATCCAAAAATACCCTTTATCTGTGAAATCTGGAACACAAGTTATCTGCTTCCAAAGTACAGGGGTAGACTGGACACAAGCTAGTCATTTCCATTACAAATAGGAGAAACTGGAGGGACAGAAAGGATAACAGGTACCACACAAGTAAGCAGAACACATTACATTAGCCCTGAAGGCTTGAAAATAATCCTCTGTTTCCTGAGACAGTTTACACAATGTTCCTGCCCTCCAGACTCTAGGCACTGGCCACACTGTCATGATTCTGAGTGAAGGTCCCTCAGCTCTGGGCTTCAGCTGTGCTTTCCAGCCCCACTGGAATGGCAGCTCTGCTCTCTCAGCGTTAGGTGCACTGTTTTCCTAGTTCACCTGAGTGGAAAATCACAAAATGGAGGACAACCACACCATACTGGGAACCGTGCCAAACCAAGTCGACACATATTTTGGGGGGACACAGTTCAATCCATGGCAACTATTTTCCTTTGTCTCCTCAAGCTGCCCTTTGAAATCTTCCATTGAGCTCTCTCACTTCATCATTTCTTCCTCTTGCTTTAGCTACTCTGCATTCAAGAGCAAGTTTCGTAGTCTCTTCTGATACCAATGTTCGTCTTTTATTTCTTTCCTATTTTTTTTAATGACCTCTTGCTTTATGTATAATTTCCTTGATGTCATTTCACAACTCATGTGGTCTTTGGTCACTAGTGTTCAATGAGTCAAATCTGTTCTTGAGATGGTCTCTAAATTCAGGTGAAATATACTCAAGATCATACTTTGGCTCTCTTGGATTTGTTCCGATTTTCTTATACTTCATCCTGAACTTACATACGAGCAATTGATGGTCTGCTCTGCAGTTGGCCCCTAGCCTTGTTCTGACAGGTAATATTATTGAGTTTTCCCATTGTCTCTTTCCACGAACGGAGTCAATTTGATTCCTGTGTCTTCTACGTGGTGAGGTTCACGTATACAGTCACCATTTACATTCATGGAAAAAAAAGTATTTGCAACAAAGAAGTCATTGGTCTTGCAAAGTTCTATCATGTGATCTCCAGCATTGTTTCTGTCACCAAGGCCATATTTTCCAACTTCTGTTCCTTCTTCGTTTCCAACTTTTAAATTCCAATCACCAGTAATTATCAATGCATCTTGATTACATGTTTGATCAATTTTAGGCTGCAAAACCTGCTAAAAATCTTCAGTTTTCTTATCTTTGGCCTTATTGGTTGTTGCATAAATTTGAATAATAGTTGTATTAATTGGTCACGTTTTTAGTCATATGGATATTATACAACACTTACAGTGTTGTGCTCCAGGATAAATCTTGAAATGTTCTTTTTGTTGGTGAATGGTGCACCATTCCTCTTCAATTTTGTCATTCCAGCATAGTATACTGTAGGATTTTCTGATTCCAAAGCACCAACATCAGTCCATTTCAACTCCGTAATACCTTGGATATTGATGTTTGTGCATTCTATTTCATTTTTGACAACTTCCTGTTTTCCTATATCCATACTTCGTACATTCTGTGTTCATGTTATTAATGGGTGTTTCCAGCTGTTTCTTCTCATTTTGAGTCACACCACATCAGTAAATGAAAGTCCTGAAAGCTTGACTTCATCCATTTTAAGGTTGACTCTGGTTTGAGGAAGCAGCTCTTCCTTACTTGAATTTTGTGTGCCTTCCAACCTGAGGGGCTCATTTTCCAGCAGTATATCAGACAGTATTTTGCTACTATTCATAGGGCTTTCCTTGTTTAGCTTTTTCAGAAGTGGACTGCCAGGCTCTTCTTTCTGGCCTGTTTTAGTCTAGAAGCTCAGCTAAATGTGTTTACCGTGGGGGGTCCTGTTGGCATTTGAAATACCAGTGGCATAGCTTCCAGCACCACAGCAACACAGAAGCCACCACAGCACCACAAACTGACAGGTGTGTGGGAATTTAAATCCAACATATGTAAAATGTACTCAACAACACCACCACACAACATCTTATTTAGTAGACAAAAATTGTTCTGTAAGGCACAGAATATCTAGGTAACAAAACAAATTTCAATAAATTTTAAAAATTAATATATAGTTTCTACTACAATGGATAAAATAAAGATTAATAACTGAAGAAAAATATGAAAACACACATACATAGAAATGAAACAATAGAAAACAATCATTAGATAAATGAAATCAAGAGAAGTATCAGAAAAAAACTTAGTCAATGAAAAAGTCGCAACAAATCAAAAATTATGAGACACAGCAAAGGCAGGGCTCTGAGGGAAATTCATAGTACTAAATGCCTGTATTAAACAAGAAGAAAGATCTAGAATCGACTACCTAACTTTACACTTAAGGAAGTAGAAAAAGACGAGCACACCATGTACAAAGCTACGAGACAGGCGAAATAACAAAAATGAGGTAGAGAGAAATGAAAGAGATGATAGAAAAACAGTGGAATAAATGAAACAGGAGGTTTGAATTTTTAAAAGATTAATTGCCAAATATTTACCTAGACTGACAAAAAAGAGACAGAGGATGCAAATGTCTGAACTGGGAAATGAAAGTGGGGACATTACACTTTGGTGAGTGGCGTCTGGGGTCTGAAATGCTACCAAGCAGCTAAGATGCATCAATTGGTCTCAACCCACCTGGAGCAAAGGAGAATGAAGAACACCAAGGACACAAGGTAATTATGAGCCCAAGAGACAGGGCCACGTAAATCAGTGACTACTTCAGCCTGAAACCAGAAGAATTAGATGGTGCCCGGCTACAACCAATGACTGCCCTGACAGGGAACACAACAGAGAATCCCTGATGTAGCAGGAGAGCAATGGGATGCAAACTGGAAATTCTCCTAAAGAGACCAGACTTAATGGTCTGATTGAGACTAGAGAAACCCCAGAGGTCGTCATACCTGGACTCTACTAACCCAAAACTAAAACGATTCCTGAAGCCAACTCTTCAGACAAAGATTAGGCTGAACTATAAGACATAAAAGGATACTGGTGAGCAGTCAGATCCTTGGCTCAAGTAGACACACAAGACTATGTGGGCAGCCCCTGTCTGGAGGGGAGGTGAGAAGGCAGAGGGGGACAGAAGCTGGCTGAATGGACATGTGAATACAGGGTGGAGAGAAGGAGTGTGCTGTCTCACTAGGGGGAGAGCAACTAGGAGTACATAGCAAAGTGTATAAAATTTTGTATGAGAGACTGACGTAATTCGTAAACTTACTTAAAGCACAATAAAAATAATTTTTAAAAAGGGGGGTCATTACAGTTAAGTTTACAGTAATAAAAAATCACAAGAGAATAACACGAACAGTTGTACACCAACAAATTAGATGAAATGGACAAATTTCTGATAATATATAAACTTCCCGTATTGACTGAAGAAGAAACATATTCATCAGACGCAATACAAGAAAAAAAAAAGTGAATCAATACTCAAAAGTCTTCCGATAAACAGAATTTCTGGATTGGATGTCTTTACTAGGGAATTCTACTAAACATGTAAAGAAGTAATATCAGATTTTTCAAACTCTTCCAAAAAGTATAGAAGGGGCAAACCATTCCTAACTCCATTCTACAAGACCAGCATTATCCTGATATCAAAGACAACACAAGAAAAGAAAACTACGAGTCAGTATCTCTTAAGAATATACATGCAAAAAATCATCAACAAAATACTAGCAAATTAAATCCAACAGAGTAGTAAATGGAATATACGCTATAATCGAGTCGGATTTATTTAAAGAGTGTAAGTATGGTTCGACATTAGAAAACGATTCAATACGCCACAATAGAGAAAAGGAAGAAACAACATAATTATCTCAGTGCAGAGAAATTATTTGACAAAGTCCTTTCATGACGAGAACACTCAGCAGTCTTGAAATAGAAGGGAAATTCCTTCATATGACAGCATTTTTGACAAAACAACTGTTAACATCATGCTCAAGAGAAAAAGAGTGAGAGCTTCCCCCTCAAGATCAGGAACAAGCAAGGATGCCTGCTCACATCACTGTTACTGAGTATTGTACTGGAAGTCCTATCAAGAGTAATGAGGCAAAAATACAAAAGACATCCCAGTCAGAAAGAAAGATTTAAAACTATCGCTTTTGCAGATGACATGATCCTATATAGAGATCACAATCTGCAAGAACGTTACTAGAACTAATGAATGCATTAATGTGGTAGTAGGATACAAGGTTAACACCCAAAAATTAGTTGGATTTCTATACACCAGCAATGAGTAATCTGAAAAGAAAATTAAGCGCCCAGCACCTCCCCCCGCTAAAAAAAAAAAAAAAAAAAATCCCTTTAAAATAGGAAAGAATTACATGGCTGGGAGTAAATTTAACAAGGAAGTGAAAATTTACACACTGAAAACTGTAAAGCGTTTTGATAGGAATGGAAGGGTAGTTTATGTTCATGGTTTTGAAGATGTACTATTTTTTACATGTCAGTGTAACTCAAAGCAATCTATATGTTAAATACAATCCCTCTCAAAATTCCAACAACACTTAATGTGGAAATGGAAAAGACCTCAAATTCATATTCAACTGCAAGGGGCCCTGAATAGCTGAAATGTTTGTGAAAACAGAACAAATTAGGAGGACTCATACTTCCTGATTTTAAAATGTACCACAAAGCTACAGTAATCAAAACATGTTTTAGTGTAACGGCAGACATATAGACCAATAGAACAGAATTGACAGTCCAGACATAAACTCACACATGTATGGTCAGTTGATTTTCATTAAGTTTCCTGAGTCCATTTAAATAGAAAAGAATAGTATTTTCAATAAATCGTGTTGGGTCAACTGAATCACCACGTGCAAGAAATTGCGCTGACCCATACCTCAAAACACCACATATAAACATAAAACAGACCAAGAAGCTAAAGTTAAGCCCTAAAACCATAGAAGTCTTACAACAAGATATAGGTTTAATGCTTCAGGGGTTCATTTCAACACTGAATTCTTAGATATGAAACCCAAAACACAAACAACAAAAGACAAAATGGGCTTCACTGAAATTAAAAGCTTTTGTGCTTCTGAGGATTTTTATCAAGAAACTGAACAGACAGAAGAAAATGAGAGAAAACATCTGGTAAGTATATCTGGCAAGGTTTTAATATCCAGAATATATAACAAACTCCTGTATCTCAACAACAAAATATAAAAGGCAAATCAAAAAATAGGAAAGAAATGAGACATTCCACCAATGAAAATATAAAATGGTTAACAAACACATGAAAAAAATGTTCAATGTCGTTAATCAGGTAAAATGCATACAAAACCACAATGAGATAATTCTTCTCCCCAGTATAATGGCTATTGTCAGAAAAATGAAGCAGATGTTGACGAAGACGTGAAAAAAATAAAACCCTCGTCCACTGAGGATGGAGGCGGTAATGAGTGGCCACTGAGTTGCTCTTAACAGCAGCAAAATGTTTTGAAACAAGTAGTGGTGATGTTTGCGTAATGTGGTGAAAGTAAATAACTGAATTACACATGTAAAAAGTTAGAAACGGCAAATTTTTTGTTTTTTGTATACCTTTATGAAAAATTAAATACATTTGAGAAATGCCCTATGTATGTAATGTTCTAAAGATTCTACAAATACATCACTATTTGCAATGTTAAGATAATTGTGAGTCACCCAGTTTTGAATTTGCGCAATTGCTAAGTTTACAAATTATTAAAACTAACATTTTATTTTGAAAATGCTTTTTATCGATATTATGATAGCAACAAGATCATAAAAAATGTATATGATTTCAAAATGTATGGAAAAATAGCCATAAGGTACCTAAATATGAAAAACAGACCTATTCCTTTTGACTTCAAATGCAGGTCTCTGTGTCTCTTAAATTGTATCAAAATTTCAAGGGGTATCTGGAATATACAGTTAGATAACTGGAATATACGGAAGGATCACAATGAACAGAGTGGTCAAAAGTAGGTGTTAATCATAATCTACAATGTGTATACCAAACCACCTGCTCTGAAGTGAACTGCAACTCATGATACCATGAGTGCAAAGCTGAGTTGAACTTCATATGGTTTTTCAAGTCTGTGACATCTTTGAAGTAGATCTCCAGGTCTTTCTTTTGAGGTGTCTCTGTATGGATTCAAATTCCCAACCCTTCAGTCAGTAGTCAAGTGCTTAGCTGTTTGCATCACCCACGGATTTTTATAGCAAGTAATTCATTTGAAATACCCATTTACTGGAAAGAATGTGGCCAGAGTAGAAAAGGCAACAATGGGCTTTAAAAAAGAAAAATAGGGGAGGCTGAGCCAACATGGCACTGTAGACAGAGGAATGACCTTTCCCTCCAAAGCAGAGACCTGAAAAACTAAGTAAAATAGAGACAAACATCAATCCTGGAACCCTAAGCATCCAACGAAGAGATAAAGAACTCACCAAGCACAAAATCGAATAAGAAACTGACAGAGAACACAGAGCTAATGCGGCACAGATTGGCCATCTTGGACTACTCAGCTACTGAGAACAACGGACAGGGAGTACCGAAAGACAGCTTCAAAAACTCCCAGCAGGAGACAAAGCACCCGGTGACGTAACCGGTGATACATACTTTTCCACCTCCAACCTTCCTCCCTCTGTTAGGCCCATACTGCTTCTTGGTGGGCAGCAGTCATTCAGGGATGCGCCAGCCCCTTGCTGCTTGGATTCACTCCACCCACGCTGGCTGGCTTCTTCGGTGCCATATTTGGTTGCTGTTGCTTTTTCCAGCTTCTTTTGGTTTCTTCTCTCTCTCTCGCCTGCTTTCTTTTCTTGAACACCTGGCTCCAAGTGCCATCTTCATTCTTTCTTGACAGGCTGTGTGAAGAATTGCTTGGCTGGGGAACCACTCCCTGGTCTGTGCCACCATGCTAGTGGGATCCCTGGGGGCATATTTTTCTTTTTCTTTCATTTTTGTTTTTCCTCATTTCTCAATTTCTCATCCCTATCTACTTTCCTTCTTTTCCTGTCTCCCGAATACAGGAAGAAAAAAAGATGCCACATGGTTGGCACTGTGTGCCATCTCCACCCCTTCTAGGCAGTCTGTATAGCGCCGCTCGGCTTGGGAGCTACTTCCCCAGGCCATGCCACCAAGCCGGTGGGCTCCCTCGGGAATTTTTTTTTTCTTTTCTTGGTTTCTTCTCTCTACCATCCTTTCCTTCTTTTCTCCTGAACACTTGGTGCTGTGTGCCATGTCTTTTGCTACGCAGTGCTACGCAGCTGGAGAGCCACTTCCCTGATCTATGCCACCACACCAGTGGGCTTTCTTAGGGCTTGCTCGCTCGCTCGCTCGCTCGCTCGCTCGCTCGCTCGCTCTCTTCTTAGTTTCTTGTCTCTGACCACCTTCATTCCTTATGCTTCTCCTGAACACCTGATGCCACGTGCCATCTCTGTCCTTTCTGGGCAGGCTGTGCAATGCTGCTTAGCTGAGGACTCACTTCCAGTGGGCAACCGTTGGTCATTTTTCTTTTTTTTTCCATCAGCTTCTTGCCTCTCTCTAACACCCTTCTTTACACTTCTGCTGAACACCTGGAGTCGTGTGTCATCTCCACTCCTTCCGGATGGACTGTGTAGCACGCCTGTGCTGGGAAACCACTTCCGGTGGCTCCTTCAGGGCATTTTTTTTTCTCGGTTTCTTATCTCTTTATATATCTTCCTTTCTCCCAATCATCTAGCCATGTGTGCCTTTTTTGTCTCATTTTTTTAAAAAATTAAGTTTCTCATCCCTTTGTCCCTCCTTTCCTTTTCTTTCTCCCTCCCACCGAGCTGCATGTGTCATATCTGTCCCTTCTTGATGGGCTGTGCTCACCATCTGGTTAGAAAGTTAACCAGCACACCGCTTCCTCAGGTCTGTGCCGCTCCAATGGCAGACTCCCTCAGCATTTTTTTTTTTTTTTTTTTTTGAGGGGCTCTTGTTTCTCTCATCTGTTTGTGTTCTTCCCCACACCCACTTAGCCCCATACATCACAACCTCTCCCCTCCCTCCTGCCTATCTGCACCATGCACTGAGTATCACACCCCTGAGCAGCACAGGTGAATTAGTCATCTAGTGCTGCCATAACAGAAATACCACAAGTGGACGGCCTTAGCAAAGAGAAATTATACTTCCTCACAGCCTAGAAAGTTACAAGTCCAAATTGAGCGCACTGGCTCCAGGGGAAGGCTTTCTCTGTCTGTTGGCTCTGGATGAAGGTTCTTGTCCTCAATCTTCCCCTGGTTGAGGAGCTTCTCAGGCAAAGGGACCTTGTGTCCAAAAGACACACTCTGCTCCTGGTGCTGCTTTCTTCGTGGTTTGAGGTTCCCAACTCTCTGCTTGCTTCCCTTTCCTTTTATCTTGAGAGATAAAAGGTGGTACAAGCCACACCCCAGGGAAACTCCCTTTACCTTGGATCAGGGAGGTGACCTGAGTAAGGGTGGTGTTGCAATCCGTGCTTAATCCTCTCAACATAAAATTACAATCACAAAATGGAGGACAGCCACACAATACTGGAAATCACGGCCTAAACAAGTTGACACATACTTTTGGGGGGGACATAAACCATGACAACAGGCATGGTTCTACTGAAACCTGCCCTACACTGACCCCCAGCACTAATCTGTTGACCCCAGTATGGGCCACAAATGACCCAGCTCCTCCCCTTCCATTGGACCTGTCCTGCTGTGCCATGGCTGAGTGACTGACCATTGGACAAGGTGGTGATATGTCCACAGACGGGCAAACAACAAAGAATGCCCAACCAAGCTGCTCAAACAAATAAAAAAGCAGGGTGAAGCAAACAAATCTCCAATCAATAAATGAAAAAAATGGCTACTGAATGTCTCAAAGACAGCAGTCAATATGAAAAACGATCATGGTCTGCTTCTTTATGTGATTTGATATTGACTGTTGACTCTGAGCCATCTATAAGTTATTATATTAATCTATTTTATGTTTGCTTACTGTGTCCTAGCTCCTTGCCTTGTTTTGATATGCACAAATAGTCTCCTTAAGTGAGCTACCTTGATTATTTTCCTTTGAAGCTTTGAAGCTCTATCATCCTGTTGTCAGATGGCTAGAGGTGTTACCAGGAATATGAGCCTAGGAGTCCATTCACTTTTCTTGTATGGATTTAGCTCAGGTATCGAGGTAGTTGGTCATGAAATGTGTGGTACAGGCTCTGTCCTACAGTCTTAGAGGGTCAGGAGTGATTAGTGTATGCACAGGTACCTGGTTGTAGCAGGGGCCACACTCAAGAAGGCAGGGGCCTGACAACCATCCCCCAAGGGCCTGTGAGGAAAGTATATCCCGGTTCCTTAGCGCACACGCGTGGGTTCTGCAGCTGGAGCGTGATTTCCCAGTGCTTTTGGTTGTAAGTACTGGGAGGGACCACTTATCCTTGGACCCCTGTCACGGGTGGCTAGCTGATGTGGGCAGGGCAGAGCCACCAGTCCTCAGGGCCCCTGATAGGGTAGGTGAGGACCTTGTTTAATAGGCAAAGAGGTGTAAAACATCAAAAACCCACCTGTCCACCACACATCTGAAACAGTCACAGTCTGCCAACAAGGACCTGTTCTGAAATAGGCCCTCACAAGTCCATACAGGGGAGAAGGGTAGTCAAAGTCCTTCGATCATTTGTACCTGGACAGGAGCTACTTCTGTCCTGGGCTCCCCAGCTTAGTAGAGTTGGCAGATTAATTTTTACCGCAATTGTTAATTTATTTCTTCTCCAAGACCAGGAGAGTGGCTCAGAGTGGGTAACAGGACTTAGGCCCAGGGAAATCAACAGCCATTGAAGCCAGCTCAGGGGCCGGGGCCATGGTAAAATAAAATAAACACAAGTACTTAGCTTTTGCCAAGAGCTCTGTTCTTACATGGTTCTGGAGGTGTGAGTAGGCTGTGCGACTCACTGTCTCATCGTGAGGAAACTGCGTGTAACGCTACCTCCAGCCCTACTGTGGTTGCTCCAGGGATCGTGCTTGAGGGTTCCTGCTGAGTCAGGTCAGGCAACTCCTTGCTGCTTCTGAACTCCCTCCGCCTACTGCTCAGTCCGTTTTCTAACTTAGCTTTTGATGTTCAGGGTTCCTATCTTGTCATAGGTATAATTGTTTCACTTGTTTTTGGGGGTCTTTATTGTAAGAGGGGTCACTAGAAGCATCTTATTACTACCCCATCTTGGCCCCACCTCTCCAAATCTTAACCGTTCCATCTTCTTTTGATGCATTCTGCATCGTTCAGTATTTCCCCCGGTAGGATCCTTCAATATTGCAACTCAGAACTTGAATTTTTTCTTCAATTCTTTCAGCTTGAGAAATGCTGAGCATGTTTTCCCCTTTTGGTTTTCTTACTAAAGGCCTTTGCACATTTCATTATAATACTTGACCGTCTTCTCGAGCCATCCTTTTAAATCTTTTCAGTTCTTCTGCTTCATCATTTCTTCTGTTTGCTTTAGCTACTTGAGGTTCAAGAGCAAGTTTCAGAGTCTCTTCTGACTCCCTGTTTTGTCTTTTTTGCCTTTTTAATGACCTCTTGTTCTCTTCATGTGTGATGTCCTTGATGTCATTCCAGAACACATCTGGTCTTCAGTCATTAGTGTTCAGTGCATCACATCTATTCTTGAGATGGTCTCTGAATTCAGGTGGGATATTCTCAAGGTCATACATTGGCTCTCGTGTACTTGTTCTAATTTTCTTCAACTTCACCTTGAACTTGCATATGAGCAATTGATGGTCTTTTCCACTGTCTGCCTCTGTTCTTGTTCTGACTGATGATACTGAGTTTTTCCATTGTT
Organism: Elephas maximus indicus; assembly: GCF_024166365.1. Taxonomy (NCBI): domain Eukaryota; kingdom Metazoa; phylum Chordata; class Mammalia; order Proboscidea; family Elephantidae; genus Elephas; species Elephas maximus. Next base: position 6,200,301 of record NC_064847.1, read on the forward strand.
TCTTTCCATAGATATAGTCGATTTTATTCCTCTGTATTCCATCTGATGCAGTCCGTGTGTATAGTAGCCATTTATTTTGTTAAAAAGCAAGTATTTGCAATGCAGAACTCACTGGTTTTAAAAATTCTACCCTATGATCGCCAGTGTTGTTTCTATCACCAAGGTCATATTTTCCAACTACCAGCCTTTCCTCTTTGTTTCCAACTTCTGCATTCCAATCACCAGTAATTTTCAATGCATGTTGATTGCATGTTTGATCAATTTGAGACTGCAGAAGTTGGTAAAATCTACCATTTCTTTATCTTTGGCCTTAGCAGTTAATGTGTAAACTTGAATAATAGTCATTTAACTTGTCTTCTTTGTGGGCGTATGGATATCATCCTATCACCAACAGCAATGTACTTCAGGATAGATCTTGAAAAGCTCTTTTCAACGATGAACACAATGCCATTCCTCTGCAATCTGTCATTCCCAGCATAGTAGATAATATAATTGTCTGATTCAAAATGGCCAATACTTGTCGATTTCAGCTCACTAACACCTAGGATATCGATGTTTATGCATTCCATTTCATTTTTTACAATTTCCAGTTTTCCTAGATTCATACTTTATACATTCCATGTTCCTACTCTCAGTGGATGTTTTCATCTGTTTCTTCTCATTTTGAGTAGTGCCACATCAGCAAGTGAAGGTTCAGAATGCTTTACTCTGTCCACGTCATTAAGGTCGCCTCTACTTTGAAGAGGCAGCTCTTAGCTGTGTGTTGAGTGACTTCCAACTTTAGGGGCTCACCTTCCAGTGCTATGCATGCCATAGGATGGATGAACCAAAAAACTCTAAGGCGAGTGAAATACATCCATCACAAAGGACAAATATTGTATGACTTTACTAATATGAAGTGCAGAGGAGGGGAAAATATTTTGAAATCATGGTTCAATAGTGGGTATCATGGACAGACCAGAGGAATGTTAGGAAGTATAGTGTAGAAAGCACTGAGTTTTTGTTCATGGGGGTGGACAGTTTGGCAAAGAACACTGGGGATGGTTGATGTAAATGATCTGGAATTGTAACATATGAAAAATGGAAATGTGGCACCCTATGTTTTTACAGTGCTTTTCCCATAATTTTCAGTAGGCATTAGCTGAACCCTTCATCAAATCAATGAGTGCCCTACATTTTGTTCTTGAAAAGAATGTGTTAGTTACTTTCTTTGGAGAGGATCAGAAAATAAGCATTTTTGTTTGTTTTATTACTCATCATATTTTTTCATTTGTCAAACGTTATAGTCCTCATAAAAATTGTGTAATTTCCTTTTTATGAATCCTGTTTCTTATTAAATATATTTGTAGCTATCTTATATTATAGGTATCTTATGTTCTTGGAAACCCAGGTGGTGTAGTGGATAAGTGCTACAGCTGCTAACCAAAGGGTCGGCAGTTCGAATCCGCCAGGTGCTCTTTGGAAACTCAACGGGGCAGTTCTACTCTGTCCTGTGGGGTCGCTGTGAGTCGGAAGCAACTAGACGGCACTGGGTTTGGTTTGGTTTTTGGTTTATCTTATGTTGTTATTTCTGTTGTATGTGTTTATTTTTTTTCACTTCTTTACTAACAGTTTAATAAAGCCCTTCATATTGATATAATATTTTCACAGCATAATTACACTTAGTAATCCTAGATATTCAATTTGTTTTGAATTTTGCGGGTAAAAAAATACATCATTTGCAAATTATGATTTTTTCCTTTTGCAGAGGTTGTCTTGAAAACCTTACATTTCTGATAGTATCTCTGATTGTATCTTATAAACGATTGAGTATGAAGATAGCAGCTTACAGTCCTTGCTCTTCAAACTATAGATTGTGCTCCGTTATTTTCCTGGAGCACAGAAAATATGTAAAAATCCGTTTACGTATTTTAAAAGAGATTTCTGAGGTTAGAATGATTTTCAGAATTTATGGGCAATTTTTTTCTACCTAGCAGTACTGAATTCTTCTTTATCCTTATTATCCAAAACCTGCACAAAAAATATGTATAGGTATGCTATTTATTTTCTGTAGGACTTGGCAAGCCTTTCCAATTGTGCTAAAAGCTCGTCAGCTCAAGGATGTTTGCCTTCCTTTCTACTATTTATTTCAATCATATATGTATATATATGAATATTGAAAATGAGTTATATAGTTTATTCATATAAAGAAGTATTGAACTGACAAATGTTTTATATATAATAAAGCTGCAATTTTTGCATGTAACATTGAGTGACATTATCTACATTGTTCATGTCGTGCAACCATCACCACTATTCATTTTTAATTTATACATTGTCTTGAAGAGAAGCTCAGTGCCTCTTAAGCAATGACTCTTTCCCCTCCTCCTGTTCCTTCTCGTAATTTCAAAAATTTAATTATGTGTTAACGTGAAAACATGGTTCATTGTGTATGGATTTATGTCACAAAGTACTAGAGGAGATTATTGCAGAAAATGGAAAAGCAAACTGGAAGTTTTCCAAACCATTCTGGTTGGATGGGTGAATAAGTAATACGTAATAAAACCACTAAAAATTTTCTGTCTTTCTAAGAATTTGGATTCCTCTTCCTAAGAAACTTCTCATGTTCTATTTTCCTTTACACTAGCCTCCTCATAGAGTTTGATAGCTTTCTTTCTGCATTCCTTGGCTTGACAAACACAGTACCTATTCTGATTGTGATGGTTACGATTGTGTGTCACATTTACTGGGTCATGATTCTCACTTTTTTGGCAGTTATGTAAGGTTGTGATCATTTCTCTGATGAGATTTGATATGTGATCACCCCGGTGATGGAATCTGCTCTGAGTAGTGAATCAGTGGAAAAGGAGTTCCCTTGGGTAGGTGGCTGGCATCAAATATAAGCAGACATTCCGGTAAGGCTTGGGAGCTTTTTGCTCATTCTGGATCCTGGAGCTGGCTTCTATTCATCTGACCTCTGGCTCTTGGGACTTGAGTTAGCAGCTTACGTAGGGTCTTGCCTGCTGATCTGGGGATTCATCAATCTTCACAGCCTGTGAGAAAGTGCCCTGCTCTCCAACCTGCCAATCTTGGGTTCGCTAGCTCCAGCAGCTAGCGACTTCCTTTGGGATCTACCTTATGTGGGGTTCGATGAGCACCTTGGATGTATATCTTCTTGTCTTTCACGATATCGGGGAAGCTTTCTGCCAACAAATCTTCAACAATTCTCTCTATTTTCTTTTGTCCCTTCCTGTTCTGGTACTCCAATGACTTGTATGTTATTTCTCTTGATAGAGTCCCACATGATTCTTAGGGTTTCTTCGTTTTTTTTTTTTAATTCTTTTATCTGATTTTTCTTTGAATATATTGGTCCATGTGTTTTATCTTCAGTCTCACTAGTTCTGACTTCTACATGCTCAATTCTGCTCTTCTGACTTTTATTCTGTTGTCAAATTCTGAAATTTTATTGTTAATCTTCAAATCTCTGATTGCTGTGTCTCTAGGGATTCTTCCAGCCTATGAAATTTGTCAATATGGTCTTGAATAACCTTAGTTTCCTCAACTGCTTTATATATGTGTTCCTTGCCTTTTTGTGCGTTTTGTCTGATCTCCTTCCTGACCTCTTAAAGAGTTCATATATATTAATCTGTTGCATTCTACCCCTGGTAATTCCAGGAATATATCCTCGTCTGGAAGATTCCTTGATTCTTTGTTTCGGGAGCTTTTGAAGCAACCATGATCTGCTTCTTTATGTGATTTGATATTGACTGTTGTCTCCAAGCCATCTATAAGCTATTGTATCAGTTTATTTTATGTTTGCCTACTTGTCCTAGCTTCTTAATTTGTTTTCTTTTGATATGGCCAAATAGCTGCTTGAGTAAGTGTGATTATTTGCACCTTTGAAGCCCTAACATCCTGTCACCGGATGGTTAGACCTGTTACCAGTTATATGGGCCTGGAAGTCCATTCACTTTTCTTGTATGGATTCGCTCAGATGTCAAGGTAGCCGGTCACCGAGTGTGTGGTGTGAGTTCTCACCTACAGTCCTCAAGGGGCGAGGGTGATTGGTGTAGGCATAGGTATCTGGTTGCAGCAAAGGGTCATGCTCTGAGCAAGGCAGGGGGCTGACAACTGTCCCCTGCATGTCTGTGAGGAAAGCACATCCCTCTTGCTTAGAGCACACTGGTGGTTTGGTTCTGCGGTTGGACGAATGGGCACCCAGTGCTTTTGGCTGTAAGGACTGGGAGGCATCACTTATCCTTGGACCCCTGTTGCGGGTGACTAGTGGCATGGGTGGAGCCACCAGTCCTCAGGCCCCTGATGTGGGTAGGTGAGGGAAGACCATGCTTAATAGGCAGAGTGGTGTCCAACATCAAAAAAAACCCATCTCCTCTGCACAGCTAAAACAGTTGAAGTCAGACCTCAGGCACGTACACTGTTGTAGTCTGCCCACAAGGGCCTAAGCTCCTGAAATGGATCCACACAGGCCCGTGCAGGGGTGAAAGGCATCAAAGTCCATGGACTGTTTGTGCCTGGACAAGAGTCGCTTCTGCCTTTAGTTCCCAGCTTAGGGGAGCCGCCAGATTTTTTTTTTTCCCCGTTTGTTAGTTTGTTCATCTTGCCTGGGAGAATGTCTCAGGATGGACAGGAAGACCTATCTCAAGCCCCAAAAAATTGACTGCCACTGAAACTGGCTTGGGGCCTAGGGCAGAGGGAGGAGAGATCAGATAAATAGAGAGTTCTTTCATAGGTGGTGCTATTTGATCTGCGCTGTACCTTTCACTTGTTTTTTCTGGTCTTTGTTCTAAGATGGATCCCCGGAAGTGTCTGCCATCTTGGCCCTGTTTCCCCACCTTAATAGTGTTCTGTTTCAAAGGTTCGAAGTTGAATGAGAAGCTGAGGTTTTCAAATAGCAGAACACAATTATTTTAGACAGCTACTAAAATTCTATCATGACCACTGATTTACATTGGGGGGAATGTAACATGTAGGCAGACTAAATTTGACTGTGAAAAAACAAACTGACAAATTTAATACCCATATTTTTTACTGATTATATTCCAGTATGATTGACAACTATTTTTTCTTTCACTGCCTAGGAAGTAGAAATTAAAACATAAAAGCATAAGAGCTCCACTTTTAGAATGACAACCTGCGGACCCACACCTCAGTAAAACAAGGAAAGCTGGTGAAAAAACATTTAAAGATACAATCATTTAAGTGTCTGTAAATTGCCTTAAGGGTACACAGCAAATGAAGAAAACTAAGATAGTCTCTCTCTCTCCCCCTCAGCCTGAAATCAAGGCTGATAATATCCTCGTTTCCTTCAGTGGCAATTTGAAGAGGCCAAATTTCTGGTGAGTGTAGCTGAAAGATGAGAGGTTTCCTTCCTCCACTAAGATTTTTCCTATAGGAAGGAGGCTGAGACTGGGGCTCAAATCATCTTCAGCCCAACTGTTTGTAAAGCACAGGGTTTCACACTAAGAGAGGAAGATAAGAAGACCAGAGACCATCATCTTGACAAGTGACCAGACTGTGGCTCAGGGAGTTTGCCCGAGAGGAGGAAGCAATCAAAAGAAAAGAGAGCTCTGAAGTTCTTCCCTAGAGCACTGCTTTCATTTAAGATCAAAATGCTAGGCCATAGGCCTCCTAGTGCATAAGAGAGAATGAGGGAAAGAGAGAGCTAATAAGATCCTTCTGGGATAAGTATAAACCTTAAACACTGACCTCAAAAGTTACTCTTTCTGAAATTTGATTGGGCCAATCTGTTAAAAATAATATTGTAGCTAGCCAGAATTAGTGCAAATAAAGCAGACAGGTTAACAGAGAGATCAGGACAAGAGACAATCAAAAACAGTTCTGCTAAAACCACTGTCACTCCAGGGTGACTGTACCTCAAAGGAGCAACACCAATGCCTTCACACATCAGGGGAAATAAATGTCACTACAGTAGCCATGTCATGAAAGAAATTGACATGCAAATGACAACAGAAACCAGCCCTTAAAGGGAAGGAAGATAACCAGTATCCAGAGTTGTGACAATATATTGCCTAAAATGTCGACTTTTTAATGGAAAAAAATGTGAGATATGCAAAGAAACAGAAACACAAGAGTCATACACAAATTTTAGAAACCAGGCAACAGAAACTGTGAGAGGGACCATATATCATAGTTAATAGATGAAGACCTTGAAATATGCACTATAAATATCTTTAAAAAAAAAATTCTTAAAGATATTAAAAAAAAAGCCTGCAGGCAATGTTCATCCCATACAACTATTATATCAATAAAGGATAGAAATTATACCAAAGAATCAAATGAAAACTCTGGAGTTTCTATGTACAATAACAAAAATAAATCATTAGATCTGAATTAGCAGAAAAGTCGTGACTGTAAAGATATATAGAGATCATGAAATTCAAAGAACAATGAGAAAAGAGGTAAAGAAAGAAGGAACACAGCCTCAGAGAAATGTAGAAATGTTTTATAGCACCAGCATCTGCCTAACTGGCATACCAGAAGAACAAAAGAAATTTTAAAAAAGCAAGTTAAAAATATTTGAAGAAACTGGCTTAAATTTTTCCAAATGTGCTGAAAAACAATCTATACATTCAAGAAGTTCAGTGTACTTGAAGTAGGATGAATGCAAAGGGGTCGATACCCAGGCACAACACTGAAAAAGTGCTGAAAGGCAAAGGCAGCACGAATACATTGAAAGCAAAAAAAAAAAAGATGCATCATGTGTTGTTGTTGTTGTTATTAGGTGCCCTCGAGTCGGTTCTGACTCATAGCATCCCTGTGCACAACAGAACAAAACGCTGCCCGATCCTGTGCCATCCTTATAATCATTGTTACGCCTGAGCTTATTTATTGTAACCACTGTGTCAATCCACCTCGTTGATGGTCTTCCTCTTTTCTGTGGACCCTGTACTTTGCCAAGCATGATGTCTCTCTGCAGGGACTGGTCCCCCTTGACAACATGTTCAAAGTATGTAAGACGCATTCTCACCATCTCTGCTCCTAAGGAGCATTCTGGTTGCACTTCTTCCAAGACAGATTTGTTCATTATTCTGGCAGTCCATGGTATTTCAATATTCTTTGCCAACACCACAATTCAAAGATGTCAGATCTTCAGTCCTCTTTATTCATTGCCCAGCTTTCACATGCATATGATGCAATTGAAAAGGCCATGCGTTGGGTCAGGAGAATCTTTGCTTTTCAACACTTTAGAAGGTCCTTCACAACAGATTTACCCAATGCAGTGTCTTTTGATTTCTTGACTGCTTCTCCAATGGCTGTTGTTTGTGGATCCAAGAAAATGAAATCCTTGACAACGTCAATCTTTGCTCTGTTTATTATGACGTTGCTTGTTGGTCCAGTTGTGAGGATTTTTTTTTATACTTTTTATTGTGCTTTAAGTGAAAGTTTACAAATCAAGTCAGTCTCGCACACAAAAACCCATATACACCTTGCTACACACTCCCAATTACTCTCCCCCTAATGAGACAGCCCGCACTCTCCCTCCACTCTCTCTTTTAGTGTCCCATTTCACCAGCTTCTAACTCCCTCCACCCCCTCATCTCCCCTCCAGGCAGGAGATGCCAACATAGTCTCAAGTGTCCACCTGATCCCAGAAGCTCACTCCTCACCAGCATCCCTCTCCAACCCATTGTCCAGTCCAATCCATATCTGAAGAGTTGCCTTCGGGAATGGTTCCTGTCATGGGCCAACACAAGGTCTGGGGGCCATGACCACTGGGGTCCTTCCAGTCTCTGACCATTAAGTCTGGTCTTATGAGAATTTGGGGTCTGCATTCCACTGCTCCCCTGCTCCCTCAGGGTTTCTCTGTTATGTTCCCTGTAAGGGCAGTCATCAGTTATAGCCAGGCAACATCTACTTCTGGTCTCAGGATGATGTAGTCTCTGGTTCATGTGGCCCTTTGTGTCTCTTGGGCTCGTTATCACCTTTTGTCCTTGGTGTCCTTCATTCTTCTTTGATCCATGTGGGTTGAGACCAGTTGATGCATCTTAGGTGGCCACTTGCTCTTCAGAGTGGGTTGCAGAATGTTTTCTTAATAGATTTTATTATGCCAGTTGACTTAGATGTGCCCTGAAACCATGGTCCCCAGATCCCTCCCCCTGCTAAGCTGGCCTTTGAAGCATTCAGTTTATTCAGGAAACTGGTTTTGGTTTAGTCCAGTTGTGCTGACCTCCCCTGTATTGTGTGCTCTTTCCCTTCACCTAAAGTAGTTCATATCTACTATCTAATTAGTGAATGCCCCTCTCCCACCCTCCCTCCTTCCCCCTTCTCGTAACCACAAAAGAATATTTTGTTCTCAGTTTAAATTATTTCTCAAGTTCTTATAATAGTGGTCTTATACAACATTTGTCCTTTTGCAACTGACTGATTTCACTCGGCATAATGCCTTCCAGGTTCCTCCGCGTTATAACACGTTTCACAGATTCCTCACTGTTCTTTATTGATGTGTAGTATTCCATTGTGTGAATGTACCATAATTTATTTATGCATTCATCCGTTGGTGGGCACCTTGGTTGCTTGCATCTTTTTGCTGTTGTAAACAGTGCTGCAATAAACATGGGTGTGCATGTATCTGTTCATGTAAAGGCTCTTATTTCTCTAGGGGTATATTCCAAGGAGTGGGATTGCTGGATCGTATGGTAGTTCTATTTCTAGCTTTTTAAAGAAGTGCCAAATCAATTTCCAACGTGGTTGTACCATTGCACATCCCCACCAGCAGTGTGTAAGTGTTCCCATCTCTCCACAGCCTCTCCAACATTTATTATTTTGTGTGTTTTGGATTAATGCTAGCCTTGTTGCAGTGAGATGAAATCTCACTGTAGTTTTGATCTGGATTTCTCTAATGGCTAATGATGGTGAACATTTCGTCATATATCTGTTAGCTACCTGAATGTCTTCTTTAGTGAAGTGTCTGTTCATATCTTTGCCCATTTTTTAATTGGGTTATTTGTCTTTTTGCAGTTGAGTTTTTGCAGTATCGTGTAGATTTTAGAGATCAGGCGCTGATCAGAGATGGCATAGGTAAAAACTTTTTTCCAGTCTGTAGGTAGTCTTTTTACTCTTTTGGTGAAGTCTTTGGATGAACATAGGTGTTTGATTTTGGGGAGCTCCCACTTATCTAGTTTTTCTCCTACATTCTTTATAATGGTTTGTATACTGTTTATGCCATGTATTAGGGCTCCTAACGTTGTCCCTATTTGTTCTTCCGTGATCTTTATTGCTTTAGATTTTGTATTTAGGCCTTTGATCCATTTTGAGCTCGTTTTTGTGCATGGAGTGCGGTATGGGTCTCGTTTCATTTTTTTGCAGATGGATATCCAGTTCTGCCAGCACCATTTGTTAAAAAAGACTGTCTTTTCTCCATTTAACTGTTCTGGGGCATTTGTCAAATATCAACTGCTCATATGTGGATGGATTTATGTCTGGATTCTCAATTCTGTTCCATTGGTCCATGTATCTGTTGTTGTACCAGTACCAGGCTGTTTTGACTACTGCAGCAGTATAACAGGTTCTAATCAGGTAAAGTAAGGCCTCCCGTTTTGTTCTTCTTTTTCAGTAATGCCTTATTTATCCAGGGCCTCTTTCCCTTCCATGTGAAGTTGGTGATTTGTTTCTCCATCTCATTAAAGAATGTCCTTGGGATTTGGATTGGAATTGCATTAAATGTATAGACCACTTTTGGTAGAATAGACATTTTTGTAATGTTAAGTCTTCCTATCCACAAGCAAGGTATGTGCTTCCACTTATCTAAGTGTCTTTTGGTTTCTTGCAGAAGTGTACTGTAGTTTTCTTTGTATAAGTCTTGATATCTCTGGTAATATTTATTCCTAAGTATTTTATCTTCTTGGGGGCTACTGTAAATGGTATTGATTTGGTGATTTCCTCTTCAATGTTCTTTTTGTTGGTGTAGAGCAATCCAACTGATTTTTGTATGTTTATCTTGTATTCTGATACTCTGCTGAACTCCTCTATTAGTTTCAGTAGTTTCCTGGAGGATTCCTTAGGGTTTTCTGTGTATAAGATCATGTCATCTGCAAATACAGATACTCTGACTTCTTCCTTTCCAATCTGGATGCCCTTTATTTCTTCATCCAGCCTAACTGCTCTGGCTAGGACTTCCAGCACAATGCTGAATAAGAGTGGTGATAAAGGGCGTCCTTGTCTGGTTCCCGATCTCGATGGGAATGTTTTCAGACTCTCTCCATTTAGGGTGATGTTTGCTGTTGGCTTTGTAACTCAGTGGAAAAAGCCTTTATTATGTTGGGGAATTTTCCTTCTATTCGTATTCTTTGAGAGTTTTTATCATGAATGAGTGCTGAACTTTGTCAAATACCTTTTCTACATCGATTGGGAAAATCATGTGATTCTTTTGTTTTGTTTTGTTTATGTGGTGGATTATATTAATTGTTTTTTGAATGTTGAACCATCCCTGTATACCTGGTATGAATCCCACTTGGTCACGGTGAGTTATTTTTTTCATATGTTGTTGACGATTTTTGCATCTACATTCATGAGGGATATAGGTCTGTAATTTTCTTTTTTTGTGATGTCTTTACCTGGTTTTGGTATCAGGGATATGGTGGCTTCATAGAATGAGTTAGGTAGTATTCCATCATTTTCTATGCTTTGAAATACCTTTAGTAGTAGTGGTGTTTACTCTTCTCTGAAAGTTTGGTAGAACTCTGCAGTGAAGCTGTCCAGACCAGGGCTTTTTTTGTTGTTGTTGTTGTTGTTGGGAATTTTTTGATTACCTTTTCAATCTCTTCTTTTGTTATGGGCCTATTAAGTTGTTCTACCACCCTTTGTGTTAGTTTAGGTAGGTAGTGTGTTTCTAGGAATTCATCCATTTCTTCTAGGTTTTCAAATTTGAGAATAGTTTTTCATAGTAATCTGATATGATTCTTTTAATTTCAGTTGGGTCTGTTGTACTATCGCCCCTCTCATTTCTTATTCGGGTTATTTGCTTCCTCTCCTGTTTTTCTTTTGTCAGTTTGGCCAGTGGTGTATCAATTTTTTTTTACTTTTTTCAAAAAACCAGCTTTTGGTCTTGTTAATTCTTTCAATTTTTTTTCTGTTTTCTATTTCATTAGGTTCAGCTCTTGTTTTTATTATTTCCTTTCTTCTGGTGCCTGTGATTTTCTTTTGTTGCTCCCTTTCTATTTGTTCAAGTTGTAGGGACAATTCTTTGATTTTGGCCCTTTCTTCTTTCTGTCTGTGTGTATTAATATGAATGGCCTCTGAGCACCACTTTTGCTGTGTCTTAAATGTTCTGCTAGGAAGTGTTTTCATTCGCATTGGCTTCTATGAATTTCTTTATTCCATTCTTAATATCTTCTATAATCCAGTCTTTTTTGAGCAGGGTATTGTTCAGTTTCCAAGTGTTTCATTTCTTTTCCCTGCTTTTCCTATTATTGAGTTCCACTTTTATGGCCTTATGGTCAGAGAAGATGCTTTGTAATATTTCAATGTTTGGATTCTGCCAAGTCTTGCTTTATGACATAACATGTGGTCTATTCTAGAGAATGTTCCATGTGTACTAGAAAAGAAAGTATACTTGGTTGCCGTTGGGTGGAGTGTTCTGTATATGTCTATGCGGTCAAGTTGATTGATTGTGGCATTTAGATCTTCCATGTCTTTATTGAGCTTTCTGGATGTCCTGTCCTTTGCCGAAAGTGGTGTTTTGAAGTCTTCTACTACTGTCGTGGAGCTGTCTGTCTCACTTTTCAATGCTGATAGAGTTTGTTTTATGTATTTTGCAGCCCTGTTATTGGATGCATATTTCATATGGTTATATCTTCTTGGCGTATTGTCTCTTTAATCATCATATAGTGTCTTTCCTTATCCTTTCTGATGAATTTATCTTTAAAGTCTATTTTGTCAGAAATTAGTATTGCCACTCCTGCTCTTTTTTGATTATTGTTTGCTTGATATATTTTTTTGCATCCTTTGAGTTTTAGTGTGTTTGTGTCTCTAAGTCTAAGGTGTGTCTCTTGTAGGCAGCATATAGAAGGATCTTGTTTTTCAATCCATTCTGCCACTCTCTGTCTCTTTATTGGTGCATTTAGTCCATTTACATTCAGGGTAATTCTGGATAGGTATGAATTTAGTGGTATCATTTTGTTGTCTTTTTCTGTGTGTTGACAGTTTCTTTTTCTCACTTGATTTTATGTCCTGAGTAGATTTTCTTTATATATTGTCGTTTCCTCATGTCTGTTGTTGTTTTTGTTTCTGATGAGTCTCTATTTTTTTCTTGTATTTTATTTTGATGGGCAGGGTAGTTTGCCTCCTTTGTGGTTAGCTTATTATCTACCGCTATTCCTCTAAATTTAAACCTGTTTTTTTTTTTTTTCTTGGCATCACCGTATCCTCTCCATATGGAAGATCTACACTTAAGTTTCTTAGTCCCTCTTTATTGTTTTAATGTTGTCTTCTTTTATATAATAACATTGCTGTTACCCTGTTTTCAGCTTTTTTTTTTTAAATCTTGCTTTGGGTTTTTTGATTTCCCTGTGTCAGTTGACTTCTGGTCGCTCTTGCCAGTGTTCTAGTCTTGGGTTGATACCTGATATTATGGATTTTCTAACCAAAGAGCTCCCTTTAGTGTTTCTTTTAGTTTTGGTTTGGTTTTTACAAAATCCCTAACCTTTGTTTATCTGGAAGTGTCCTAATTTCACCTTCACATCTGAGAGACAGTTTTACTGGAAGTATGATTCTTGGATGGCAGTTTTATTCGTTCAGTTTTTTATGTAAGTCATCCCATTGCCTTCTTGCCTGCATGCTTTCTGCCTAGTAGTCTGAGCTTATTCTTATTGGCTCTCATTTGTAGGTGACTTTTCGTTTATCCCTCGTTGCTCTTAAAATTTTCTTTATCTTTGGTTGTGGAAAGTTTGATTATAGTATGTCTTGGTGACTTTCTTTTAACGTCTACTTTATGTGGAGTTCGATGAGCACCTTGGATAGATATCTTCTCATCTTTCACAATACCAGGGAAGTTTTCTGCCAACGAATCTTCAACAATTCTCTCTGTATTTTCTATTTTCCCTCCCTGTTCTGGCACTCCAGTCATTCATACATTATTTCTCTTGGTAGAGTCCCAGATGATTCTTAAAGTTTCTTCATTTTTTAAAATTCTTTTACCTGATTTTTCTTCAAATATATTAGTGCCAAGTTCTTTATCTTCTAGTTCAGAAATTCTACCTTCTACTTGCTCAGTTTTGTTCCTCCGACTTTCTATTGAGTTGTCTACTTCTGTGATTTTATTGTTAATCTTCTGAATTTCTGATGGCTGTGTGTCTATGGATTTTTCCAGCATATTAAATTTTTCATTATGTTTTCTGAATAATCTTTCCAATTTCTTCAATTGCTTTATCTGCGTGTTCCTTGGCTTGTTGTACATATTGCCTCATTTCCTTCCTGATGTCTTGAAGGGTCTGTATATTAATGTTTTCTATTCTGGCTCTGGTAATTCCAGGAATGCACCTTCATCTAGACGATCCCTGGATTCTTTGTTTTGGGAGCTTGCTGAGGCAGTCATGGTCTGTTTCTTTATGTGACTTGATATTGACTGTTGTCTCTGACCATCTATGTTATCGTATGAGTTTATGCTTGCTTACTGTGTCATAGTTTCTTGCTTTGTTTTGTTTTGATATACCCAAATATGGTTGAGTGAGCTAAGTGGATTATTTTCACCTTTGGAGCTCTGATATCCTGGCCCCAGATGGCTAGAGCTGTTATCAGGTATATCAGTCTAGAAGCCCATTCACTTGTCTTTTATGAATTCAGCTCAGGTGTCCAGGTAGCTGATCATCAAGTGTGTGGTACAGGCCCTCTCCTACAGTCTTAGAGGGACAGAGGTGACTGGCGTATGTACCGGTATGTGATTGCAGCAGGGGTGACACTTTGAACAAGCCAGGGGGCTGAGCACCAACCTCCGAGTATTCCTGAGGAACACGTATCCCTGTTCCCTAGAGTGTGCAGGGGGGTGGGCTCTGCAGAGGGAACATGGGCACCCAAAGTTTTTGGTTTTAAGTACTGCGAGGTACCAGTTATCCTTGGACCCCTGCCATGGGTGGCTGGGTGACCTGACTGGAGGTACCAGTCCTTAGGCCTCTGATGTGGGTAGGTGAGGACCTTGTTCACTAGGCAAAGCAATGTCAAACATCAGACACCCACCTTTCTACTGCATAGTTGAAACGTTTGGAGTCTGCCAACAAGGGGCTATTCTACCGAAATAGGCCCACACAGGTCCATGCAGAAGGGAAAGCTGCTCGAAGATCACGGACCATTTATGCCTGGACAGGAGCCGCTCCTGTCCTGAGTTCCCCTAGTTAGCAGAGCTGGGAAATTATCTTTTCCCACAATTGCAATTTTTTTCCTTCTCCAAAGCCAGGACGATGGGTCTAGGTGCTCAACAGTGCCTATCTCAGGCCCAGGGAATTCAGCCACTGAAGCCGGCTAGGGGATGGGGGGCATTGTAAAATATACTCAAGTACTTAGCCTTTGCCAAGAATGCCGTCCTGGGGTTCCAGTGGTGTGAGCAGGCTGAGTGGCTGGCTGCTTCTCCCTGAGGAAACTGTGGCCTGCCCCTACTACCAACCTGCCACCATTGCTCAGGAACAGTGCCTGAGGGCTGTCTGTGATTCAGGTCCGGTAACTCTTCTCCACCCCTGAACGGTCTCTTCCTCTCCCTGCCCCTCGGTTCGTTTTCTAAGGTTGCCTTTGAAGCTCAGGGCTCCCAGTTTGTCACAAATATACTCGTTTCACTTGTTTTTGGGGGGGTTTGTTATAAAGAGGGGTTACTGGAACCCTCTGTCTATTCCGCCATCTTGCCTCTGCCTTGGATTTTTGTTTTCTTTATGTTGAGCTGCAATCCATACTGAAAATTTTGGTCTCTGATCTTCATCAGTAAGTGCTTCAAGTACTCTTCGCTTTCAGCAAGCAAGGTTGTATCATCTTCATCACCCAGGTTGTTAATGAATCTTCCTCCAATTCTGATGCCCTGTTCTTCTTCATATAGTCCAGCTTCTTGGGTTATTTGTTCTGCATACAGATTAAATAGGTATGGTGAAAGAATACAACCCTGATGCACACCTTTCCTGACTTTAAACCAATCAGTATCCCCTTGTTCTGTCCGAACAACTGCCTCTTGGTCTATGTAAAGCTTCCTCATGAGCACAGTTAAGTGTTCTGGAATTCCCATTCTTCACAGTGTTATCCATAGTTTGTTTTGATCCACACAGTCGAATGCCTCTGCATAGTCAATAAAACGCAGGTAAACATCCTTCTGGTATTCTCTGCTTTCAGCCAGGATCCGTCCAACATCAGCAATGATATCCCTGGTTCCACATCCTCTTCTGAAACCGGCCTGAATTTCTGGCAGTTCCCTGTCGATACACTGCCGTAGCCGTTTTTGAACGATCTTCAGCAAAATTTTGCTTGCATGTGATACTAATGATATTGTCCTATAATTTCCACATTTGGTTGGATCACCTTTCTTGGGAACAGGCATAAATATGGATCACTTCCAGTCAGTTGGCCAGAGAGGTGTCTTCCATATTTCTTAGCACAGACGAGTGAGCACCTCCAGTGCTGCATCTGTTTGTTGAAACATCTCAATTGATATTCCATCAATTCCTGGAGCCTTGTTTTTTTGCCAGTCCCTTCAAAGCAGCTTTGACTTCTTTCTTCAGTACCATTGGTTCATGATCACATGCTGCCTCTTGAAGTGGTTGAAGATGAACTAATTTTTTTTGGTATAATGACTTTGTATCCCTTCCATCTTCTCTTGATGCTTCCTGTGTTGTTTAATATTCTCTGCATAGAATCCTTCACTATTGCAACTTGAGGCTTGAATTTTTTCCTCGGTTCTTTCAGCTTGAGAAATGCCGAGCATGTTCTTCCCTTTTGGTTTTCTATCTTTTACTCTTTGCATACGTCATTGCAATACTTTACTTTGTCTTTTCGAGCTGCCCTTTGAAGTCTTCTGTTCCGCTCTTTTACTTTCTTCATTTCTTCCTTTTGCTTTAGCTGCCTGGCATTCATGAGCAAGTTTCAGAGTCTCCTCTAACATCCATCTTGGTCTTTTCTTTCTTTCCTGTGTTTTCAGTGATGTCTTGCTTTCTTCATATATGATGTCCTTGATGTCATTCCCAACTCATCTGATCTTCGGTCACTAGTGTTCAGTGTGTCAAATCTGTTCTTCAGATGGTCTCTCAATTCAGGTGGGATACACTCAAGGTCATATTTTGGCTCTCTTAGACTTGCTGTGATTTTCTTCAGTTTCAGCTTGAACTTGCATATGAGCAATTGATGGTCTGCTCCACAGTCAGCCCCTGGCCTTGTTCCTTCTGACGACATTGAGCTTTTCCATCGTCTCTTTCCACAGATGTAGTTAATTTAATTTCTGTGTGTTTCATCTAGTGAGGTCCGTGTGTATAGTCGCCGTTAATGTAGTGAAAGAAGGTATCTGCAGTGAAGAAGTTGTTGGTCTTGTGAAATTGTATCATTTGATCTCCGGCATTGTTTCTGTCCCCAAGGCCATAATTCCAGTTACCAATCCTTCATCTTTGTTTCCAACTTTTGCATTCCAATCACCAGTAATTATCAATGCCTCGTGATTGCATGTTTGATCAGTTTCAGAGTGTAGTAGCTGATAAAAATGTTCTATTTCTTCCTCTTTGGCCTTAGTGCTTGATGCATAAATTTGAATAATAATTATATTAACTGGTCTTCCTTATATATGTATGGATATTATCCTATCAGTGACAGTGTTGTACTTCAGGATAGATCTTAAAATGTTCTTTTTGATTATGAATGCAACACTATTCCTCTTCAAGTCGTCATTCCTGGCATAGTAGAGTATATGATTGTCCCATTTCAAGTGGCCAGTAACAGTCCATTTCAGCTCACTAATGCCTAGGATATCCATGTTTATCCCTTCCATTTTTCTTGGGCGGGGCAATTTCCAAGTTTCCTAGATTCATACTTTGTACATTCCATATGTCGATTATTCATGGATGTTTGCAGCTGTTTTTTCTCATTTTGAGTCATGCAACATTAGCAAATGAGGGTCCCAAAACTTTACTCCATCCACATCATTAAGGTCGACTCTACTTTGAGGAGGCAGCTCTTCCCCAGTCATCTCTTGAGTGCCTTCCAACCTGGGGGGCTTATCTTCTGGCACTGTATCAGAGAATGTTCTGCTGCTATTCATAAGATTTTCCCTGGCTAATGCTTTTCATAAATAGTCTACACGGTCCTTATTCCTAGTCTTAGTCATGTATTATAAAACTAATAACTGACTTCTCACTAGAAAATAATGAAGGTCAGTAGGCAATGAGGTGACATATTCAGTGTCCTGAAAGAAAAACTGTCCACCAAGAATCTTATATGAATCAAAATTATCTTTTAAGATGAAGACAAAATAACGATATTTCCAGATAAATGAAAACCAGAATAATCTCTTGCAAGCTGACCTGTTTTAGAAGAAATAAAATTTTGAGGCTATAAACAAGTAAAGCAAGATGGAAATCTAAATCTATATCAAAACACAAAGAGCACTACTAAAGGTAATTATAGAATTATAAAATACAGTATAAATGCATGTATGTCTACTCTTTGGTGATTTGAAACACAATTGTATAAAACAATACGTATATACTAGCGTTATTTGCTCTATAACGTATAGAAAGGCGGTATATTTAACGGTGGGCACCGGCAGGAGGTGCATGGATGCAGTTATGTGGGTTAGAGATGACACCCTGAACGCACAAGAACAAGTGAAGAGAACGTGAAATTGTAAGTAAGAAAGTAAATAGAACAAACTCTATAAATAGATGCATTTTTTTTCTGACTTCTTTATAGACCTATAAAGACATTTAAAGTAACAAAACAGTGTGTTGCTGGTTATGTAACATACACACGTACAGTATGTATAACAATACTAGCACAAATAGCAAGAAGAAGAAATACAGCCACACAGGATTAATGTTTGTATATTTCACTGCAATTAAGTCTAAATCTGAAGTACATTCTCATTAGTTAAGATGTATATAGTAAGCCTTAAAGAAACTACCAAAAATAATTCAAAAACACAGTGAAAAAATCATTAAAGAAATAAAAATGTCAAGCAGAAAATATTAATGCAAAATAAACCAGTAAAAGAGAAACATAGGAACAAAAGAACATGAGACATTTAGAATACAAAAAGAAAAATAGCAGTAAAAATCCAACTGTATCAATAATAATACTGAATTTGAATGGATTAAATACAGTCAGCCCTCCATGTCCAGGGGTTCTACATCTGTGGATTCAACCAACTGCGGATCAAAAATATTCAGGGAAAAAAACACAGACAAGTTTCAAAAAAGCAAAACTTGAATTTAGCATATGCCTGAAAACTACGCCAAATCCATGCAAATGAATTGATGTGTAGGCATAATCTACTGTAGCCTCCCACCATTTCACAGATCCTCAGTCTCTTTCCAACCCTGGTTGTTTGAGCATCATTCATCTTGTATCTCGAGAGTTAGATACTTTTGTGCGCTTTGATTCTGTAAAAGAACTGCTCCTAAAAAGCAATGAAGTGGTCAGACCAACCCCTCAAAGGCTAAGTGTGAGGGGGTTGAGGAGAGCGAGAGGAAGAAGCTTAAGGCTAATAACGAATGACTGGCTAGCTATGTAAAGTGCTGCAGCCTCAAGAACTTAAAGATCAGGGGCGAAATGCCACGGGCTGATGCCCAGACACCATCAGCTCAAGCAACTCACAGAACAGAAAGGCTACATTCCAGAGCAAGTCTTCAGTTGTGGTGAAACAACTATTTACATAGCATTTGCATTCTATTAGGTATTGTAAGTAAACTGGGGATGATTTAAAGTATGTGGAAGTCTGTGCATAGGTTATATGCAAATGCTGCACTATAAAAGGGCCTTCCTTCAGCATCTGCAGATTTTGGTATCCATGCGGGTCCTGCAACCAATACCCACATACCAAAGAATAGCTGCACTATCAAAAGACAGCGATTAGTAAGATGGCAGTGTGAGCAGATCTAAGATCCTGACCCTTGCCACAAGAACACCAGTAAAAGACAAGGATGAATCATATGGTAGAAAAAGCACTCTTCCAATACCCTCTCTCCCCTTACTAGGATGACCCATTGGTCTAATAGCCACCCCATGTTACCAGCCATTCCATGAATCTTCTGTGCACTGAAAAGTGCCCAAGGTCTCTCTCCAAAACCAAAAGCATATATATCCTGGGTGGACTATTCAGGGTGTCTCCACTGCTCCTTTTCTTACCATAATATGACTAAGATTGGCCATATATCATTATAGGCGCATCAGGGTGGACTGTTCAGGGTGCACTAACCCTCACCCTCCCAGTGCAGCAAGCACCCTCCACAGTGGATCAAGAGCTGCCTCACACTATCAGCTGGTGAAGAAAACTGCCAAACCATGGGAAAGACCCCTGATTTCTGGCCACAAAACCAAAATCACAGATTACCTGGGTGGACCGCTTAAAGTGCCCTCATCCCTCTCTCTCTCTGCATAGCAGAGGAATGACACTACTGTTCCGGAAGCCCCCCTACACCATCATCCAGTGCACAGAATTTTGTGTTCACTAAGAAGGGTTCCTGACCTCTGGCTCTAGAAGGCAAAGCATAAATGTCCCAGATGGACTGTTCAGGATGCCCCATTCCTCTTAGTGCAGTAGATCAATAGCTCTAGCATCCCAGTAGTCACTGCACACCAGCAACTGGAACATGGAACTCTTGTGCAATGGAGAGAGGCCTAGGTCTAAACTAAAAGCAGACTATTTAAGATCAGTGTTGAAAACACCGTAAAATTGGTGATGTAAGGAAGCCCAACACTTGGTAAAATTCTAATGTCCTGGTTTCATCAAAAAATCGTGAGGACAGATGCTTCCAGTGAGCCCTCTTTACAACAAAGACCAAAAAAAAAAAAAAAAAAAAAGTGAAATGAGTGTATTTATGACAAGCTAGGAGCCCTGAGCATCAAAACCAAGCTTAGAAAACGAATTGAGGGGCAGGGAGAGGAAGAGACAGTTCAGAATCTGGAGTGGAGTAACCAGACCTGAATCACGGGAAGTCCTCAGGCACGATTCCCAGGATGGCGGCAGCAGGTTAGTACTAGCATTCAGCAGCAGTTTCCTCTGAGAGAAGCAGCCAGCCCAACAGCCTACTCACACCGATGGCACCAGAGAAGAACAGTGCTCTTGGAAAAACGTTAAGTACTTGCGTATATTTTACCATACCCCACCAGACCTCCGTTCCCAAGACGGTTACAGTGGCTGACGTCACTGGGCCTGAGATAGGCCCTGTTGAGCACCTAGACCCGTCCTCCCAGGCTTGGAGAAGGAGTAAATTTGCAATTGCAGGAAAAGGTAATTTGCCAGCTCCACTAACTGGCGGAGCTAAGGACAGAAGCAGCTCCTGTCCAGGTATAAATGGTCCGTAGACTTTGAGTACCTTTTCCCTCTGCATGGACCTGTGTGGGCGTATTTCAGGAGAATAGGCCCTTGTTGGCAGACTACAACCGTTTCACCTGTGAGACGGAGAAGTGGGTGTTTGATGTTTGACATTGCCTGTTAAACAGGGTACTCACCTATCCACATCAGGCGCCTAAGGACTCGTGGCCCCACTCAGGTCACCCAACCACCTACTACAGGTGTCCAAGGCTAACTGGTACCTCTCAGTCCTTACATCCAAAAACATTGCATGCCCATGGTCTGTCTGCAGAACCTACCCAACTGTACACTCTAGGGAACAGGGACATGCTTTCCTCAGAGACACATGTGGGGTGATTCTCAGCCCCCTGCCTTGTTCAGAGACTGACCCCGTGTTGCAACCAGATACCAGTACCCACACCAATCACTTCTGCTCCTCTAAGACTGTAGGACACACACTTGGTGATCAGCTACCTGGACACTCGAGCTGAATTCGTACAGGAAAAGTGAATGGCCTCCTAGGCTGATATGCCTGATAACAACTCTAGCCATACAGGGACAGGACATCAGAGCTCCAAAGGCGAAAATAATCAAGCTAGCTCACTCAACCAACATGTTTGGGTATATCAAAACAAAACAAAGAAGGTACGACACAGTAAGCAAGCATAAACTAATATAATAACATAGATGGTCAGAAACAACAGTCAATATCAAGTCACGTAAAGAAACAGGCCGTGTTCGCCTCAACAAGGTCTGAAAACAAAGAATCCAGGGATCTTCTAGATGAACGTGCATTCCTGGAATTACCAGAGCCAGAATAGAAAACATTAATATACAGACCCTTCAAGACATCAGGAAGGAAATGAGGCAATATGTAGAACAAGCCAAGGAACACGCAGATAAAGCAATTGAAGAAATTAGAAAGATTATTCAGGAACATAATGAAAAATTTAATATGCTGGAAAAATCCATAGACACACAGCCATCAGAAATTCAGAAGATTAACAATAAAATTACAGGAGTAGACAATAGAAAGTCAGAGGAACAAAATTGAGCAAGTAGAAGGCATAATTTCTGAACAGTAAATTCATACCTATCCAGAATTACGCTGAATGTAAATGGACTAAATGCATCAATAAAGATACAGAGAGTGGCAGAACAGATTAAAAAACACAATCCTTCTATATGCTGCCTACAAGAGACACACCTTAGACACAAACAAACTAAAACTGAAAGAATAGAAAAAAATATATCAAGCAAACAACAATCAAAAAAGGGTGGGAGTGGCAATATTAATTTCTGATGAAACAGACGTCAAAGTTAAATCCATCATAAAGGATAAGGAAGGACACTATATAATGATTAAAGGGACAATATACCAAGAAGATATAACCGTATTAAATACTTATGCACCCAATAACAGGGCTGCAAGATACATAAAACAAACTCAGCCTTAGAAAGTGAGATAGATAGCTCCACAGTAACAGTAGGAGACTTCAACACACCACTTTTGGTGAAGAACAGGACATCAAGAAAGAAGCTCAGTGAAGACACAGGAGATCTAAATGCCGCAGTACACCAACTTGACGTTATAGACATGTACAAAACACTCCACCGAAGAGCAGCCAAGTTTACTTTCTTTCCTAGAGCACATGAAACATTCTCTAGAATAGAGCACATATTAGCTCATAAAGGAAGCCTTAGCAGAATACAAAACACTGAAATATTACAAACCATCTTCTCTGACAACAAGGCCATAAAAGTAGAAATCAATAACAGAAAAAGCAGAGAAAAAAATCAAACACTTGAAAACTGAACAATACCTGCTCAAAAAACAATGGATTATAGAAGACATTAAGGAGGGAACAAAGAAATCCATAGAATCCAATGAGAATGAAAACACTTCATATCAGAACCTTTGAGACACAGCAAAAGCAGTGCCCAGAGATCAATTTATTTCAATAAATGCGTGCCTCCAAAAAGAAGAAAGGGCCAAAATCAAAGAATTATCCCTACAACTTGAACAAATAAAAAGAGAACAACAAAAGAAACCATCAGGCACCAGAAGAAAACAAATAATAAAAATTAGAGTAGAACTAAATGAGATAAAAAACAGAAAAACAATCCAAAGGGTTAACAAGACCGAAAGCTGGCTCTTTGAAAAAATCAAGAAAATTGATAACCCACTGGCAAAACTGAAAAAAGCAAATCAGGAAAGGAAGCAAATAATCTGAATAAGAAATGAGAGGGGCGATATTACAGCAGACCCAACTGAAATTAAAGGAGTCATATCAGATTACTATAAAAAACTGTTTTGTAACAAATTTAAAAAAATAGAAGAAATGGGTGAATTCCTAGACACACTATCTAAACTAACACAAACAGAGGTAGAACAACTAAATAGACCCATAACAAAAGAGATTGAAAAGGTAAGCAAAAAAAAAAAAAAAAAAAAACCAACAAAAAAAAGTCCTGGCCCAGAGGGCTTCACTCAGAGTTCTACCAGACTTTCAGAGAAGAGTTAACACCACTACTACTAAAGGTATTTCAGAGCACAGAAAAGAATGCAATACTCCCAAACTCATTCTTTGAAGGCACCATATCCCTGATAGGAAAACCAGGTACAGATACTACAAGAAAAGAAAATCACAGATCTATATCCCTCATGAACGTAGATGTAAAAATCCTCCAAAAAATTCTAGCCAGTAGACTTTAACAACATATCAAAAACTAATTCACCGTGACCAAATGGGATTAATACTGGGTATGCAAGGATCGTTCAACATTAGAAAAACAATGTCATCCATAACAGAAATAAAAGATAAGAATCACATGATTTTACCAATTGATGCAGAAAAGGCGTTTGAGAAATTTCAACACCCATTTATGATAAAAACTCAGCAAAATAGGAATAGAGGTAAAATTCTTCAACATAATAAATGGCATTTATACAAAGCCAACATAGTCCTAAGGGGAGAGAGCCTGAAAGCATTCCCCTTGAGATCGGGAACCAGAAAATAATGCCCTTTATCACCACTCTTATTCAACACTGTGCTGGGGGTCCTAGTCAGAGCAATTAGGCTAGACAAACAAACAGCACCCACATTGGCAAGGAAGAATTAAAATTATCTCTATTTGCAGATGACATTATCTTATACACAGAAAACCCTAAAGAATCCTGAAGAAAGCTACTGAAACTAATAGAAGAGTTTAGCAGAGTATCGAGATACGAGATAAACATACAAAAATCAGCTGGATTCCCCTACGCCAACAAAAAGAACATCAAAGAGGAAATCACCAAATCAATACCATTTACAGTAACACCCAGGAAGATATAATAGTTAGCAATAAATCTTACTGGAAATGTGAAAGACTTATACAAAGAAAACTACAAAACACTTCTGCAAGAAACTAAAAGAGACCTACATAAGTGGAAAAACACACCTTGCTCATGGATAGGAAGACTTAACGTTATAAAAATGTCTGTTCTACCAAGAGCGATCTATAGATTTAATGCAATTCTGATCCAAATCCCAACGACATTCTTTAATGAGATGGAGAAACAAATCACCGACTTCATATGGAAGGGAACAAGGCCCCAGATAAATAAAGCATTACTGAAAAAGAAGAACAAAATGGGAGGCCTTACTTTACCTGATTTTGTACCGGCACAGTATCAAAACAACCTGATACTGGTACAGCAACAGAGACCAATGGAACAGAGTTGAGAACCCAGACATAAATCCATCCACATATGAGCACTTGATATTTGACAAAGGCCCCAAAACAGTTAAATGGGGAAAAGACAGTCTTTTTAACAAATGGTGCTGGCGGAACTGGATATCCACCTGCAAAAAAATGATCAACACCCATACCTCACTCCATGCACAAAAATGAGCTCAAAATGGATCAAAGACCTAAATATAAAATCTGAAATGGTAAAGATCATGGAAGAAAAAATAGGGACAATGTTAGAAGCCCTAATACATGGCATAAATGGTACACAAAACATTACTAACGATGCAGAAGAAAAACTAGATAACTGGGAGCTCTTAAAAATCAAACGCCTATGCTCATGAAAGACTTCACCAAAAGAGTGAAAAGTCTACCTACAGACTGGGAAAAAGTTTTTAGCTATGACATTGCCGATCAGCACCTGATCTCCAAAATCTGCATGATACTGCAAAAATCCACTGCGAAAAGACAAATAACCCAATTAAAAAATGGGGAGAAGATATGAACAGACACTTCACTGAAGAAGGCATTCATGTAGTTAACAGATACATGAGGAAATGCTCACAATCAATAGCCATTAGAGAAATGCAAATCAAAACTACAATGAGATTTCATCTCCCTCAATCAAGGCTGGCATTAACCCAAAAAACACAAAATAGTAAATGTTGGAAGGATTGTGGAGAGACTGGAGCACCTATACACTGCTGGTGAGAATGTAAAATGGTACAACCACTTTGGAAATTGATTTGGCGGTTCCTTAAAAAGCTAGAAGTAGAACTACCATACGATTCAGCAATCCCACTCCTTGGAATATATCCTAGAGAAATAAGAGCCTTTACACGAACAGATATATGCACACCCATGTTCATTGCAGCACTGTGTACAGTGCAAAAAGACGGAAGCAACCGAGGTGTCCATCAATGAATGAATGGACAGACAAATTATGGTATATTCACACAATGGAATACTATGGCTCAATGAAGAACAGTGATGAATCTGTGAAACATTTCACAACATGAAAGAATCTGGAAGGCATTATGCTGAGTGAAATTAGTCAGTTGCAAAAGGAGAAATATTGTATAAGACCACTTTTATAATATCTCGAGGAATAATTTAAACAGAGAAGAAAATATTCCTTGAAGGTTACGATGGGGGGGAGGGAGGGAGGGTGGGAGAAGGGTATTCACTAAGTAGATAGTATATAATCTGGGTGACAGGGAAGAACACAAAATACTGGCGAGGTCAGCACAACTGGACTAAACCAAAAGCAAAGAAGCTTCCTGTGTAAACTGAAAGCTTCGAAGGGCAGCGTAGCAGGTGCGAGAGTTTGGGGACCATGGTTTCAGGGGACATCTAAGTCAATTGGCATAATAAAATCTATTAAGAAAACATTCTGCATCCCACTTTGAAGAGTGGCATCTGGGGTCTTAAACGCTAGCAAGCAGCCATCTAAAATGCATCAGTTGGTCTCAACCCACCTGGATCAAAGGAGAATGAAGAACACCAAGGACACAAGGTGGTTACGAGCCCAAGAGACAGAAAGGGCCACATAAACCAGAGACTACATCAGCCTGAGACCAGAGAGCTAAATGGTGCCTGGCTACAACCGATATCTGCCGTGATAGGGAACACAACAGAGAACCCCTGATGGAGCAGGAGAGCAGTGGGATGCAGACCCCAAATCCGCATAAAAAGACCAGCCTTAATGGTCTGACTGAGACTGGAAGGACCCCGGTGGTCATGGCCCCCAGACCTTCTCTTGGCCCAGGACAGGAACCATTCCCAAAGCTAACTCTTCAGACATGGATTGGGCTGGAACAATGGGTTGGAGAGGAATGCTGATGAGGAGTGAGCTCCTTGTATCAGGTGGACACTTGAGACTATGTTGGCCTCTCTGCCTCGAGTGGAGATGTGAGGGTAGAGGGGGTTAGAAACTGGCAAAATGGATACATAAAAGAGAGAGCAGAATGAGGGAGCAGGCTGTCTCATTAGGGAGAGACGAATTGGGAGTATGTAGCAAGGTGTACGTAAGTTTTTGTGTGAGAGACTGACTTAATTTGTAAACTTTTACTTAAAGTACAGTAAAATCATACAAACTCTCATTCATTGCTAGTAGTAATGGAGACTGGTACAGCAACTATGGAAAATGGTTTGGAAATCTGCAAAAAAATTAAACAGAATTAGCATATGACTCAAGAAACCCAATTGTATATGTGTAAATTCAGAAGATATAAAGGCAAGAATGAAAACGGAAAGCTGCAGACCAATGTTAACTGCAGCACTTTCCATAAGCGCCAACAAGTAGAAATGATGTAAATGTCCATCAGTAGATGAATGAACACAATGTGGTATATACATGAAATGGGATATTACTCAGCTATAAATAGAAATGATGTCCTGATACATGCCACAACATGGATGAACCTTGAAAACATTAAGCTAAGTGAAATCAGTCACAAAAGAACAAATACTGTATGATCTCACTTAAATGTTAAACAAAAAATTATATCGAAATCAAAGATTAGTGGTGACCAGGAATGGAAGGTCAATGAAACGGGGAGTTTTTGCTTAGAGTTCACTGAGTCTAAGTTAATAGTGATGGAATAACTCAGGAACGGGCAGTGAATGGTTGCACAACATGCAATCAAGATTTATTACATATGTAAAAATCGGGAAATAGTTTGTATTTTCATCACAATTAAAATTTTGTAAAATAGCATTTACACACAATCCACACACACACAGAACCTGGAAATGAGGGCCCATTTGGGTGAACAAAATCAAGGGAGATACATTGTACTGATGTAAAAACAAATAATAAAGATACTGAAAGAATACAACAATATTAAAGGGGCTCAGACAAAAAAAAAAACTATAGCAAAGAACAAAGGAAATTAGGAAAACTATGCATAAACAAAACTAGGAATAAAAAGAAAAGACACTACCAAAAAAAAAAAAAAAAGTAAAAGTACTGGAAATGAAAGGCAAAATAACCAAATGGAAAAATTTTAAAACTGATCCGAATTGGCAGAAGAATCAGCAACCCAGAAGATAAGCTAATTAAATTATGGAGGCTGAGGAACAGCAAAAGGGAAAGGCTCGAAACTGCTGAGCATCGTTTAAAGGAATTGTGGGAAAATATCAATTGAACTAACATAGGCATCATGAGAACCCCAGAAAAGGACTAAGGAGAGAAAAGGACATAAAGAACATTTTTAAAAATAGTGGCAGAAAGTGCCAAATCTGATGAAGGGCATGAATCTAAAAACCCAAGAAGAGCAATGAATTTCACTGAGACATATTACAATCAGGGTGTCAAGGACTAAAGAAAAAAAAAAAAAAGCCATGAGAGGAGAAAAGAAGCAATGAGTCATAAACAAGAAATCCCCAATAAGACACTGTCAATTCGACCTCAAAAACTTGGGGAAAAGAAAGCAATGGAATAATAGAATGATTTTTGTAAAGACTCATCAATCAATAACACTATAGCCTATTAAACTGCCCTTCATGAACGAGAGAGAAATTAAGACATTCCAGATAAATAAGGTGAGAGGGTACAGATCCACTTGACTAACTCTATAAGAAATACCAAAAAGTGTCCTTCAGATACGGAAGAAAGGACACTACGAAGTAGCTCAAAGCTGTACACAGAAACAAAGATGTGTATTAAAGGTAATGTCTTGGGCAAGTTTAAGGTCCAGTTTTAACGTATTCATGCTTGATAATTTGAATTACATGTCCTTCATGATTTATAATGACAAATGCATAAAAATTGATACCAATTTATGTAATGGTGCATAATATTTAAGATGTAATTGATAAGAATATAAACAGGAGGTGGGAAGGAATGGGATAGGTATAGAGGTTTTGTATGTTTCTGCAGACAGTCGGTATCAATTCAAAACAAATAGGTATAAATACAAAATTTTAAATATAACCATCATGATGACCACAGAGGAAATATTTTTAAAATACAAACAAAAGGAAAGGAGAAGAGGATCAAAGGAATTCAGTATGAAAAACCAACAAAACAAAAAAGTCTACCGTATTCAGGCAAATGAGAGACAAAGAAGGTATACAATACATGCATACACAAATATCTAAAGCTCAGCCCTTCTTTATCAGTAATTACCATGAATGTAAACTGACTAAAAGTTCCAGTCAAAATGCAGAGAGTGGCAGAAGACAGAGAGATATGTAGATGGGTAGATAGGTAGGTAGGTAGATAGATAATATGTGAATGGACTAGTATTTCCAAGAAATATATCTTACACACAAAGACACAAATAGGTTGGAAGTGAAAAGATTAAAAAAATAAATAAATAAAATCCTATGAAAATTTAACCAAGAGAGTTGAGGTGGCAATTTTAATATCACCCACAATAAACGGTAAGTCTAAATCTGTTATGAGACAAAGAAGAATGTTACATGATGTTAAGAGTCAATTCATTAAATTATAAATAGAAATGCACCTAGCATTAGAGCCCCGATATGAATAAAGCAATCACTAAAGAATTGAAGAAAGTCAATTCTGCAATTAGAGTTGGAGAGTTCAATATACCATTTTTAATAATGGAAAGAGAATCTTTTGGAAAGTTCAATTAGGATATAGAGGGGCTGAATGACACTATATATCAACTATACCCAGGAGCATATAGAGAAAACTCCACTCAACAACAGCAAAATCTGGTCTCAGTGCACACAGATCATTCTCCAAAAGGGACTATATATCAGGTCATAAAGTAAGTCTCAACAGTTTTTAAAAGATTGGAATAATACACAGAATTCTTATACTCCACAATGGAGTAAAATTATTAGTTATTAACAGAAGAAAATTTGGAAATATACAAATATGTGGAAAATAAGTAATATGCTATTAACCAACCAATGGATCAAGGGGAAAAAAGAAATTGGAAAATACTTGGAATTCAATGAAAATAAAAGCACAGTGTACCAAATTTTAGGAGAATCCTCAGAGGGAAATTCGTAAGGGTTAACACCCACATTAAGAAATAAGAAAGACTGAACATCAATGACTTAGATTTACAACATGATCAACTTTAAAAAAAGCAAATGTAAACCTACTAGAAAGAGAGAAATAACAAAGGTCAGAGCAGAGACAAAATAGAGAATAGAAAACAGAATGAATGCAGAAGCTGTTGTTTTGAAAAGGTCAATTGTCCAACCTCTAGCTAGACTGGCAAAGGAAAAAAGGAGAGAAGATGCAAATATTTAAAATCAGAAACAAGAGTGGTCAGCACAACCGGAATAAACAAAAAGCAAAGTTAAAAAACCAAACACTTCGAAGGCCAGAGTAGCAGGGGTGGGGGTCTGGGGATCAGGGTTTCAGGGCACATCTAGGTCAATTAGCATAATAATATCTATTAAGAAAACATTCTGCATCCCATTTTGTTGAGTGGTGTCTGGGGTCTTAAACACTAGCAAGCAGCCATTTAAGATTCATCAATTGGTCTCAACCCACCTGGAGCAAGAGAGAGTGAAAAACACGAAAGACACAAGGTAATTGTGCACCCAGGAGACAGAAAGAGCTACATAAAGCAGAGATTGTATAAGCCTGAGACCAGAAGAACTAGACGGTGCCCAGCTACAACCAGTGACTGCCCTGACAGGGAATGTAACACGGAATCCCTGATGGAGCAGGAGAGCAGTGGGATGCACACCTTAAGTTCCTGTAAAAAGACCAGACTTAATGGTCTGACTGAAACTGGAAGGACCCTGGAGGTCACGGTTGCAGATCATCTGTTGGCCCAAGACTGGAGCCATTCCCAAAGCCAACTCCTCAGACAGGGATTGGACTGGACTGTAAGATAGAAAATGATACCAGTGATTAGTGAGCTTCCTGCATCAAGGAGACATGTGAGACTATGTGGGAAAGTCCTATCTGGAAGAGAGATGAGAAGGCAGAGGGGGGCAGAAGCTGGCTGAATGGACACAGGGAATACAGGGTGAAGAGAAGGAGTGTGCTGTCTCATTAGAGGGAAAGCAACTAGGAGTACATAGCAAGGTGTATATAAATTTTTGTATGAAAGACTGACTTGTAAACTTTCACTTAAAGCACAATAAAAAAAAAAAGAAATAAAAACACACACACACAAAAGACGTGACTCTAATGCTTGCCACTTTTTTCCAAAAAAACAAAAACAAAAATATACTTCCTATTTATAAGGCTGCCATTATTTTGATATGAAGGCCAGACACATATTAAAAAAAAAAAAAAAAGGACAGGGACCAATATTCTATAAAAAATCGATGCAAAGATCATTAACAAAATCCTAACAAGCCAAATCCAAATGCATATTAAAAGGATTATACACCAAGATCAAGCTGGACTTGTTCCAAGAATTCAAGGGTGTGCCCTTAATAGAAAATAAATCAGTGTAATACACCACATTAATGAAAGGGAAAAATCACATGATCATTTCAGTCAATGTAAAGCAGACATTTGACAAACATCCAGTATGATTGCATGATAAAACAGTCAATAAAGAATAGGGAAAAAATCCTCAATACGATGAAGGGTATTTACTAAAATCTCATAGCTTACATTTTAGTCAATAGAGAACAAGCGGGAGATTTCTCCTCAAGAAGAGGAAACACAAAAAATGCTTGCTCTCACCATTAGTATTTAATATTGTATGAAAAATTTTAGTGGGAGCAATTAGGCAAGGAAAAAAAAAAAAGTACCCAAATCAGGAAGAAAGAAGAAAAGCTATCCCTTTTTGCAAATCATATAATCCTATATATAGATGACTCCAGTGCATCAATAACTAGATAACTAGAGCTAATACATGACTAGCTCACAGGCAAAATCCAAGATGAACACAAAAATCAATCCGGTTTTATATGCATTTCTAGATACGCCACTGAGATCACAAGAAAAAAGATAAAATAAATAGAACCTTACCAAATTAAAAAATTTATCAAATTATGAACAACGTGAAGAGACAACCAAATTTGGAGGAAAAAATGGGAAACAAGTGTAACTGATAAGGTCTTAATACCCAAAATATGTGAAGGACACCTACAACTTAACAAAAAGACAAGCAACCCATTTTGAAAAATTGACAAATTATTTGAATAGGCATTTCAACAGAGAAGAAATACAAATGACCATAAGCACATGCAAGGACGGTAAATGTCACCAGCCCTTATGGAAATGCAAATCAAAACCACAATGAGATATAACTTCACACCCACTAAGATGGCTATCAATTCCCTGGATGGTACAAATATTTAATGAGTTCAGCTGCTAACCAAAAGGTTTAAGGTTTGAATCTACCTAAAGTCATCTAGAAAAAATACTCCTGGTGATCTATTTTTGAAAAATCAGCCACTGAAAACTGTACAAGATGACAATTCTTCTCTGACACACACAGTGTTACCATAAGTCAAAACTGACTTGATGTTGTGGCAGTGGTTACACAACATTGCAAATGTACCAAACGTCACTATTATGTTAAATACTAAATTTTATTGCAAAAAACAAATGTTTCCAAATGGTAGTTATTTACTACTTGTATGTCATACTGTATAACAAAATAAAGATCACTTAAACGTAATAAAATCAGGGGACCAAGATGGCTGACAAGGCAGAAGTTTCCACAGAACCCACTTGCAACAAAAATGCAAAAGAAAAAAATTAATTGTTTACATGTGTGACAATCTAGGAACCCTGACCATCAAATACAGAACTAAGAAATCGACCTCAGTGACAGGGGAGCAAGAAACCACAGGCTAAAGAAGTGAGCAGTTCCGGAGCCCTGTGTGCCACGCCCTAGCCCTGAGCCCTTGGTGTGGTGATTTGGTGCCAGAGCAGTGGGGCTGATCCTGGCTTCCTGAGACAAGTCAAGCACAAGACACGGCCCTAACCCCTGGGGCAATCACCACGGAGACCCAACCAGCGCACAAATGTTACAAACCAACCTCAGTGAGAGGGGAACGAGACACCGTGCAGAAAAAAAAAACCCAGCCCTGATCCCTTGGTGTTGGGCTTTGGAGGGAGTGCAGTGGGGCTGATGGTGACTTCCTGAGACAAGGCAAGCACAGGACACAGCCCTAACCCCCAGGGGCAATCTCAGCAAGGACCCAGCCAGCGAACACAGGCTACACACCCCTCTGGAATCTGAGATAAGACAGCCCTCACCAAACAAGATAAGTGATTTTGTCTATTTTACCTTGCTACTCTCTCCTATCTATCTGATCCCTTCCCTTGGTATCTCAGCCAGCTTCATTAACATTCAAATTCCCTGGGCCAGAGAGAGAAGTGCTCTGTTTTTTTTTTTTTTTTTTGTTTGTTTTGTTTCTCTTTTTTCCCCTCTAACCCAGTCTCCTGGCCTGGGAAAACCAGCAATTAACAATCAGGGGAAAAATCCTTTCCTGACTTCCCTAAACTGGAATAACAGTACAGAAGCACCTCCATCCAGTCATAAAAGATCCACAGTCTTTGGCTTTCACCTCTACATGGAACCAGGTGGCTATTATAATGCAAAGGCAATTCTGTTAGAGATCTGACTGTAATTATTTCAGCTGAGCAATGGAGAGGTAGGGTTTGGAAGTCTGATACCGCTGTACCTATTAAATGGAACCCACATTACCCACAGCAGATAACTGAGGGCTGAGGCTACATCCACACCACCTAGCCACCTGCTAAAGGGGTCTGAGGATAGTGGTGCCTACCAGTCTTTAGATGTACAAGCATTGGGTGCCTAAGGTACAGCTGCAGAGCCCACCCAGCAGAGTGCTCTAAAGAACAGACATTCCTTCCTTACTGGCACTTGGGGGAAGGCTGTCAGCACCCTGCCCTTCTCGGAGTATGACCCCCCTGCCACTACTAGAAACTGGTGCATACAACCATCACCACTACTCTTCTAAGATAGTAGTTGAGTGCCTACACCACACACTATGGGGCCCACTATCAGGGCACCTGGGCAGATTCTATTCCAGAATAGTGAATGGACATATACCTGGCAACAGCTCAAACCAGCTGGTAACAGGACATAAGTGATTCAAAGCCTTCAACAATCAAGTTAGTGCACTCTAGTAGCCCACCTGGGTGTATTGAAACAACACAAAACAAGAAGATAAGACTCAGTCACCAAATATAAAATGAATCATTACAATAAGTTACAAATGGATTGGAGACAGCAGTCAATACCAAATCACACAAAGAAGCAGACCACGATTGTTTCTAAAAAACTCCAAATTAGAGAATCAAGACCTTTCCCTGATGAAGCTATGCTCCTGGAATTGCCAGATGTTGAATATAAAACACTAATATACAGAATGCTTCAAGACATCAGGGATGACCTCAGAAATGAAAGAAGGCAATCTACAGAAAAAGCCAAGGAACACACTGGTAAAGCAGTTCAAGAAATCAGAAAGATTATTCAAGAACATGGCAAAAAATTTAATAAGCTGCAAGAATCCATAGAGACCATTCAAAAATTGAAAAGATTAACAATAAAAGTACAGAATTAGACAACTCAGTAGGAAGTTAGAGGAGCAGAATCGAGGAATTGGAATGCAGAGTGGGGGAGTTGGAGGATAAGGCAATTGACACCAATATAGTTGAAGAAAAATCAGATAAAAAAATTTTAAAAAATGAAGAAAATGTAAGAATCATGTGGGACTCTATCAAGAAGAATAACCTGCGTGTGATTGGAGTTCCAGAGCAGGGAGGTATAACAGAAAACACAGAGAGACTAGTTGAAGATCAGCTGAGAGAAAACTTCCCTGGCATTGTGAAAGATGAAAGGATATCTATCCAAGATGTTCATCGAACCCCATATAAAATAGATCCCAAAAGCAATTCACCAAGACATGTTATAAATCAAACTTGCCAAAATAAAAGCTAAAGAGAAAATTTTAAAAGCAGCTGGGGATAAACAAAAAGTCACCTACAAAGGAGAGTAAATACGTTTGGGCTATTTGGCAGAAGCCATGCAGGCAAGAAGACAATGAGATGATACATAGAGCACTGAAGGAGAAAATCTGCCAGTCAAGAATCATATATCCAGCAAAACTCTCTCTCAAATATGAAGGTGAAATTGAGTCATCTACAGATAAACACAAGCTTAGAGAATTTGTAAAAACCAAACCAAAGCTACAAGAATTACTAAAGGAATTCTTTGGTCAGAAAATCAACAATATCAGATATCAATACAATACAAGGACACAGAATAGAACATCCTGATATCAACCCAGATAGGAAAATCACAAAAACAAAATAAGATTAATTTTTAAAAAAATACTGAAAACAGGGAATCATTGATGTCGTTATGTAAAAGATGACAATAATCAATAAAGAGGGATAAATACGGGAGTCATGGACCTTCAATATGTAGAGGAAACCAAGGCAATATAGGACGATACAAGTTAGGGTTTTATTTAGAAAAATAGGGGTAAATATTAAGGTAACCACAGAGGACTAACATTTCCATACTTCAAAATAAAAACCAAGATAAACGTAACAACTCAGCAAAAACGAATTCAACTACAATGAAAATGAGGAACACACAATTTACAAAGAAAAACTTCTCAGCACAAAAAAGTGGAAAAATGAAATTGTCAACAACACACAAAAAGGTATCAAAATGAGAGCAGTAAACATCTATAATTACGCTGAATGGAAATGGACTAAATGCACCAACAGACAGAAAACTGCAGAATGGATAAATAAAAATAATCCAGCTATATGCTGCCTACAAGAGACAGAATTGGACAACAAACAAACTAAAGCTCAAAGGATGGAAAAAAAAATATCAAGCAAACAACAATCAAAAAAAAGCAGTAGTGGCGATATTAATTTCTGACAAAATAGACTTTAGAGTTAAATCCACCACAAAGGATAAAGAAGGACACTACACAATGATTAAAGGGACAATTTACCAGGAAGATATAACCACATTAAATATTTATGCACCCAATGACAGGGCTGCAAGATATATAAAAGAAACTTTAACAGAATTGAAAAGTGAGATAGACACCTCCACAATTATAGTAGGAGACTTCAACACACCACTTTCGGTGAAAGATAGGACTTCCAGTAAGAAGCTCAAAACAGACACAGAAGATCTAATTGCCACAATCAACCACCTTGACATGTACAGATCACTCCACACAACAGCTGCAACATACACTTTCTTTTCTAGTGTGCGTGGAACATAGATCACATATTATTAGGTCATAAAGCAAATATTACAAAGCATCTTCTCAGATCATAAGGTCATAAAAGTAGAAATCAGTAACAGAAAAACCAGGCAAAAGAAATCAAATACTTGAAAACTGAACAATACCCTGCTCAAAAAAGACTGGTTTATAAAAAACATTAACGAGGGAATAAAGAAATTCGTAGAATGCAACAAGACTGAAAACACTTCCTTTCAGAACCTTTAGGACACAGCCAAAGCAGTGCTCAGAGGTCAATTTATATCGATAAATTCACACATACAAAAGGAAGAAAGGGCCAAAATCCAAGAACTTCCCCTACAACTTGAGCAAATAGAAAGAGAGCAACAAAAGAAACTGTCAAGCACCAGAAGAAAACAAATAATAAAAATTAGAGCAGAATTAAATGCATTAGAGAACAGAAAAACAAAATAGTTAACAAGACCAAAAGCTGACTCTCTGAAAAAATCAACAAAATTGATAAACCATTGGCCAGACTGACTAAGGAAATACAGGAAAGGAAACAAATAACCCGAATAAGAAATGAGACGGGCAACAGACCCAACTGAAATTAAATGACTCATATCACATTACTACGAAAACTTGTACTGTAACAAATTTGAAAACCAAAAAAAAAAAAAAAAAGGATGAATTCCTAGAAACACACTACCTACCTAAACTAACACAAACAGAAGTAGAACAACTAAATAGACCCATAACAAAAAAAAAAAAAAAAATTGAAAAGGTAATCAAAGAACTCACAACAACAACAACAAAAAACCCTAGCCCTGATGGCTTCACTGCAGACTTCTGCCAAACTTTCAGAGAAGAGTTAACACCACTACTACTAAAGGTATTTCAGAGCACAGAAAAGGATGGAATACTCCCTAACTCATTCTATGAAGCCAGCATATCCCTGACACCAAAACCAGCTAAAGACAGCCCCAAAAAAGAAAATTACGGAACTGTATCCCTCATGAACATAGATGCAAAAATCCTCAACAAAATTCTAGCCACTGGAATTCAACAATATGTAAATGATAATAATTGACCATGACCAAATGGGATTCATACCAGGTATGCAGGGGTGGTTCAACACTAGAAAACAATTAATGTAATCCACCATATAAATAAAACAAAAGAACCACATGATTTTATCAAGTGATGCAGAAAAGGCATTTGACAAAATCCAACGCTCATTCGTGATAAAAACTCTCAGCAAAATAGGAATAGAAGGAAAATTCCTCAACATAATAAAGGGCGTTTATACAAAGCCAATAGCCATCATTGTTCTTAATGGAGAGATTCTGAAAGCATTCCCCTTGAGAACAGGAACAAGACAAGGATGCCCCTTATCAACAGTCTTATTCAACATTGTGCCGGATGTCCTACCCACAGCAATTAGGTTAGATAAAGAAATAAAGGGCATCCAGATTGGGAAGAAAGAAGTAAAAGTATCTGTATTTGCAGATGATATGATCTTATGCACAGAAAACCCTAAAGAATCCTCAATAAAACTACTGAAACTAATAGAAGAGTTTAGCAGAGTATTGGGATACAAGATAAACACACAAAAGTCAGTTCGCTTCCTCTACACCAACAATAAGAACATCGAAGGGGAAATCACCAAATCAATGCCATTTACAGTAGCCCCCAAGAAGATAAAATACTTAGAAATAAATCTAACCATAGATGTAAAAAACCTATACAAAGAAAACTACAGGGTATTACTGCAAGTAACTAGAAGGCACCTACATAAGTGGAAAAACATACCTTGCTCATGGATAGGAAGACTTAACATTATAAAAATGTCTGTTCTACCAAAAGCCATGTATATATATAATGCACTTCTGATTCAAATTCCAACTACATTTTTAAATGTGATAGAGAAACAAATCACTAATTTCATATGGCAGAGTAAGAAGTCCCAGATAAGTAAAGCATTACTAAAAAAGAACAAAGTGGGAGTCCTTACTCCACCTGATTTTAAAACATATTACACAGCCACAGTAGTCAAAACAGCCAGGCACTAGTACAACAACAGACACCTAGACCAATGGAATAGAATTGAAAATTTAGATATAAATCCATCCACATATGAGCAGCTGATATTTGACGAAGGCCCAGTGTCAGTTAATTGGGGAAAAGATAGTCTTTTTAACAAACGGTGCTGGCATAACTGGATATCCACCTGCAAAAAAATGAAACAGGACCCATACCTCACACCATGCACAAAAACTAACTCCAAATGGATCAAAGATCTAAACAAAAAATCTAAAACAATAAAGATCATGGAAGAAAAAATAGGGACAATGACCAAACCCAGTGCCGTCGAGTCGATTCCAACTCATAGCAACCCTATAGGACAGAGTAGAACTGCCCCATAGAGTTTCCATGGAGCACCCGGCGGATTCAAACTGCTGACCTTTTGGTTAGGAGCTGTAGTACTTAACCATTATGCCACCAGGTTTTCCAGGACAATGTTAGGAGCGCTAATACAAGGCATAAAGAGAACACAAAACATTACTGAAAATGACGAAGAGAAACCAGATAACTGGAAGCTCCTAAAAATGAAACACCTATACTCATCTAAAGTCTTCACCAAAAGAGTAAAAAGACCACCTACAGACTGGGAAAAAATTTTCAGCTACGACATCTCTGGCCACTGCCTGATCTCTAAAATCTACGTGATGCTGCTAAATCTCAACCACGAAAAGACAAACAACCCAATTAAAAATTGGGCAAAGCATATGAACAGGTACTTCACTAAAGAAGACATTCAGGTGGCTAACAGATACATGAGGAAATGCTCTTGATCATTAGCCATTAGAGAAATGGAAATTAAAACTACAATGAGATTCCATCTCACTCCAACAAGGCTGGCATTAATCCAAAAAACACAATAAATGTTTGAGAGGCTGTGGAGAGAGTAGAACACTTATACACTGCTGGTGAGAATGTAAAATGGGAGAACCACTTTGGAAATTGATTTGGTGTTTCCTTAAAAAGCTAGAAATAGAACTACCATACGATCCAGCAATCCCACACCTCAGAATATATCCTAGAGAAATAAGAGCATTTACACGAACAGATATATGCACACCCATGTGTATTGCAGCACTGTTTACAATAGCAAAAAGATGGAAGCAACCAAGGTGCCCATCAACAGATGAATGGATAAATTATGCTATATTCACAAAATGGAATACTACGGATGGATAAAGAACAGTGATGAATCTGTGAAACAATTCATAACATGGAGGGAACTGGAAGACATTATGCTGAGTGAAATTAGTTGCCAAAGGACATATATTGGATAAGACCAATATTATAAGATCTTGAGATATAGTTCAAACTGAGAAGAACACATTCTTTTGTGGTTACAAGAGGGGGAAGGGAGGGAGGGTAGGAGAGGGTTATATACCGATTAGATAGTAGATAAGACCTACTTTACGTGAAGTGAAGGACAACACTCAATACAGGGGAGGTCAACACAACTGGACTAAACCAAAAGCAAAGAAGCTTCCTGTATAAACTGAATGCTTCGAAGGTCAGCAAAGCAGGGCCAGGTGCTTGGGGACTATGGCTTCAGGGAACATCTAAATCAATTGGCAAAATAAAATCTATTAAGAAAACATTCTGCATCCCACTTTGAAGTGTGGTGTCTGGGGTCTTAAATGCTAGCAAGTGGCCATCTAAGATGCATCAATGAGTCTCAACTCACCTGGATGAAAGGAGAATGAAGAACACCAAGCTCACAAGGTATTTATGAGCCCAAGAGATGGAAAGGGTTGCATGAACTAGAAAATACATCATCTTGAGACCAGAAGAACTAGATGGTGCCTGGCCACAACCGATGACTGCCCTGACTGGCAACACAGTTCTGAGGGAGCAGAACAGTGGGATGCAGACCCCAAATTCTCATAAAACCAGACTTCATGGTCTGACAGAGACTGGAAGGACCCCGGTGGTCATGGCCCCAGGCCTTCTATTGGCCCAGGACAGGAACCATTCCTGAAGTGAACTCATCAGACATGGCTTGGACTGGGCAATGGGTTGGAGAGATGCTAATGAGGAGTAAGCTACTTGGACCAGGTGGACACTTGAGACTTTGTTGGCATCTCCTGTCTGGAGGGGAGATGGAAGGGTAGAGGGGGTTAGAAACTGGCAAAACAGTCCCGAAAGGAGAGACTGGAAGGAGGGAGCGGGCTGACTCATTAGGGGGAGAGTAAATGGGAGTATGTAATAAGGTGTATATTAATTTATATGTGAGAGACAGACGTGATTGGTAAACTTTCACTTAAAGCACAATAAAAATTATTAAAAAAAAAAAAAGCGTTCCGTATCCCACTTTGAAGAGTGGCATCTGCGGTCTTAAATGCTAGCAAGCGGCCATCTAAGATGCATCAGTTGGTCTCAGCCCACCTGGAACAAGGAATGATGAAGAACACCAAAGACACAAAATAAGTATGACCCTAAGAGGCAGAATGGACCACATAAACCAGAGAGTACCTCAGCCTGAGACCAGAAGAGGTAGATGGTACCCGTCCACAACTGATGACTGCCCTGAGAGGGAACTCAGCAGAGAAACTGTGAGGGAGCAGGAGAGCAGTGGGATGCAGACCCCAAATTCTCATAAAAAGACCAGATTTAATGGTCAGACTGAGGCTGGAGGTACCCCGGAGGCCATGGACCCCAGACCTTCTGTTACCCCAGGGCAGCAACCATTCCCAAAGCCAACTCTTCAGACAAGGATTGGACCAGAATAGGGGCTGGAAAATGCTACTGGTGAAGAATGAGCTTCTTGGATCAAGTGGTCCATGAGACTATGTTGGCTTTTCCCATCTAGAGAGGACATGAGAGGGCAGAGGGGGCCAGATGCTAGCCAAATGGACACAAGAGAAAGAGAGTGGAGGGAAGTACTGTGCTATCTCATCAAAAGGAGAGCAATTAGGAGTGTATAGCAAGGTGTGTGTAAATTTTTGTATGAGAGACTGACCTGATTTGTAAACTTTCACTTAAAGCCCAATAAAAATTAATTAAAAAATAAAAGGTAAAAAAATCAAATTGATGTGTACTTATTTGTTTAAGATGGCTTTTTTTTCTTTAATGGAAAATACCAGGTGTTGACAAAGATATGGAAAAATTAGAACCCTCATCAATTACTGCTGGCACTGTAAAATAGGACAATCAGTGTGGAAAACAATTGTGGTTCCTCAAAAAATTAAACATACAACACAAAATGACCCAGGGTTCCACACCTGGATATATGGCTCCAAAACTGGAAGCAGGAATGCAATCAGATACGTGTACCTCACTGATCATTACAGCATTATTCACAATAGTCAGAAGGTATAAACTACTTAAATGTCCATCAACAGATTAATGGATAGACAAAATATGACGCAAATACACAATGAATATTACTCAGCCTTAAAGAGAAACGAAGTCCTGATACATGATACAAAATGGATAAACAATGAAAACATTATGCTGAGTGAAATAAGTCAGTCACTTAAGGAAAAATATTGTGTGGTACCACTTACTTGGAACTATCTAAAGTAGGCAAGTATACACACACACATAAAGAAAACCAAACCCATTGCCCTCGAGTGGATTCCGAGTCATAGCACCCTTGTAGGAAGGAGTAGACCTGCCCCATAGGGTTTCCAAGGAGCACCTGGTGGATTTGGACTGCCGACATTTTGGTTAGCAGCCTGAGCTCTTACCCCCTGTGCCACCAGGATTTCCAAGGCATGTGTTTAGAGACCAAATTTTATTAGTGGTTACCAGGGTGGCTCATTACTTAGAAGACACAGCTTCTGTTAAGGGTGATGAAAATTTTGGAAATAAATAATGGTTATTTTTGAACAAAATGATAAGCATAATTAGTGTCACTGACTTGTAAATGTAAATCTGTCTTAGAAGAAGTACAACCAGAATGCTCTTTAGAAGCAAGGATGGCGAGACTGCGTCTTACATACTTTCAACATGTTGTCAGAAGGAATCAGTTCCTGGAGAAGGACATCATGCTTGGCAGAGTACAGGGTCAGCAGAAAAGAGGAAGACCTTCAACAAGGTGGATTGACACCTTGGCTGCAACAATGAGCTCAAGCACAGCAACGATTGTAAAGGTGGCACAGGACCAGGCAAAGTGTTTCATTCTGTTGTGCATAGGGTCACTATGAGTTGGAACCGACCTGACGGCACCTAACAACAACATGCATG
This sequence comes from Elephas maximus indicus, assembly GCF_024166365.1. Classification (NCBI taxonomy): domain Eukaryota; kingdom Metazoa; phylum Chordata; class Mammalia; order Proboscidea; family Elephantidae; genus Elephas; species Elephas maximus. The sequence continues at coordinate 6,241,933 of NC_064847.1, forward strand.
GTGTGTTGTACTTCCATTTTATTAGATTCTAATTATTTTCCGATTCTTTTCTTCCTCAACTTGTTGGTTGTTAATTGATGTACTGTCTGATTTTGACAAACTTGTGTATTTTCCAGTTTTTCTTCTGTTATTAATTTCTAATTTGACTCTTTTGTGGTCAGAGAATATATTTTGTATGATTTCAGTCTTTAAAATGTATTGAGATTTGCTTTGTCATGTAACGTATGGCTTTTCTGGAGAAGGATTCATGTGCACTAGAGAACAATGTATATTTTGCTGTTGTTGGGTAGAGTCCCATATGAGTGCTAGGTCAGATTAATTAATAGTGTCATTCAGGCTATCTGTTTCCTTATTTTGCTTTTTAGATATTCTGTCTGTTACTGAAAGTGTATTGAAGTTTCCAAATATAATTGTAGGCCTATTTCTCCCTTCAATTCTGTTAATGTTTGCTTTACATATTTTGGGGCTCTGGTGTTATATTTTTATGCATATGTATATTTATAATTGTACTTTCTTTTGATAAATTAGCCTTTTTATATAATGTTCCTTGTCTCCTATAATAGATTTTGACTTAAAGTCTATTCACCTAATGATTTAAAATGACTACACCAGCTCTCTTCTGGTTAGTAATTGCAGAAAATTTTCTGTCTCTTCACTTTCAACCTATTTCTATCTTTGGGTTTAAGATGTGTCTTTTATAGGCAGTATAAGGCTGGGTCTCTTTTTTGTTACTCATTTTTCTAGTCTGGCACATTTGGTCCATTTACATTGAGTAATTACCAATAAGGCAGTGCTCCCTTCTGCTGCTTTATTTGTGTATACACATATATTTGTGTGTATGTATATATACATATATGTACATAGCTTTTATACATAAATTGTACATATTTAACTTCTATATGTATAACTTGTATATATGTATTATTTGTGTGTGTGTGTAGAGAGAGGGAGATAGAGGTCCTGGTGATGCAATAGTTAAACACAAGGCTGCTAACTGAAAAGTTGAGAGTTAGAACCCATCAGCAGCTCCACAGGAGAGAAGACATGGCAATCTGCTCCCATAATAGTTGCAGCCTAGGAAACCCTATGGGGCAATTCTGCTGTGTCATATAGTGTCGTAATGAGTTGGAATCCACTCAGCAGCGCACAGCAACAACGACATACCTGTTTTGTCCATTCTTCCACCCGATATAGCCAGAATTTGTGTTTTGTCAACTTTTTTCTGTAGTGAAAAATTCCTTTCTCCATATATATATGTGTATATATATATATATATATATATATATATATATATATATATATATATATATATATATATATATATACATTCATTCTTCCTTGCTCCCTAAGGAGTAAGACCAGGGGAGTACCCTAGATGGTCACTCACAGACCTTTAAGACCCCACCATGCTACTCACCAAGGTAGAATGTAGAACATTTCCTTTATAAACTGTTCGGCCAGCTGAACTAGATATTCCCTGAGACCGTGGTCCCCCCAGCCCTGCGGCCAGCAATTCAGTCCCTCAGGGAATTTGGATGTGTCTGTGGAGCTACCATGACCTTGCCTTGTACAAGTTGTGCTGGATTCCCCAGTATTGTGTAGTGTCTTACCCTTCACCAGAGTTACCACTTTTTTATCTATTGTCTATTTAGTGTTTTTCCATCCCCACCCCTCCCTCCCTCATAACCATCGAAGATTGTTGATGTGTAAACATTTTTTTAAATGTGTAAACATTTTCATGATTTTTTACAGTAGTGGTCTTATACAATATTTATCCTTTTGTGATTATTTCACTCAGCATAATGCCCTCCAGACTCATCCATGTTGTGATATGTTTCGCAGATTTGTCATTGTTCTTTTATGTTGCATAATACTCCACGGTGTGTATGTACCATAGTTTATCCATTCATCTGTTGATGGGCATCTGTGTTGCTTCCATGTTTTTGCTGTTGTAAGCAATGCTTCAGTGAACATGGGTGTGCATATGTCTACTCACGTGATGACTCTTATTTCTCCAGGATATATTCCTAGGAGAAGGATTGATAGATCATACAGTATTTCCCTTTCCAGCTTTCTAAGGAAGCATTGTATCATTTTCCAAAATGGTAGTATCATTTTGCATTCCCAGCAGCAGTGCATAAGAGTTCCAATCTCCCCACTGCCTCCCCAACATTTATTATTTCCTGTTTTTGTGATTCCTGCGAGTAATGCTGGGGTGAGATGGTAACTCATTGTGGTTTGGATTTACATTTCTCTAATGGCTAGTGAGTGCAAGCATTTCCTCATGGGTCTGTCGGCCGCTTGAATGCCTTCTTCGATGAAGTGTCTGTTCATTTCCTTTGCCCATTTTTTAATTGGATTGTCTTTTTGTTGTATAGGTGTTGGATTTTCTTGCAGATTTTAGAGATTAGACTTTGTCAGATTTGCAATATTCAAAAATTTTTTCCCAGTCTGTAGGTTCTCTTTTTACTGTTTCAGTGAAGTCTTTTGATGAGCATAAGTGTTTAATTTTTAGAAGATCCCAGTTAACCTAACTTATCTTTTGGAGTTTGTGTGTTGTTGGTTATGCTTTGTATCCTGTAAATGCCATGTATTAGGGCCTCTAGCATTGATTCTACTTTTTCTTCTATGAGCTTTATAGTTTTTTGGCTTTATATTTAAGTCTTTGATTCATTTTGAATCAGTTTTTGTGTATGGTGTGAGGTATGGGTCTTGTTTCATTTGTTTGAAGATGGACATTCAATTTTGCCAGCACCATTTGCTAAAAAGACTGTCTTTTCTTCATCTGATGGGCTTTGGGCCCTTGTCGAAGTTGAAGTGACTGTAGGTGGATGGATTTACATCTGGGTTCTCAACTGTCTTCCATTGGTCAACATATCTGTCTTTGTACAGGTACCAGTATCAGACTGTTTCGACTACTGTAGCTGTATAGTAGGTTCTCAGGTCAGGTAGTGCAAGTCCTCCTACTTCATTCCTCTTCTTCAGTAGTGCCTTAGTTATCCGGGGCTTCTTCCCTTTCCATATAAGGCTAATGATTAGTTTTTACATATTTCCTTAGTTTCTGCTTACCTGGAAATGTTCTCATTTCACCATTGTATTTGAACCAGAGTTTTGCAAGATATATAATTCTTGGTTGGCAATTTTTTTTTTCTTTCAAGGTTTTATATATGTCATTTCATTACCTTCTTGCCTACCTGGTTTCTGCCAAATAATCAGAGCCTTGGTAGGTTTGTTAACTTTCTTTGTGCTTACCTTGAAATTTATCCCTATCTTTCTAAATTTCAATAATTCTTTTATTATTTGATATCACCTTGACTTCCTCTCCATTTCCAAGTTCTAAACTTAAAACACCGCTTATTCCCTTTTTTTTTTTTTTTTTAATTGTTCTGACGTGATTGTCATTTTCAGGTTGACTTCTCTGGTACCCTGTTGCAATTTTTTTAGTTTTGTTTTATTCGTGAGAATTCATTACCTAGGTTGGTATCTGGCTGGTGTGGTCTTGCATCCTAGATTCAGGCTGTTGTCATTTGCCCATTTTTAATTGAATTGCTGTCTTTTTGTTAAGTTTTAGTAGTTTTTAATATATTCTGAATATTAACCCTTATCAGATATGTGGATCCCCAAATTTTTCTCACCATGTTTTATTATCTCCTCACTTTATTGATAAAGTCTTTTTGATGAAAAAAAGTTTTTAATTTTAATGAAGTTTCATTTATCTATTTTGTTGATCATTCCTTTGGTGTCATATCTAAGAATCTGTTGTTAAGAATAAGTTCCAAAGCATAACGCCTATGTTGCTTTCTACGAATTTTATAGATTCAATTCTTACATTTGTGGGCCTTGATCCATTTGGAGTTTATTTTCATATTTAGTGTGACGGATACATTCAGCTATACATATATATATATTTGCATGTGGAAATCTAATTGTCTCAGCACCTTGTATTAAAAAGACTATTCTTCCCCATTGAATGCACTTAGCACCCTTGTGAAAATAAATTGACCATAGATGTGTCAGTTTATTTCTGTATTCTCAATTCTGTTCCATTGGTCTGTCTATCACTATGAATGCAGTCTGTTGTTTTGATTATAGCGGATTTTGAGATTGGAAAATGTGAGTTTTGGTACTTTGTTCTCCTTTTTCAAGATTGCTTTGGTTATTTGGGGCCTCTTAAAGTTTCATATAAATCTTAAAACTGATATTCCATTTCTGCAAAGGCTATCAGAGTTTTGATGGAGGTTGCACAAAGTCTCTAGATTTCTTTGTATAATATTGATACTTAATTATAATAAGATTCCCAGTCCATAAACATGAAGTGTCTATCCATTTATTTCGGTCTGCTTTAATTTCTTTCAGTAATTATTTATACTTTTCTGTGTATATATCTTTCATTTTTTGGTTAAATATGTTTTTAGGCACTTTATATTTTAGATGGTATTGTGAATGGAATTATTTCTTTAATTTCCTTTTCAGAACACTGAATTTTTTCTGTTGATCTTGTAACCTGCCACTTTGTGAATTGATTTATTAGCTCTAGTTTTTTTTGTTGTTTTTTGTTTTTTGTTTTTTTTTGCAGTTTCTTTGGTGTATTTTATATAGGACCGTATCATTTTCAGAAAGTTTTACTTTTTCTTTTCTGTTTTAGATATCTTTCACTTCATTTTCTTCCCTAAATGCTCTGGCTAGGATAGCTAGCACAATAATGAATAGTAGCAGGTAAAGCAGGAATCCTTGTGTCATTCCTGGAAGTGTGAAGAAAGAGAAACCATTTTGTTTCTCAATTTTGGAGATCCTCCAGCAGCAGTAGCAACAGTAATTGTGTTACTAGAGAACCAGGGGCAATTTCAGCAGCATCCCTTGAACTACAGGCCCACAAATTATTTCTCAAAAGTAGAAGCACCTCCGGTAGTCATAGCAGACCTCTCGCAAATCAGCATCACATGTAAACTTATGGGCTCCTGCACAGGATTGGTGGCAGGCCTATGACAACGAGTAACACACCCTTGAGTCAGTTGTTAACAAAACGGGCCATAATTATTTTTCTTCATCTTTCCACGTCCTTTGCAGTAAAACTCACAGCTTTCTTCACCAAGAAGAACATATTCACCTACCACCTGAATCTTGGCTGGCCCTTTTTAATGAAATATGTCAAAATAGCATTTTATTGGTGTTCCTCTGAGCCTGTATTCAGTCTTGAAACCGTGTATTGACTGTGGGAACAAGCCTAAACCAGCCTGCTAAGGAACTGGTACCATGTGAACTGAACCCTAATCAGGTCTCTTGCTCAGCTGAGGTGCCGGCTGCAATAGAGCTCAGTCAAGTTCTGCAAAGCAAACCCACAGCCTGGAACAAGAACAAAGATATGCCCAAATTAGCAGGCAAGGCCAACATGGCAGAAGAATCAGACACTTCCTATTGTCCTTCTTACAACCAAGACACACACACACAAAAAGCTAGTGAGCCTTTATATATGACATCTAGGGGTCCTGAACATCACAGAGTTGAGGAGTCGGACTGAGTGGCATGGGGAGGGAGAGGCTGTTCAAAAGCAACGAGGAAGTGCCAGACCTGACCTGTCCAGTATTCTACAGGCTGGATTTTTTGGCATCCACAGGCTGAGGCAAGCAGTAGCACTGAGGATGTGTTTTCCATGTTGGGAGAAACTGAGTGGTGGAGAGTCTGCACAAGCCTCCAGAGCCAGGGAGAAGTGGCGCTGGATCTGCAAAAGTTAAGTGCAAGCATCTGACCTACCCCACAGGATCAAGATAACCCTTCGCCCATGGGAAGTGCCTCTCTTCCCCTCAGACACCCCCTCCCCACTCTGCCCCAGTCCCTTTATGACAGTGTTCAGTGGTTGCTGCACCCTCTAGGCCAGAAGTGGGACCCATCTTGTGCCCAAGCCAGTTTCCTGGCTTTGGGGAGGGAATAAATAAGCAAAAGAACAAACAGGAAAAAAGAAATTGCCAGGTCCCGTAAGCCAGGAACTCAGGACAGGTACTGCCGCTTTGCCTAGGCACAGGCATAAGGGGACCAAGACCTTCAAATGCCTTTCACCCCTGCCTAGACCTGTGTGGGCCCATTCAACAGCATAGGCCCTCTATAGCATATTATAACAGGGTATATACCTGAAGCTTATTTTCAACTGCAACAGACAGGGGGAATGGAAAATTCATGACATTTGACACTGCCCTGCCCACTAAGCAGAGTCCTCACCTGCACACATCAGAGGCCTGAGGACTGGTAGCACCACCCACTCCACCTAGCCAGCCATGACTGGGGTCCAAGAATAAGTGGTGCCTCCCAGTCCTTACAGCCAACAGTGTTGGGTGCCTAAAGTCTGGCTGCAAAACCCACCCACCTACGCACTTCAGGTGACAGGGACATGTCTTCCACCCAGGCAGTCAAGGGCAGCCATCAGCCCCTTTGCTCAGCACATAACCCCCTACTGCAGCCAGATACCTGTGCTTTCTCCAATCACCCCTATGTAGCACTGCCTGTCTAGGACCCTGTCTGAGAACCTGCACCACACACTCAGTGACCAACAAGGTGGACACCAAAGCTGAATCCACATAAGAGAAGTAAACAGACTCCTCGGCTCACAGACCTCGTAGCAGCTCTAACCACCTGGTGACAGGTGTGAGATCTTCAAAGGAGCCAATAATCAAAGTAGCTCACACAACCAACCAATTTGGGCATATGAAAACAAAACAAGAAGCTAGGACACAGTAAGCAAACACAAATAAAAATATAATATATTGATGGCTCAGAGACAATAGTCAATAGCAAATCACATAAAGAGGTAGAACATGATGGCTCCAGGAAGTGAATAAAACAAGCAGGTGGCCTCCTGGAGGAAGAGAAGGTCATGAATTACCAGAGATGGAATTCAAAAGATTGATATACAAAGCCGTTCAGGATATCAGGAAGGAGATGGGGCAAAACTCAGATCAAATCAAGGAAAGCACAGGTAAAGCAACAGAGAAATTTAAGAGAGCTATACAAGAGCAAGGAAACCCTAGTGGTGTAGTGGTTAAGAGGTATGGCTGCTAACCAAAAGGTTGGCAGTACAAATTCACCAGGCACTCCTTGGAAACCCTATGGGATAGTTTTGTTCTGTCCAGTAGGGTCACTATGAGTCGGAATTGACTCGATGGCGGTGTGTTTGGGTTTCTGTTTTTATACAAGAGCAAAATGTCAACAGGCTCCTAGAATCCACAGAGAGACAGCAAATGGAAACCCAAAAGATTAATGATAAAATTTCAGAAATAGACAATTGGATAGATAGTCATAGGACCAGAATTCAGACAGTGGAAGTCAAAATTAGTGAGACTGAAAATAAAGCACTTGATACCAACTTACTTGAGGAGAAATCGGATTAAAAATTTTTTTTGTTTGTTTAATGAAGAAACCCTAAGAATCATTTGGGACTGTATCAAGAGGAATAATCTATGAGTGATTGGATTACCAGAACAGGGAGGAATAACAGAAAATACAGAGAGAATTGCTGAAGATTTGTTAGCAGAAAATTTCCCTGACATTGTGAAAGATGAGAAGATATCTATCCAAGATGCTCATCAAACCCCATACAAGGTAGATCCCAAAAGAAAGTCACCAAGACCTATTATAATCAAACTTCCCAGAACCAAAGATAAAGAGAAAATTTTAAGAGCAGTCAGGGATAAGCAAAAAGTTACCTGTAAAGCAGAATCAGTACAAATAAGCTTGGACTACTCAGCAGAAACCATGTAGGCAAGATGGCAATGGGATGACATATATAAACCATTGAAGGAGAAATTTGCCAGCCAAGAATCATATATCCAGCCAAATAAAACTCTATCAAATATGAAGGCGAAATTAGGACATTTCCAGATAAACAGAAGTTTAGGGAATTTGCAAAAACCAAACAAAAAATGCTAAAGGGAATTCTTTTCTTAGAAAATCAATAATATCAGATATCAACCCAACCCTAGAACACAGGACAGAGCAACCAGATATCAACCCAGATACGGAAATGGCAAAAATAAATTAAGACAGAGAAATGCTCAACACAGGGAATCACCGATGTAACTATGTAAAAGATGACAAAGCTAAATCAATAAAGAGGAACTTTATTCCATATGGAATGGAAATCGAGGCAATATAGGGAGATATGAGTTACATTTAAACTTAGAAAAAGAGGGTTAAATATTAAGGTAACCACAAAGGAGACAAACAATCCTACTCATCAAAATAAAATACATGAAAAACATACTCGGCGAAATCAAAATCAACAACAACGAAAAAGGGGAACACAGAATTTACAAAGAAAAACCACTTCGCACAAAAAAGTAATAGGAAAAATGAAACCGTCAACAACACACACAAAAAAAACATCAAAATGACAGCGGTAAACTCATGCCTGTCTATAATCACGGTGAATGTAAATGGACTAGATCCATCAATAAAGAGACAGAGAGTTTGCAGAATGGATAAAAAAAAATATGATCCATCTAAATACTGCCTGCAAAAGACACATCTTAGACTTAAAGACAAAAACAAACTAAAACTGAAAGGATTGAAAAAAATACATTAAGCAAACAACAATCAAAAAATAGCAGGAGTGGCTATACTAATTTCTCACAAAACAGACTTCAAACTTAAATCTACTGAAAAGAATAACAAAGGCCACTACATAATAATTAAACAGACAATGTATCAGAAAGATATTGCCTTATTAAATATTTATGCACCTAACGACAGGTCTTCAAGATACATAAAAGAAACCAAAATCACTGGAAAGAGACATAGCTCCACAATAATAGTAGGGGACTTTAAAACACCACTTTCAGTGAGAGAACATCCAGAAAGAAGACCAGTAAGACACGAAAGAACTAAATGCCTCAATCAATCAAATTCACCTTATAGACATGTACAGAACACTGCACCCAACAGCATCCAAATATACTTTCTTTTCCAATGCACACAGATCATTCTCTAGAATAGACCACATATTAGGCCATAAAGCAAGACTTATCAGAATCCAAAACACAGATATATTACAAAGCATCTTCTCTGACCATAAAGCCATAGCTAGAAGTCAAAAACAGAAAAGCCAGGGAAAAGAAATCAAACACATGGAAGCTGAACAACACTTTGCTCAAAAACGATTGGACTATAGGAAAAATTAAGGATGGAATAAAGAAGTCATTGAATCAAATGAGGATGAAAATACTTCCTTTGGAACATAGCTAAAGCAGTGCTCAGAGGTCAATTTATATCAATAAATGCACACATACAAAAAGAAGAAAGGGCCCAAACCAAAGAATTATCCCCACAACTTGAACAAATAGAAAGAGAGCAACAAAAGAAATTCTCAGGCACTAGATGAAAGCAAATAATAAAAATTAGGGCAGAATTAAATGACATAGAGAACAGAAAAACAATTGAAAGAGTTAACAAGACCGAAAGCTAGTTGTTTGAAAAGATAAAATAGATAAACTATTGGCCAAACTGACAAAAGAAAAACAGGAGACAGAGCAAATAACCTGAATAAAAAACGAGATGGGTGATAATCACAACAGCCCCAACTGAAATTAAAAGAATCATAACAGAATACTATGAAAAACTGTGAAAAACAAATTTGAAAACCTAGAGGAAATAGACAAATTTCTAGTAACACATTTACCTAAACTAACACAAAGAGAGAACAGCTAAATAAACCTATAACAATGTAAGCGATTGAAAAAATAATTTAAAAACTCCCAACAAAGAAAAGCCCTGGCCCTGACACCTTCACTGGAGAATTCTACCAAACATTCAGCGAAGAGTTAACACCACTACTACTAAAGGTATTTTAGAGCATAGAAAAGGATGGGATACTCCCAAACTCATTCTAGGAAGCCAGCATAATCCTGATACCAAAACCAGGTAAAGACACCAAAAAGAAAATTACAAATTAATATCCCTCATGAACTTAGATGCAAAAATCTTCAACAAAATTCTACTCAATAGAATTCAATAACATATCAAAAAAATAATGCACCGTGACCACGTGGGATTTGTACCAGGTATACAGGAATGGTTCGACATCAGAAAAACCATCAGTGTAATTCGTCACATAAATAAAACAAAAGACAAGAACCATATGATCTTATCAATTGATGATGCAGAAAAGGCATTTGACAAAGTCCAAAAACGATTCATGATAAAAACTCTCAGCAAAATAGGAACAGAAGGAAAATTCCTAAATGGTATAAAGGGCATTTATACAAAGCCAATAGCCAACATCATCCTAAATGGACAGACACTGGAAGCATTCTCCTTGAGAATGGGAACCAGACTAGGATGCCCTTTATCACCACTCTTATTCAACCTTGTGTTGGAGGTATTAGCCAGAGCTATTAGGCTATTTAAAGAAATAAATACATCCAAACTGGCAAAGAAGATGTAAAGGTATCACTATTTGCAGATGACATTATCTTATACACAGAAAAACCCAAAGAATCCTCAAGAAACCTACTAAAACTAATAGAAGAGTTCAGCAGTGTATCAGGATACAAGATAAATATACATAAATCAGTTGGATTCCTCTACACCAACAAAGAGAATGTCAAAGAGGAAATCACCAAATCCATACCACTTAGAATAGCCCCAAGAAGATAAAGTACTCAGGAATAAATCCAGTCAGAGATGTAAAAGACTTATACAAAGAAAACTACAAGACACTACTGCAAGAAACCAAAACAGGCCTATGTAAGCAGAAACACATACCTTGCTCATAGACAGGAAGACTCAACCTTGTAAAAATGTCTATTCTACCAAAAGCTATCTATAGACACAACACAATTCCGATCCAAATTCCGATGACGTTCTTCAATGAGATATAGAAACAAATCACCAACTTCGTATGGGAGGGAGAGAGGGCCAGATAAGTAAAGCATTTTTGAAAAAGAACAAAGTAGGAGGCCTCACACTATCCAGTTTTAAAATATATTATACTGCCACAGTAGTCAAAAGAACCTGGTACTCTTACAGCAACAGATAAATGGATCAAAGGAACAGAATTGAGAATCTAGACGTAAATCCATCCACATATGAGTAGCTGATATGTCACAAAGACCCAAAGTCAGTTAAATGGGGAAAAGACAGTATCTTTAACAAATGGCACTGGCGTAACTGGATATCCATCTGCAAAAAAATGAAACAAGACGCATACCTCACACTCTGCACAAAAAAAACTCAAAATGGATCGAAGACCTAAATATAAAATCTAAAATGATAAAAGTCATGGAAGAAAACACAGGGGCAATGCTAGGAGCCCTAACACATGGCATAAACAGTATACAAAACATTACTCACACCGTGCAAACACCAGAAGAGAAACTAGATCACTGGCAGCTGCTAAAAGTCAAACATCTATGCTCATCCAAAGACTTCACCAAAAGAGTGAAAAGGTTACCTACAGATCGGGAAAAAGTTTTTAGCTGTGCCATTTCCCATCAGTGTCTCGTCTCTAAAATCTACGTGATACTGCAAAACCTCAACAACAAAAACACAAATAACCCAATTAAAAAATGAGCAAAGGACATGAACAGGCACTTCATAAAAGAAGACATTCAGGTGGCTAACAGATGTATGAGGAAATGCTCACTATCATTAGCCATTAGAAAATGCAAATCAAAACTACAGTGAGATACCATCTGACCCCACCAAGGCTGGCATTAATCCAAAAAATACAATATAATAAATGTTGGAGAGGGTATGGGGAGAATGGAGCACTTATGCACCGCTGTTGGGAATGTAAAATGGTACAACTGCTTTGGAAATTGTTTTGGCCCTTCGTTAAAAAGCTAGAAATAGAACTACCATATGACCCAGCAATTCCGTACCTCGCAGTACACCCTAAAGAAATAAGAGCCTTTACAGGAACAGATATATGCACACCCATGTTCACTGCAGCACTCTTTACAATATCAAAAAGTTGGAAGTGAGGATGATGCCCATCAACGGATGAATGGGTAAGTAAATTGCGGTATATTCACACAATGGAATACTATGCAACGATTAAGAACAACAATGAGTCTGTGAAACATTCCATAAAATGGAGGAACCTGGAAGGCATTATGCTAAGTGAAGTTAGTCAATAGCAAAAGGACAAATTTGTATGAGACCACTACTGTAAGAACTCCAGACAAAATTTAAAAAGAGAAGAAAATATTCTTTGATGGTTATGAGCGTGGGGAGTGAGGGAGAGGGCAATTCACTAACTAGATAGAAGACAAAAATTTTTTTTAGGTGAAAAGAAGGGCAAAACATAACACAGGGATAGTCAAGTACAATGGACTAAACCAAAAGCAAAGAAATTTCCTCAATGCAACCAAAAGCTTCGAAGCCCAGAGTAGCAGGAATGAGGGTCTGGAGATAACGGTGTCAGAGGACATCTAGGTCAACTGGCATAACACAATGTATCAAGAAAACAGTCTGCGTTCCACTTTGGTGAGAGGTGTCCAGGGTCTTAAACGCTAGCAAGCAGCCATCTAAGTTGCATCAGTTGGTCTCAACGCACCAGGAGCAAAAGGGAATGAAGGATACCAAAGACAGAAGGTAAATATAAACCCAAGAGACAGAAAGGGCCACATAAACTAGACACACCATCAGCCTGAGACCTGAAGAACTAGGTGGTGCCCAACTACCACCAATGACTGCCCTCCCAGGGAACACAATAGAGAATCCCTGATGGAGCAGGAGAACAGTGGGATTCAGATCTTAAATTCTCGTAAAAAGACCAGGCTTAATGGTTTCACTGAGTCCCAAGGGACCCTGAAGGTCCTGGTCCTCAGACTCTTTGAGAGCCCAAGATTGGAACCATTCCAAAACCAACTGTATAGAAAGGAATTGACCTGGAATATAAGGTAGACAATGATACTGAACTTCATGGCTCACGTAGACGCATAAGACTATGTGGGAGACTCCTGTCTGGTGGCAAGATGACAAGGAAGAAGGGTACAGGAGCTGGATGAATGGACACAGGGAATACAGGGTGGAGAGGAGGAATGTGCTGTCTCATTAAGAGGAGAGCAGCTGGGAGTGCACAGTGGGCTATGTATGGCTTCTTGTATCAGAGACTGACTTGATTTGTAAACTTTCACCTAAAGAACAATAAATAAACTAAAAAAAAAAAGCAAAATTACGGCATTTCAAGATAAACAAAATTTAAGGGAATTTGTAAAAATCAAACCAAAATTACAAGAAACACTAAAGGGAGTCCTTCAGCTAAAAAAAAAAAAAAAAAAAAAAAACCAAACCCAGTGCTGTCGAGTTGATTCCGACTCATGGCGACCCTACAGGACAGAGTAGAACTGCCCATAGAGTTTCCAAGGAGTGCCTGGCGGATTCAAACTGCCGACGCTTTGGTTAGCAGCTGTAGCACTTAACCGCTACGCCACTAGGGTTTCCGTCCTTCAGCTAGAGAATCAATAATACCAGGTAACAACCCAAGACTAAACCACAGGACAGTGCAACCAGATATCGACCCAGATAGGGAAGTCACAAAGTAAGTCACAAAAATAAGTGAAATAAGTTAAGGCTAAAACACTGAAAATAGGGAAACAGAGATCTCAATATGTAAAAGATAACATTAAAAATAAAGAGGGACTCATACGGAGAGGAAGTTAAGGTGACATAAAGGAATAAAAAAAATTGGTTTAAACTTAGAAAAATAGAGAGAAATTTTTAAGGTATACACAAAGGAAACTAAAAAACCTACACAAAAAGATGAAAAAAAGAAAAACATGAAGACTGAGGAAATATGAAACCAATCACAATGAAAATACATGAAGAAAAACAACACAGTAAGTTAAGTACAGCAAAGAAACTGTCAATGCCACACACACACACAAATGACAGCACTAACTCATACCTATCAATAATCACAGTGAACGTAAATGGACTAAGTGCACCAATAAGGGGAAAGAGACTGGCAAAATGGATTAAAAAACAAAAATTCACAATCTATCTACATGCTGCCTACAAGAGACACATCTTAGACTCAAAGACACAAACTAAAATGGTGGGAAAAAATGTATCAAGCAAACAGCCATCAAAAAAGAGCAGAAGTGACAATATTAATCTCGGACAAAATAGACTTTAAAGCAAAACCTACCAAAAAGAATAAGTAAGGACCTAAATAATGATTAAAGAGTCAGTATACCAGGTCAATACACATAATGATAATAAATATTTACACACCCAATAAAAGGGCTCCAAAATGCATAAAGCAAACTCCAACAGCATTGGAAAGAGAAACAGCTCCACCGTAGTAATAGGAGACTTCAATACACCACTTTCAGTGAAGGATGGAATATCAAGAAATAAGCTCAATAAAGACACACAAGATCTAAATGCCATAATCAACAAACTTGATCTCATATACAGAACATTCCACCCATCCTCAGCCAAGTATACTTTCTGCTCCAACACAGAGAGAGCATCCTCTAGAGCAGACCACCTGTCAGGCCACAAAGCAAGCCTTAACAGAATCAAAACATCGAAATATTACGAAGCAGCTTCTCTGACCATAAAGCCATAAAAGTAGAAATCAATAACAGAAAAAGAAAGGAAAAAAGAATCAAATATACGGAAGCTAAACAAGACCTTGCTCAAAAACTCCTGGGTTATAGAAGAAATCAAGGACGGAATAAAGAAATTCACAGAATCAAATGAGAATGAAAACATTTCCTACCAGAACCTTTGGCGCACAGCAAAAAAAGTGCTCAGAGGTCAGTTTATAGCAATAAACGCATACATCCAAAAGAAGAAATGACCAAAATGAAACTGTGAACTCAACACTCAAACAAATAGAAAGAGAGCAGCAAAAGAAGCCCTCAGGCACCAGAAGAAAGGAAATAATAAAAATTAGGGCTGAATTAAATGAAATAAAAAATAAACAGTTGAAAGAATCAACACAACGAAAGCTGGTTCTTTGAAAAGATCAACAAATTGATACACCACTTGCCAAATTGACAAAGGAAAATCAGGAGAGGAAGAAAATAACCTGAATAAGAAATGAGATGGGTGATATCACAACAAACACAACTGAAATTAAAGAACTCATAACAGAATACTATGAAAAATTGTTCTCCAACAAATTTGAAAACCTAAAGGAAATGGGCAAATTTCTAAAAACACACTAGCAACCTAAGCTAACACAAAGTGGGGTAGAAAACTAAATAAACCTGTAACAAGAGATTGAAGAGGCAAAAAAAAAAAACTCCCAAGAGTAAAAAGAAATGACCTGGATGGCTTCATTGGAGAATTCTACCAAACTTTCAGAGAAAAGTTAACACCAGAACTACTAAAGATATTTCAGAGCACAGAAAAAGATGGAATACTCCCAAATTCATTCTATGAAGCCAGCATAATCCTGACACCAAAGCCAGGCAAAGATACTACAAAAAAAAAAAAAAAAGAAAGAAAGAAAATTACAGACAAACATCCATTTTGAACATAAATGCAAAAATTCAAGGGATAAAATCCAATCCAATAGAATTCAACAGTATATCAAAAAAATAATTCACCATGACCAAGTGGAATTCATACCAGGTATGCAGGGATGGTTCAACATTAGAAAAACAATTAACGTAATCCATCGCATATAGAAAACAAAAGACAAGAAACACATGATCTTTCAATTGATGCAAAAAAGGTATTTGACAAAGTCCAGCAACCATTTATGATAAAAACTCTCAGCAGAATGTATAAAGGGCATTTATACAAAGCCAACAGCCAATATCATCCTAACTGGAGAGAGACTGAAAGCATTCCCCCTGAGATCGGGAAATCAGACAAAGATGCCCTTTATCACCACTCTTAATTCAACATTGTGTTGGAGGTTCTAGCCACATCAACAAGGTAAAAAAAAAAAAAAAAAAAACAAATAAAGACATCCGAATTGGTAAGGAAGAAGTAAAAATATCTTTATTTGCAGATGATAATGATCTTACACACTGAAAACCCTAAAGAATCCTCAAGAAAACTACTGAAACTAATAGATTTCAGCAAAGTATCAGGATACAAGATAAACATTCAAAAATCAGCTGTATTCCTCTACACCAGCAAAGAGAACATTGAAGAGGAAATCATCAAATCAATACCATTTACGGTAGCCCCCAGGAAGATAAAATACTTAGGAATAAATCTTACCAGACATGTTAAAGACTTATACAAAGAAAACTACAAGAAACCAAGAGACGTACATAAGTGGAAAAACATACCTTCCTCATGGCTAGGAAGACTCAACGTAGTAAAAATGTCAATTCTACCCAAAGTGACCTACAGATACAATGCAACCCTGATCCAAATTCCAGTGACATTCTTCAACGAGATGGAGAAACAAATCATCAGTTTCATAAGGGAAGATAAAAGGCCCCAGGTAAGTAAAGCATTACTGAAAAAGAAGAACAAAGTGGGAGGTCTCACACTACCTGATATTACAACCTATTATACCACCATGATAGTCAAAAGAGCCTGGTACTGGTACAACAGATACATAGACCAATGGAACAGAGTTGAGAATTCAGACATAAATTCATCCACCTATGAGCAGCTGATACTTGACAAAAGCCCAAAGTCTCTTAAATGGGGAAAATACTGTTGCTTTAACAATTCCTGCTGGCATAACTCGATGTCTATCTGTTAAATAATGAAACAAGACACATACATCACACTATGTATAAAAACTAAGTCAAAATGGATCAAAGACCTACATGTAAGATCTAAAATGATAAAGATCATGGAAGAAAAAATAGGGACAATACTAGAAGCCCTACTACATGGCATAAACAGAATACGAACCATAACTAACAATGCACAAACACCAGAAGAGAGATTAGATAACTGGGAGCTCCTAAAAACCACTTAGCTCATCCAAAGACTTCACCAAAAGAGTAAAAAGACAATCTACAGGCTGGGAAAAAATTGTTGGCTACAACATATCTGATAGGGAGTCTAATCTCTAAAATCTACATGATACTGCAATATACATGACACCTCAATAACAAAAAGACCAATAACCTAACTAAAAAATGGGCAAAGGATATGAAACAACAGTTCATCTAAGAAGACATTCAGGTGGCTAAGAGATACATGAGGAAATGCTCACGATCATTAACCATTAGAGAAATGCAAATCAAAAGTACAATGAGATACCATCTCACCTCAACAAGGCTAGCGCTAATCCAAAAAAAAACACAAAATAATAAATGTTGGAGAGGTTGTAGAGAGACTGGAACGCTTATGCACTGCAGGTAGGAATGTAAAATGGTATGACCACTTTGGAAATTGTTCTGGCCCTTCCTTAAAAAGCTAGAAATAGAACTACCACACGATCCAGCAATTCTACTCCTAGGAATACATCCTAGAGAAATAAGAGCCATCACACAAATAGATATATGTACACTCATGTTCATTGCAGCACTGTTCACAGTTGCAAAAAGATGGAAACAACTTAGGTACATATCAACAGATGAATGGTTAAAAAAAATTATGGTACATACACACAACGGAATAGTAAGCACCAAGAAAGAACAATAAATTTGAAAAATATCTCACAACACAGATGAATTTGGACAGCATTATGCAGAGTGAAATAAGTCAATCATAAAATAACAAATATTGTATGAGATCACAATTTAAAAGCTTGAGAATAGATTTACACACAGAAAAAAAAACAATCTTTCATCGTTAAAAGGTAGAGGAGTGGTGAGGAGCGGAAATGACTAACTAGATAGGTAGGTGTTAACTTTGGTGAAAGGAAAGACAATACCTACTGAAAAGCAAAGATGAGAAGGCAAGAGGGGACTGGAAACCTGGACAAATGGACATGGGGGTTTGGGGTGTAAAGGTAAAGGAGGAGAGTGCTGACCCATTACAGGGATTCCAATCAAGGAAATGTATACAAAACCAACAGCCAATATTATTCTCAACAGAGACTGAAAGCTATCCTCTTGAGAACAGGAGCAGGACAGGGATGTCTTATCATATCACCACTCTTATTCACCACTCTGCTGGAATTCCTAGATAGAACAATAAGACAGGAAAAAAAAATAAAGGGCATCAAGTTGGCAAAGAAGAAGTAAAAGTATATTTGCAGATGACACGATCCCATATATGAAAAACCCCAAAGATTTCACAAGAAAGCTAGTGGAACTAATAGAAGGATTCATCAAAGTTGCAAGATACAAGATAAACATACAAAAATCAGTTGGATTCCTCTACACCAACGATGAGATCTTCAAAAAAGGAAATTAGGAAAACAACATAATTTACTACAGCCCCCTACAAAGATAAAATACTTAGGAATAAATCTAACCATGGATGTAAAAGACTTGTATAAAGAAAACTACAAAATAGTGCTGCAAGAAACCAAGGGAGACCTACATACATGCAAAACACCCATGCTCATGGACAGGAAGACTCAACATTGTGAAAATGTGACTATCATCCAAAGCAATCTACAGATATAACGCAATGCCAATCCAAATTCCTACAGCATTCTTTAACAAGATGGAAAAACTAAACATCAGCTTTATATGAAAAGGAAAGAGGCCCCAGATAAGTGAAGTTTTACTAATGAACAAAGTAGGAGGCCTCATACTACATGATCTACTACAGCCACAGTAGTCAAAACAGCCTGGTACTGGTACATGCCACACACACACAGACCAAAGGAACAGAACTGAGAACCCAGACTCAGAACCATCCACCAATGGACAGCTGATCTTTGACAAGGATCAAAGTCCATTATATTGTAAAAGACAGTCCCTTTAATAAATGATGATAGCAAAATTAAATGTCCATCTGTAAAAAAAATGGAACAGGACCCATACCTCACACCATACACAAAAACTAATTCAAAATGGATCACAGACCTAAATATAAAACCTAAACTATAAGGATCATGAAAGCAAAATAAGGACAGCAATAGGGACCTTAATATATGGTATAAATAGAATATCAACCATAACTAAAAAAGCACAAACAGTGGATGATGAGCTAGATACACTGGACCTCCTAAAAATTAAACACTTAGGTTTACCAAAAGACTTCTCCCAACTCAACAAAGATATAGAAGAGCTAAAGAGCACAGTCAGCAAACTTGACTTGGTAGACCTAGGGAGAACACTGTATCCAACAGCTACGAAGTACATATTCTTTTCCAACCCACATGGAATGTTCTCCAGAATAGACGACATCTTAGGCTGCAGAGCAACACTCAACATTAAGGTAATACAAAGTATCCCAAATATTAAGGTAATACAAAGTATCTTCTCTGACCACAATGCCATCAAAGTAGAAATTAACACCAGGAAAAGTAAGGGAAGAAAAATCAGTTACATGGGAACTGAATAATACCCTGCCTAAAAACCACTGAGTAATAGAAGAAATCAGAGATGGAATAAAAAAATTCCTAGAATCAAATGAGAATGAAAACACATCATATCAAAACCTTTGGAACACAGCAAAGGCAGTCCTCAGGGGTCAACTCACAGCAATAGATGCACACATCAAAAAAGAAAGGAACAAAATTGAAACATTAGCTATACAACTCGAACGACTAGAAAGAGAAAGCAAAAGAAGCCCACAGGCACCAGAAGAAAGGAAATAATACAGATCAGAGCAGAAAAAAATGCAATAGAGAATAGAAAAACAACAGAAAGAATCAACAAAACCAAAAATTGGTCCTTTGAAAGAATCAAAATCACTGGCCAAACTGACAAAAGAAAAACAAGACAGCACGCAAATAACCCAAATAAGAAATGTAATGGAGGACATTAAAAAAGACCCAACTGAAATAAAAAGGATGAAAAACTATACTCCAGCAAATTTTAAAACCTAGAGGAAATAGATAAATTTCTAGAAACATACTACCTACCCAAACTAACACAAAATGATGTCAAAAATCTGAACAGAACCATAACAAGACAAGAGATTGAACAGATAATTATTTTTTAAAAATTCCCAATAAATAAAGCACTGGCCCAGATGGCTTTACTGGAGAATTCTACAAAACATTCAGAGAAGAGCTTACACCAGCACTAGTCAAACTATTTCAGAACACAGACAAGGAACCAATGCTTCCAAATACATTATATGAAGCCAGCATAACCCTGATACCAAAACCAGGCAAAGACACCACAAGAAAAAAAAGAAAACTACAGACCAATATCTCTCATGAATATAGATGCAAAAGTTCTCAACAAAATTCTAGCCAGTGGAATTCAGCATCATATCGAAAAAATAATACACCACAACCAAGTAGGATTCATACCAGGTATGCAAGGATGTTTCAACATTAGAAGATGGCCTTTTGACTTGGTCGAATGCCTGTTCTGCATCAATTGATGAGCCATTCCTGATAAAAACTCTCAATAAAATAGGTTTAGAAGGAAAATTTCTCAACATAATAAAAGGCATATATGCAAAACGAACAGCCAGCATCATTCTAAATGGAGAGAGGCTGAAAACATTCCCCTTGAGAACAAGAACAAGACAACGTTGCCCTTTATCACCAGTCCTATTTAACATTGTGTTGGAAGTTATAGCTAGAGCAATTAAGGCAAGAAAAAGAAATAAAGGGCATCCAAATTGGTAACGAAGAAGTTAAACTCTCCCTCTTTGCGGATGATGTGTTATGACACCTATGCATAGAAAACCCAAAAGACTCCACAAGAAAACTACTGGAAGTAATAGGTTCAGCACAGCTGCATAATACAAGATAAACATACAAAAACCAGTCCGATTCCTATACAGAGAACGATGAAAAGGAAATCAGGAAACAATACCAATTATAATAGCCCCTAAAAAAATAAAATATTTGGGAATAAATCTAACCAGGGCTGTAAAAGACCTGTACAAAGAAAGCAACAAAACACTACTGCAACAAACCAAAAGAGATTACATAAATGGAAAAACATTCCATGCTCATGGATAGGTAGACTCATTTGTGAAAATGACAATTCTACCCAAGGCCATCTATGAGTGCAATGCAATACTGATCCAAATGCCAACAACATTTTTTAAGGAGATTGAAAAACTTATCATTAACTTTATATGGAAAGGGAAGAAGCCCCGGATAAGCAAAGCACTATTGAAGAAGAATAAAGTAGGAGGATTCACACGACCTGACCTCAGAACCTACTATATAGCTACAGCAGTCAAAACAGCCTGGTACTGGTATGACAGACACATTGACCAACGGAACAGAATTGAGAACCCTGATGTAAATCCACCCACCTATGGTCACCTGATCTTCAACAAGGGCCCAGTGTCTACCAAATGGGTAAAAGACAGTCTTTTTAACAAATAAGGCTGGTAAAACTGGATGTCCATCTGTAAAAAAATGAAACAGCAGCCATACCTCCTGCCATATACAAAAACTAACTCAAAGTGGGTCAACGGCTTAAAGAAAAAGCCAAAAACCATGAACTTCATAGCAGAGAAAAACAAGATGAACACTAGAGACCCTAATACATGGCGCTAACAGGATACAAGCCACAACTAACAACACACAAGCTCCAGAGGGTAAGGTAGATAACAGGGATCTTTTAAAAGTTAAACACTTATGCTGTTCAAAAGACTTCACAAAAAAGAGAACCTAGAAACTGGGGGGAAAATTTGGCTATTGCACATCTCTAAAATCTACAAGAAAATCAAACACCTGTACTGCAAAAAATCCAATTAAATAATGGGCAAAGGAAATGAACAGACACTTCATCAAAGACATTCAGGAGGTCAGCAATCACATAAGGAAATGTCCGCGATCTCTAGCCATTAGAGAAAAGCAAATCAAAACCTGGCATTATTGGCACAAATCAATAAAACAGGAAATAATAAATGTTGGAGAGGCTGCGGAGAGATTAGAACACTTATGCACTGCTGGTGGGAATGCAAAATGATATAACGATTTTGGAAAACGATATAGCGCTTCCCTAGAAAGCTAGAAATAGAAATACGCTATGATCCAGCAATCCCACTTCTAGGACTATATCCTAGAGAAATAAGAGTTGTCACACAAATAGACATATGCATATCCATGTTCACTGCAGCATTGCTCACAATAGCAAAAAAGATGGAAAGAACCTAGATGCCCATCAACAGATGAATGGATAAGCTGTGTATGTACACACAATAGAGTATTATGCAAGAATAAAGAATAATGATGAACCTGTGAAGCATTTCATAACATGGACGAATCTGGGGGGGGCATTAAGCTGAGTGAATTAAGCCAACCACAAAAGGGCAAATATTGTAAGAGATCATTATTACAAAATCTCATGAAAAGGTTTACATACAAAAAGAAAATATTTTTGATAGTTAAGAGGGAGAGGAGGGTGGGGATGGAAAGACACTTAGTAGACAATAGGCAAGTGGTAACTTTGGTGAAGGGTAAAACAGTACAATACAGGGGACGCCAGCACAATCTGTACAAGGCAAGGTCGTGGTAGCTCCATAGACTCCCAAACTCCCTGAGGGACCAGATTGCTGGGCTGAGGGCTGTGGAGGATCATCGTCTTGGGGAACATCTAGCTCAACTGACATAACATCATTTATAAAGAATATGACCTGCATTCTACTTCGGTGAGTAGCATCTGGGGTCTTAAAAGCCTTTGAGCGGCCATCTAGGAAATCCCACTGGTCTCACGCCTTCGGGAGCAAGGAAGAAGGAAGAAAACTAAAGATACAAGTGAAAGATAAGTCAAAGGACTAATGGACCACATCTACCACAGCCTCCACCAGACTGAGTCCAGTACAACTAGAAGGTGCCTGGCTACCACCGAATGCTCTGACAGGGGTCACAACAGAGAGTACCAGACGGAACTGGAGAAAAATGCAGCACAAAGTTCTAACTCAAAAAGAAAGAGCAGACTTGTTGGCCTGGCAGAGACTAGAGAAACACTGAGAGTATGCCTCCAGACACTCTTTCAATTCAGCAATGAGGCCACTCCTGAGACTCACCCTTCAGCCAAAGATTGAACCAGCCCATGGAACAAAACAAGACTAAAGGGGCACACCAGTCCTGCAGCAGGGACTGGAAGGCAGGAGGGAACAGGAAAGCTAGTAATAGGGAACCTAGGGTTGAGAAGGGAGAGTGCCGACATGTCGTGAGGTTGTTAACCAATGTCATAGAACAATGTGTGAACTGTTAGATGAGTAACTAGTTTGTTTTATAAGCCTTCATCTAAAATAAAATAAAAAAAATAAAAAAAAGACTTCTCCAAAAGAGTAAAAAGATATCCTAAGCCTGGGCATGTTATCAGGAGGGACCAGCCCTTGGAGAAGTGAACTACAGTTGGTAAAGTACATGGTCAACAAAAAAGATGAAGTCCCTCAATGAGATGGACTGACTCAGTGGTTGCAACAATGGGCTCAAGTATAACAACCATTGTGAGGTGTTTCATTCTGTTATCCACAGGGTTGCTATGAGTTGGAACCAGCTTGAAGGCACACAACAAGAAGCCTGGAAAAAAACATGTTGTGGGCTATGACACATTTCTAAAATTTACAGAAAACTTCAGCACCTCAACAACACAAACAACCCGATTTTAAAGTGAGCAAAGGATATGAAAACAACTCACCAAAGAAGAGGTTCAGGCAGTTAACACACACATGAGGAAATGCTTCAATCATTAGCCATTAGAGAAATGCAAATCAAAGCTACAATGAGATACCATCTCACCCCAACATTGCTGACATGAATCAAAAAACAGAAAATAATAAATGTTGGAGAGGTTATGGGAAGATTGAAACTCTTACATATCACTGGTGAAAATATAAAATTGTAGAAGCGCTATGGAAAATCGTATGGTGTGACCTTAAAAAGCTAGAAATACAAATACTACACAACCCAGCAATTCCACTCCCAGGTATATACCCTAAAAAAATAAGAGCCATGACCCTAATAGACATGCACCCCCATGTTCACTGCAGCAATATTCACAAAAGCAAAACGATGGAAACAACTTAAGTGTCCATCAATAACTGAACGGATTTACAAACTGTGGTACGTGCATATAATGGAATACTACACAATGATGAATAGTAACGAATTCTTAAAACATCGCACAACATGGATAAATTTGAAGGACATTACACTGAGATAAGTCAATCACAAAAGGACAAATATTGTATAAGATCACTATAATAAAGACAACAAGAAAAGGTTTTCATACAGAAAAAAATTCTTTGATGGTTACTAGCAAAGGGAAGGTGTCTCAGGCTGGGTTCTCTAGATAAGCAAAATTAGTGAAGCGTCTGTGGAGAGAGAGGGAAAGAGAGAAATTTCTATCAAGTAAATGGTTCACAGAAATGACACACGCCCTTGTAGAGGCTGGAAAGTCCCAAGTGCATGGGTCAATTGCAGCCCTCCCCTGACTCACATAGCTGCAAGGACATGTCTGACAATAGACCTCTAGCTTACAGGCTGCAGAGGCTGATGAATCCCAAGATCTGCAAGTAAGCTGCTAGCTCAAGTCCCAAGAACTGGAGGTCAGATAAACAGGAGCAAGCTAAAGGATCCAGAGCAAGCAAGAGCCTGTGAACCTTGCCAGAAAGTCCACCTATACTGGATGCAGCCCACACCTTCCCCCTATGGAAACTCCCTTTTAAATGATTGGCTATCCACAGCAGATCCCATGACGGAGGCGATCACATTATATCAAATCTCATCCTGGAAGTGATTACATCATTACACAACTGCCAAGTCACTGAGAATCATGGCCCAGCCAAGCTGACATACAACACTAACAATCACAGAGGGGAAGGGAGGCAAAATTACCAAACACACAGGAGACACGTGTTAATACTGGTGATAGGAGCGGCAATACACATTATGTGAGAAGTCACCAAATCATGATGACCAAGGAAAAAGAGGACACTGAGAGGAATCCAAGAGCAAAAGTCAACAATCGTAACTACTATAGTACAGACATCCATATAACAACAGTATTGGTGTTGTTGTTGTTAGGTGCCGTGGAGTCGGTTCCCTATGCACAACAGAAGGAAACATTGCCAGGTCCTGCACCATTCTTAAAATCGTTGTTATGCTTGAGCTCATTGTTGCAGCCACTGCGTCAATCCACCTTGTTGAGGGTCTTCCACTTTTCCGCTGACCCTGTACTTTGCCAAGCATGATGTCCTTCTCCAGGGACTGATCCCTCCTGACAACATGTCCAAAGTATGTAAGATGCAGTCTCGCCATCCTTGCCTCTAAGGAACATTCTGGCCGCACTTCTTCCAAGACAGATTTATTTGTTCTTTTGGCAGTCCATGGTATATTCAATATTCTTCACCAACACCACAATTCAAAGACGTCGACTCTTCTTCGGTCTTCCTTATTCATTGTCCAGCTTTCATATGCATATGATGCAATTGAAAATACCATGGCTTGGGTCAGGCACACCTTAGTCTTCAAGGTGACATCTTTGCTCTTCAACCCTTTGAAGAGGTACTTTGCGGCAGATTTGCCCAATGCAATGTGTCTTTTGATTTCTTGACTGCTGCTTCCATGGCTGTTGATTGTGGATCCAAGTAAAATGAAATCCTTGACAACTTCAATCTTATCTCCTTTTATCATGACGTTGTTTATTGGTCCAGTTGTGAGGATTTTTGTTCTCTTTATGTTGAGGTGTAATCCATAACGAAGGCTGTGGTCTTTGATCTTCTTTAGTAAGTGCTTCAAGTCCTCTTCACTTCCGGCAAGCAAGGTTGTGTAATCTGCATAACGCGGGTTGTTAATGAGTGTTCCACCAATCTTAACACCCCATTCTTCTTCATATAGTCCAGCTTCTCGGATTATTTGTTCAGCATACAGATTAAATAGGTATGGTCAAAGAACACAACCCTGACACACACCTTTCCTGACCTTAAACCAATCAGTATCCCCTTGTTCTGTCCAAACAACTGCCTCTTGATCTATGTAAAGCTTCCTCATGAGCACAATTAATTGACTACATCTGTGGAAAGAGATGATGGAAAAGCTCAATATCATCAGCCAGAACAAGGTCAGGGGCCAACTGTGGACTAGACCATCAATTGCTCATGCGCAAGTTCAAGCTGAAACTGAAGAAAATCAGAGCAAGTCCATGAGACCCAAAATATGATCTTGAGTATATCCCACCTAAATTTAGAGACTATCTCAAGAATAGATTTGACACATTGAACGCTAGTGACCGAAGACCAGACGAGTTGTGGAATGACATCAAGGACATCATCCATGAAGAAAGCAAGAGGTCACTGAACAGACGGGAAAGAAAGAAAAGGCCAAGGTGGATGTCAGAGGAGACTCTGAAACTTGCTCTCAAGCGTGGAGCAGCTGAAGCAAAAGGAAGGATTCATGAAGTAAAAGAACTGAACAGAAGATTTCAAAGGGCCTCTTGAGAAGACAAAGTAAAGTATTATAATGACATGTGAAAAGAGCTGGAGATGGAAAACCAAAAGAGAAGAACATGCTCGGCATTTCTCAAGCTGAAAGAACTGAAGAAAAAATTCTAGCCTCGAGTTGCCATAGTGAAGGAATCCATGGGGAAAATATTAAATGGTGCAGGAAGCATCAAAAGAAGATGGAAGGGCGGAGCCAAGATGGCGGACTAGGCAGACGCTACCTCGGATCCCTCTTACAACAAAGACACGGAAAAACAAGTGAATCGATCACATACACAACAATCTACGAACCCTGAACAACACACACAGATTTAGAGACGGAAAGCGAACTAATACGGGGAAGCAGCGATTGTTTCCAGAGCCTGGAGCCAGCGTACCAGTCAGGTACGGCACAAGCACAGAGAGCTGCTCCACCCCCCTGAACTAACCCCGGGAGGGGGACCAGCCGGTTCCATGGGCGGTGTGGGATGCAGCCGGTAGGAGAAGTCCCCGGGAGGCAGTGACTGGTCTTGGAGCCGAAAGAGCAGCGTCCGAGCCGGGGAACCGTCCTGCAGGGATTTGGACTGGACGCAGGTACGGCATAGACACGGAGAGTTGCTCCACCCCCCTGAACTAACCCCGGGAAGGGGCCCAGCCGGGTCGCGTGGGTGGCGTGGGACGCAGCTGGTAGGAGAAGTCCCCGGGAGGCAGCGACTGGTATTGGAGCGGGGAGAACAGCGTCCCAGCCGGGACACTCGGTCACGGCACAAGCACGGGGAGCTGCTCCACCCATCTGAACTAACCCTGGGAGGAGGCCCAACTGGTTCTCGGAGGCGGCACGGCCACGTGGCTGGAGGGACGAGAAGTCCCCGGGAGGCAGCGACTGATTTTGGAGTCGAGAGTGCACCTCCCAGTAGGGGAGCCTTGACACTGGGCGTGGGGCTGGAAGCGGAGGATCTGACCGTGACTCCAGCGGGCCAGACCCCCCGGGGGCAATCTCCACACAGCCAGGACACATAGGCGACGAGCCCACGGGAATCTCAGATATAATAGTCATTACAAGCAAGACAAGCAACTCTGCTATATTCTGAGGTGCTACTCTCCTATCTCTCTGTTCCCTCCCCAGGCGGCTTCACTAACATCTGAATAGCCTGAGCCAGAGGGAGAACTCTGATAGGGATCTGACTGCATTTTTTTTTTTTAGCGGATTTTCTGGAAAAACTAGTTTCCCAGTGATGGCTCGGAGAAAACAATCCATATCAAACCACTTAAAGAAGCAGACCTTGACAGCTTCTCCAACCCCCCAAACAAAAGAATCAAAATCTTTCCCAAATGAAGATACAATCTTGGAATTATCAGATACAGAATATAAAAAACTAATTTACAGAATGCTTAATGATATCACAAATGAAATTAGGATAACTGCAGAAAAAGCCAAGGAACACACTGAAAAAACAGTTGAAGAACTCAAAAAGATTATTCAAGAACATACTGGAAAAATTAATAAGTTGCAAGGATCCATAGAGAGACAACATGTAGAAATCCAAAAGATTAACAATAAAATAACAGAATTAGACAACGCACTAGGAAGTCAGAGGAGCAGACTCGAGCAATTAGAATGCAGACTGGGACATCTGGAGGACCAGGGAATCAACACCAACATAGCTGAAAAAAAATCAGATAAAAGAATTTAAAAAAATGAAGAAACCCTAAGAATTATGTGGGACTCTATCAAGAAGGATAACCTGCGGGTGATTGGAGTCCCAGAACAGGGAGGGGAGACAGAAAACACAGAGAAAATAGTTGAAGAACTCCTGACAGAAAACTTCCCTGACATCATGAAAGACGAAAGGATATCTATCCAAGATGCTCATCGAACCCCATTTAAGATAGATCCAAAAAGAAAAACACCAAGACATATTATCATCAAACTCACCAAAACCAAAGATAAACAGAAAATTTTAAAAGCAGCCAGGGAGAAAAGAAAGGTTTCCTTCAAGGGAGAATCAATAAGAATATGTTCTGACTACTCAGCAGAAACCATGCAGGCAAGAAGGGAATGGGACGACATATACAGAACACTGAAGGAGAAAAACTGCCAGCCAAGGATCATATATCCAGCAAAACTCTCTCTGAAATATGAAGGCGAAATTAAGATATTTACAGACAAACACAACTTTAGAGAATTTGCAAAAACCAAACCAAAGCTGCAAGAAATACTAAAGGATATCGTTTGGTCAGAGAACCAATAATATCAGATATCAGCACAACACAAGGTCACAAAACAGAACGTCCTGATATCAACTCAAATAGGGAAATCACAAAAACAAACAAATTAAAATTAATTAAAAAAAAATACACATAACAGGGAATCATGGAAGTCAATAGGTAAAAGATCACAATAATCAAAAAGAGGGACTAAATACAGGAGGCATTGAACTGCCATATGGAGAGTGATACAAGGCAATATAGAACAATACAAGTTAGGTTTTTACTGAGAAAAATAGGGGTAAATAATAAGGTAACCACAAAAAGGTATAACAACTCTATAACTCAAGATAAAAACCAAGAAAAACGTAACGACTCAACTAACATAAAGTCAAGCACTATGAAAATGAGGATCTCACAATTTACTACGAAAAACGCCTCAGCACAAAAAAGTATGTGGAAAAATGAAATTGTCAACAACACACATAAAAAGGCATCAAAATGTCGGCACTAAAAACTTATTTATCTATAATTACCCTGAATGTAAATGGACTAAATGCACCAATAAAGAGACAGAGAGTCACAGACTGGATAAAGAAACACGATCCATCTATATGCTGCCTACAAGAGACACACCTTAGACTTAGAGACACAAACAAACTAAAACTCAAAGGATGGAAAAAAGTATATCAAGCAAACAATAAGCAAAAAAGAAGAGGAGTAGCAATATTAATTTCTGACAAAATAGACTTTAGACTTAAATCCACCACAAAGGATAAAGAAGGACACTATATAACGATAAAAGGGACAATTGATCAGGAAGACATAACCATATTAAATATTTATGCACCCAATGACAGGGCTGCAAGATACATAAATCAAATTTTAACAGAATTGAAAAGCGAGATAGATACCTCCACAGTTATAGTAGGAGACTTCAACACACCACTTTCAGAGAAGGACAGGACATCCAGTAAGAAGCTCAACAGAGACACGGAAGACCTAATTACAACAATCAACCAACTTGACCTCATTGACTTATACAGAACTCTCCACCCAACTGCTGCAAAGTATACTTTTTTTTCTAGCGCACATGGAACATTCTCTAGAATAGACCACATATTAGGTCATAAAACAAACCTTTGCAGAGTCCAAAACATCGAAATATTACAAAGCATCTTCTCAGACCACAAGGCAATAAAACTAGAGATCAATAACAGAAAAACTAGGGAAAAGAAATCAAATACTTGGAAATTGAACAATACCCTCCTGAAAAAAGACTGGGTTATAGAAGACATCAAGGAGGGAATAAGGAAATTCTTAGAAAGCAACGAGAATGAAAATACTTCCTATCAAAACCTCTGGGACACAGCAAAAGCAGTGCTCAGAGGCCAATTTATATCAATAAATGCACACATACAAAAAGAAGAAAGAGCCAAAATCAGAGAACTGTCCCTACAACTTGAACAAATAGAAAGTGAGCAACAAAAGAATCCATCAGGCACCAGAAGCAAACAAATAATAAAAATTAGAGCTGAACTAAATGAATTAGAGAACAGAAAAACAATTGAAAGAATTAACAAAGCCAAAAGCTGGTTCTTTGAAAAAATTAACAAAATTGATAAACCATTGGCTAGACTGACTAAAGAAATACAGGAAAGGAAACAAATAACCCGAATAAGAAATGAGAAGGAACACATCACGACAGAACCAAATGAAATTCAAAGAATCATTTCAGATTATTATGAAAAATTGTACTCTAACAAATTTGAAAACCTAGAAGAAATGGATGAATTCCTGGAAAAACACTACCTACCTAAACTAACACATTCAGAAGTAGAACAACTAAATAGACCCATAACAAAAAAAGAGATTGAAAAGGTAATCAAAAAACTCCCAACAAAAAAAAGCCCTGGCCCGGACGGCTTCACTGCAGAGTTCTACCAAACTTTCAGAGAAGAGTTAACACCACTACTACTAAAGGTATTCCAAAGCATAGAAAATGACGGAATACTACCCAACTCATTCTATGAAGCCACCATCTCCCTGATACCAAAACCAGGTAAAGGCATTACAAAAAAAGAAAATTTGAGACCTATATCCCTCATGAACATTGATGCAAAAATCCTCAACAAAATTCTAGCCAATAGAATCCAACAACACATCAAAAAAATAATTCACCCTGATCAAGTGGGATTTATACCAGGTATGCAAGGCTGGTTTAATATCAGAAAAACCATTAATGTAATCCATCACATAAATAAAACAAAAGACAAAAACCACATGATCTTATCAATTGATGCAGAAAAGACATTTGACAAAGTCCAACACCCATTCATGATAAAAACTCTTACCAAAATAGGAATTGAAGGAAAATTCCTCAACATAATAAAGGGCATCTATGCAAAGCCAACAGCCAATATCACTCTAAATGGAGAGAACCTGAAAGCATTTCCCTTGAGAACGGGAACCAGACAAGGATGCCCTTTATCACCGCTCTTATTCAACATTGTGCTAGAAGTCCTAGCCAGGGCAATTAGGCTAGACAAAGAAATAAAAGGTATCCGGATTGGCAAGGAAGAAGTAAAGTTATCACTATTTGCAGATGACATGATTATATACACAGAAAACCCTAAGGAATCCTCCAGAAAACTACTGAAACTAATAGAAGAGTTTGGCAGAGTCTCAGGTTATAAAATAAACATACAAAAATCACTTGGATTCCTCTACATCAACAAAAAGAACACCGAAGAGGAAATAACCAAATCAATACCATTCACAGTAGCCCCCAAGAAGATAAGATACTTAGGAATAAATCTGACCAAGGATATAAAAGACCTATACAAAGAAAACTACAAAGCTCTACTACAAGAAATTCAAAAGGACATACTTAAGTGGAAAAACATACCCTGCTCATGGATAGGAAGACTTAACATAGTAAAAATGTCTATTCTACCAAAAGCCATCTATACATTTAACGCACTTCCGATCCAAATTCCAATGTCATATTTTAAGGGGATAGAGAAACAAATCACCAATTTCATATGGAAGGGAAAGAAGCCCCGGATAAGCAAAGCACTACTGAAAAAGAAGAAGAAAGTGGGAGGCCTCACCTTACCTGACTTCAGAACCTACTATACAGCCACAGTAGTCAAAACAGCCTGGTATTGGTACAACAACAGACACATAGACCAATGGAACAGAATTGAGAACCCAGACATAGATCCATCCACGTATGAGCAGCTGATATTTGACAAAGGATCAGTGTCAATTAACTGGGGAAAAGATAGCCTTTTTAACAAATGGTGCTGGCATAACTGGATATCCATTTGCAAAAAAATGAAGCAGGACCCATACCTCACACCATGCACAAAAACTAACTCCAAGTGGATCAAAGACCTAAACATAAAGACTAAAACGATAAAGATCATGGAAGAAAAAATTGGGACAACCCTAGGAGCCCTAATACAGGGTATAAACAGAATACAAAACATTACCAAAAATGATGAAGAGAAACCCGATAACTGGGAGCTCCTAAAAATCAAACACCTATGCTCATCTAAAGACTTCTCCAAAAGAGTAAAAAGACCACCTACAGACTGGGAAAGAATTATCAGCTATGACATCTCCGACCAGCGCCTGATCTCTAAAATCTACATGATTCTGTCAAAACTCAACCACAAAAAGACAAACAACCCAATCAAGAAGTGGGCAAAGGATATGAACACACATTTCACTAAAGAAGATATTCAGGCAGCCAACAGATACATGAGAAAATGCTCTCGATCATTAGCCATTAGAGAAATGCAAATTAAAACTACGATGAGATTCCATCTCACACCGGCAAGGCTGGCATTAATCCAAAAAACACAAAATAATAAATGTTGGAGAGGCTGCGGAGAGATTGGAACTCTTATACACTGCTGGTGGGAATGTAAAATGGTACAACCACTTTGGAAATCCATCTGGCGTTATCTTAAACAGTTAGAAATAGAACTACCATACAACCCAGAAATCCCACTCCTGGGAATATACCCTAGAGATACAAGAGCCTTCATACAAACAGATATATGCACACCCATGTTTATTGCAGCTCTGTTTACAATAGCAAAAAGTTGGAAGCAACCAAGGTGTCCATCTATGGATGAATGGGTAAATAAATTGTGGTATATTCACACAATGGAATACTACGCATCGATAAAGAACAGTGATGCATCTGTGAAACATTTCATAACATGGAGGAACCTGGAAGGCATTATGCTGAGCGAAATTAGTCAGAGGCAAAAGGACAAATATTGTATAAGACCACTATTATAAGATCTTGAGAAATAGTAAACCTGAGAAGAACACATACTTTTGTGGTTACGAGGGGGGGAGGGAGGGAGGGTGGGAGAGGGTTTTTTATTGATTAATCAGTAGATAAGAACTGCTTTAGGTGAAGGGAAAGACAACACTCAATACATGGAAGGTCAGCTCAATTGGACTGGACCAAAAGCAAAGAAGTTTCCGGGATAAAATGAATGCTTCAAAGGTCAGCGGAGCAAGGGCGGGGGTCTGGGGAACATGGTTTGCGGGGACTTCTAAGTCAATTGGCAGAATAATTCTATTATGAAATCATTCTGCATCCCACTTTGAAATGTGGCGTCTGGGGTCCTAAATGCTAACAAGCGGCCATCTAAGATGCAGCAATTGGTCTCAACCCACCTGGAGCAAAGGAAAATGAAGAACACCAAGGCCACACGACAACTAAGAGCCCAAGAGACAGAAAGGGCCACATGAACCAGAGACCTACATCATCCTGAGACCAGAAGAACTAGTTGGTGCCCGGCCACAATCGATGACTGCCCTGATAGGGAGCACAGCAGAGGACCCCTGAGGGAGCAGGAGATCAGTGGGATACAGACCCCAAATTCTCATAAAAAGACCAAACTTAATGGTCTGACTGAGACTGGAGGAATCCCGGCGGCCATGGTCCCCAGACCTTCAGTTGACACAGGACAGGAACCATCCCCGAAGACAACTCATCAGAAATGAAAGGGACTGGTTAGCGGGTGGGAGAGAGACGCTGATGAAGAGTGAGCTAATGATATCAGGTGGACACTCGAGATTGTGTTGGCAACTCTTGTCTGGAGCGGGGATGGGAGGATAGAGAGAGAGGGAAGCCGGCAAAATTGTCAAGAAAGGAGAGACTGAAAGGGCTGACTCAAGGGGGGGAGAGCAAGTGGGAGTAGGGAGTGAAATGTATGTAAACGTATATGTGACAGACTGATTGGATTGTAAACGTTCACTTGAAGCTTAATAAAAGTTATTTAAAAAAAAGAAGATGGAAGGAATACACGGAGTCATTATACCAAAAAGAACTAGTCGGTATTCAACCATTTCAAGAGGTGGCATGTGATCAGGAGCTGATGGTACTGAAGCAAGAAGTCCAAGCTGCTCTGAAGGCATTGGTGAAAAACAAGGCTCCAGGAATTGATGGAATATCAACTGAGATGTTTCAACAAACAGATGCAGTGCTGGAGGTGTTCATTCGTCTATGCCAGCCAAGAAATATGGAAGACAGCTTCCTGGCCAACTGACTGGAGGAGATCCATATTTATGCCTATTCCTAAGAAAGGCGATCCAACCGAATGTGGAAATTATAGAACAATATCATTAATATCATACGCATGCAAATTCTGCTGAAGATCATTCAAAAATGGCTGCATCAGTATATCGACAGGGAACTGCCAGAAATTCAGGCCGGTTTCAGAAGAGGACGTGGAACCAGGGATATCATTGCTGATGTCAGATGGATCCTGGCTGAAAGCAGAGAATACCAGGAGGATGTTTACCTGTGTTTTACCGACTATGCAAAAGCACTTGACTGTGTGGATTGTAACAAGCAGTATCTAGGCGGCGATAAGGAGCCAAGAGCGGCTGGGAGGCTGCCCAGAGGTGTTCAGCGAACAAGAGGGCGCGTAGAAACAGTGCGGCGGGGCAACAGCGGCCAGAAGCAAAGTTTGCGGATCCCGGTTCCTCACAGCGGGTTCGCAGCTCCGCGCTAGCTCGCCTCCTTCTAGTGTCTGGATCTAGGTCACTGAGCCTGGGGTCTTCGCCGTAGAGGGTTGGGCTTGGGAACGGACAGCGACCGGGCAAGCTGTACGCCAGCCGGCAGGTGGTTACATGCGCGCGCGATCCTCCAGGCTCCCGCTGCTGGCCTGCTCCTCAAGGCTCAACAGCTCCTGCGCCGCCGCGGCTCATGCCCGCGGTCGGATCGTAGCCGCTGTGAGGTGTTGATAGTAACGCAGCTCGCGCTGGATGTGCGTTTGGAAGACCGAGAGTATGTATACATGTGAGAGAGAGGAGAGAGAGTTGACCATGTTGACCCAGCGAGGTTTAGATTCCAGGCCCCGCGACTCGTGAACTGCCCCGCCGCCACCCACCTTGGTCAACTCTGGGTCTTGGTCTGGATTCCCATCAGTCTCCACTTTACCGGCAGAGCTTGGTCAGCTGAAAGAACAGCTCTGTCCTCCCTTGCGGCTGAAAGTTCGGGCTCTCTACGCAGCCGCACGCTGCAGTCCGAATGCATCCCCTCTTCCTGGTTCACCCCTCTTGTC
This sequence comes from Elephas maximus indicus, assembly GCF_024166365.1. Taxonomy (NCBI): domain Eukaryota; kingdom Metazoa; phylum Chordata; class Mammalia; order Proboscidea; family Elephantidae; genus Elephas; species Elephas maximus. Next base: position 6,277,134 of record NC_064847.1, read on the forward strand.
CCCCTCCTCCCTGCCAGTCCTCCCGTCCAGCACCCGCGTCCCCTACTACTGCAGGCCCGGAGCTCTAGCGACAGTCGCCCCCGCTTTGTCCCTCCAGCTCTGGAATATTTGAGCCTCCTCCCCGCACCCTTCGGATCACTCTCCGCTGCGGCTCCTTGACCTTGCGGTTTGGAGGAGGAGTGATTCTCCAGTAAAGACCCGAATTTTCCTAGCTAACCTCGTTCCACCTCTGGGGGTCCCAGCCCGGGACCACTTGAGTGGCGCCCCTCTCGCATGCATTTGCCCTCCTTCCTCAATAAGTAGTACATGGAAAATCTCTTCTTGGTAACTTTGATAATCATCGAGTAACTAAGATGATCGCCTTCCTAGGCATTCTACCTAGTCTAGGCTCAGATTGGAGGTCCAGGGCAGAAACCTGTTTGAATCGGAGGTCACGAGGTGAAGATGGCACTTTCTGTCCGCGGTTTGGAGCGTTGTTGGGAGTTTTTGGGAGAAGAGGTCTCAAAATGCGACCTAAAGTGGTAGCAACAACATTGTTTTGGAATTTCTAGCACAGGCTGGGTTCAGTGTCGAGCCCTGCAATCCAGAACCCCAGACACTGGAAGCTGAAACAACATCTTCAGTGCGGTGCCCTCTGGAAGGATTGGTGCCGGCCGAATGGGTATAAATGCAGGTGGCGCTGGAATGTGGTGAGCCGGATTTGGTGAGCATCGCGGCTTTGGAGAGGCTGTGTTTTGGGCCCTGCCTTTATCAGTTTGGTAAGAGTCCCTTTACCTGCTAACCTTTACCGGCTAGGCGGCAGTAAATGGTAAATGCGGCAAGGGGCGTGCTGGGAACAAAGCAAAACTACCTGATCTAACTCCCTAAAACGACCAGTTGCTAAAGGACAAGGATCAAGCTAGACAGCCTACCACCCATCCATTTTATACAATCTCTCTCCCCTACTGCTATGGAGCCCTTGCAGAGACGCGCAACTTCTTGCACCTGCTTGAGCGCCACCCCGGGACTGGAGGAATTTGAAGTACTAGCCGCCTCTTGCCTTTAGCCTTGCCCTGGCGGATAGCGGGTAATGAACCGTCAGCAGTTGGAAATGCGCCACTGATCGGCCTGTAGGTACCTGAGACCGCCAAATATTTGGCGGGGAAAGGGTACTGCTGGGTGGCTGCCGCCGGAAGGTCACAATATGGGAATTCCAAATGGCTTAATCCGAGGCGCATTTTACCTGTCCAGTTCCCCCGCACGCCCCACTCCGCTTTGCCTTGCTTCCGGGGCGCGGGCCCGGGAACCCCTCCTTTGCTATCTCGTCGTCTCCAGCGCGTTAACAAACGCAAGGCTCTGGGCAGCGAAAGTTAGCAGGGCCCTGCGCGCCGAAGAGGCCAGTGTGGTGTGCGCTGCAAGGTCTGACACAACCACAGATGGAGGAGGCTAATGCATAATGCATAACGCCCGAAAGCCGGCCATCAGAGTCCTATAGGTAGGGACCTCCAGCCTGCCATCTGTTTGTCGACACATCTCAATTGGTATTCCATCAATTCTTGGAGTCTTGTTTTTTTTTTTCCAGTGCGTTCACTGCAACTTGGACTTCTTTCTTCAGTGCCATCGATTCCTGATGATCTGCTACCTCTTGAGTGTCAATCAGCTCTTTAGGGGTATAGTGACTGTGTATTCCTTCTGTTTTGAGGCTTTCTGCATTGTTTAACATTTTCCCTGTAGGAGCCTTCAATGTTGCAACTCGAGGTAAGATTTTTTTTTTTTTTTTTTAGCTCTATCAGCCTGAGAAATGCCAAGCCTGTTCTTCCCTATTGGTTTTCTATCTCCGGGTCTTTTCGCATGTTATTTTAATACCTTGTTTTGTTTTCTTGAGCCACCTATTGAAATCTTCTGCTTAGCTCTTTTACTTCATCATTTCTTGCTTTTGCTTTAGCTACTCAACGCTCAAGAGCAAGTTTCAGAGTCTCTTCTGACATCCATTTTGGTCTCCCCCCCCCCCGTCTTTTTAATGACCTCTTGTTTTCTTCATGTGTGATATCCCTGATGTCAGTCCACAACTTATCTGGTCTTCAATTATTAGGCATCAAATCTATTCTTAAGGTGGTCTCTAAATTCAAGTGGGACCTCACAAAAATGAAAAATGTGTGTGCATCACAGAAATTAGTCAAGTAAATGAAGAGACAACCCATAGAACTGGAGAAAATATTTGGGAAATATACATGTGACAAGGATTTAATATCCTTAATATATAAAGAGCTTCCAAAATTCGGCAACAAAAAGACAACTCTGTTTTGAAAGGGGCAAAGGACTAGAATAGACATTTCTCTAAGGAAGAAATACGAATGGCCAGCACGCATGCAAAAAGTAGCTCAACTACGCTTTCAAAAAAATAAATAAAAAACAAACCCATTGCCATTGAGTCAATCCTAACTCACAGTGACCCTTTAAGAAAGAGTAGAACTGCTAAATTAGGATTTCCAAGGCTCTAAATCTTTATAGAAGATCCTTCAGCACAGAGTAGCTTTAGCAGCCAAGCACTTAACCACTTTGTCGCCAGGGCTCATTAAACATGTTGCCGTGGAGTAGTTCCAACCCACTGCAACCCTATAGGACATAAAAGAAATGCCCCATAGAGTTTCCAAGGAGCGGTTGGTGGATTCAAACTGCTGACCTTTTTGGTTAGCAGCTGATCTCTTAAGCACTGTGCCACCAGGGCTCATTAAATCAAAAATCACAAACCTATTGCAGGGAGTAGATTCCAACTCATAGTGACCTTACAGGACAGAGTACAACTGCCTACAGAGGGTCAAAGGAGCAGCTAGCAGATTTGAACTGCAGCAGTTCTTAGCCATTACACCCTAGGGCTCCAAGGTCTCACTACCCGTTAAAAAACCCACTGTAGTCGAGCAGATTCCAACTGATAGCAACCCTGTAGGACAGAAGAGAACTGGCCCCAAAGAGTTTGAGGGAGATGCAAATCAAAACACAATGTTGTTGTTAGTCCAGTCAGTCCTGACTCATTGTGATCCTATGTACAACACTGCCCTGTCCTGCACCATCCTCACAATCTTTGTTATACTTGAGCCCGCTGTTGCAGCCACTGTGTCAATCCATCTCATTGAGAGTCCTCCTCTTTTTTGCTCATCTTCTGCTTTACCAAGGGCAATGTCCTTCTCCAAGGACTGATCCCAAAGCATGTAAGACGTAGTCTTGCCATTCTTGCTTCTAAGGAGCATTCTGGCTGTACTTCTTCCAAGACAGATTTGTTCCTTCTTTTGTCAGTCCATGGGACATTCGGTATTCTTTGCCCACGCCACAATATAAATGCATCAATTCTTCCTTACTTATTGTCCAGCTTTCACATGCATACGAAGCAATGGAAAACATCATGGCTCGTTCAGGCACACATTAGTCTTTAAGAGGATATCTTTGCTTCTCAACACTCTAAAGAGGTCTTTTGCAGCAGATTGGCCCAATGCAGTACATCTTTTGGCTTCTCGGCTGCTGCTTCTGTGGGTGTTGATTGTGGATCCAAGTAAAATGAAATCCTTGACAACCTCAGTCTTTTCTTTGTTTATCATGATGTTGCTTATTCGTCCAGTTGTGAGGATTTTTGTTTTATGTTGAGGTGTACTTCATACTGAAGGCTGTGGGCTTTGATCTTCCTCAGTAAGTGCTTCAAGTCCTCTTCACTTTCAGCAAACAAGGTTGTGTCATCTGTATAACATAAGTTGTTAATGAACCTTCGTCCAATCCTGTTGTTCTGTTCTTCTTCCTATAGTCCAAATTCTCATCTTATCTGTTCAGCATACAGATTGAATAGGTATGATGAAAGGACACAACCCTGACGCACACCTTTCCTGATTTTAAACCATGCAGTGTGCCTTGTTCTGTTCAAACAACTGCCTCTTGATCCAGGCACAGGTTTTTCATGAGCACAATTAAGTATTCAGGGATTTCCATTTTTGCAATGTTATCCATAACCCCAATGAGTTCAGGAAAATGGAAAGCAAATGTTGGCTAGGATGTAGATAAATTTGAACCTCATCCACTGGTGGTGGGAATGTAAAATGTCATAGCCACTGTGGAAAAGAATTTGTCAGTTTCTTGAAAAGTTAAACATAGAATTACCATATAATCTAGGAATTACACTCAAAGACTTGAAAGCAGGTATGCAGATACTAGGACACTCGTTTTCATTGCGCAATAGCCAAAATGTGGAAACAACCCACGTGTCCATCAACAGATGAGTGGATAAGCAAAATGGGTATATGCATGCAATGGAGTATTATTCAGCCATTAAGAGAAACAAAGTTCTGATACATACTGCAACATGGATGAGCCTTGAAGACATAACAGTAGTGAAAGAAGGTAAACACAAACCATCAAAAATTGTATTATTCCACTTACTTGAAATACCTAGAACAGGTAAATGCATAAATACAACAGTTTATTTGTGGTTACCAGGGTCTTGGAGGAGGAGAAAAAGAGAAAAATAATTGCTTAAGTGAATACTGAATTTCTGTTTGGGGTGCCAAAAACTATTGGAAGTGGCTAGCGGTCACCATGGTACAACACCACTGGTACAACACACAACTGGTGTCCCCGAATTATACACTTGAAATGGTTAAAAAGCCTGTTGTTGTTATATGTATTTTACCACAATAAAATGATTTTTCAACGGTCCTTTTCAAAATAGGTTAAAGGAACGCATTTTTATTTGGATATTTCATTTAGAATCAAGCCTTCCTATCCCCCAACTCCGGATGCGCAGAGCTGCCCAGGAAAGGTCTCATTTGAACCAAAGGGTTTCAGGCCTTCTGGTAAGTAGTAGAGAAGGTTGTGTGTTTACCAAGGCTGAATAAAACCGGGGGTGCGTGAGGACAGTTTATTCCGCACCCAACCCTAAACTCGCGGCCAGGTTGTTCTGATGATCAATGTTTCGTGTTTCGTCCTCGCGCTCTTGCGAACGAAATTTCCTGAAGATTTTCATCATACCCCATCCCGCCTCCATATCTTGGCACCTCGTTTCACTAACCAAAGCCCAGGGCTAACCGCACCAGAAATATAGCAGAAAAGCCGAAACCATAGAGCAGGTCAACCCCTCCCTCAGTTCCTCCCAAAGGGAAGGTGCGGTGGCGTAGGATCTGATGCTCAGGCATCAGCGGACAGCCAGACCTCACATAAAGGCGCACGTTAGTCGCCTCTAGTTACATTCCGGGAAACTGTAACCCCCGGTCCCAAAATACAGGCTCGAGCCAGGAGGGTGTGCGGGGCCTTCTCCAACTGAGAACGAAGTCAAGGGCGCCGGCTCTGCTATAAGCGGTCCGACTCGGTTCCGCGTTTCAGGGTCCGCAGATGGCGCTGAGTCAGCAGGGCGCTGTCTGGTTGGTTCCGGGCTCGAGCGCGCTTCACTTGTCTGCCAAATCAGTGGCTGCGACTGAGAGGAGAGTGGCCGGGGAGCGGCCTGGCTATTTGGGTGGGGTCTTCCGCCCGGATTTTCCTCATCCCTCTGGCGATTGGGCTGGGACAACGCGAAGCGCCGCATCACACTGCTTCTCTCACCTTCCAACCAGCAGACTGTTAACATCCCAGACATTAAAAAGGCTCCTGCAGCGCTGCTCAGAGAGATGACAGGAGGCTGCGGAGGTGGTAGTGCTGGGAGAGTGCTCGTTGTGGCAAACCGCTGAACTTCCCTGAGGCTCTACCGCTGCCGCCTAAGTCACAGGAGCCCTCAAGGCACGGGCGAAGCAAGGTTAACCAGCTCCCAGGCGCGATCTCTAAATTGAGCGGCTCCTCAATTCAAGCACTCAGTGAAAATCTCTAAGTTGCCCGCCCCTAATTTCAAGATGAATGGCTGTTGATAGCTTTCACGCATTAGCAAAAACTCCTTTCACCCCTTTGTCCTTCCCGCCTTTTGTCTGGCTGCCTCAGTCTGGCGCCTTTAATATTTGTGGCGCCTCTGTGTACCATCGAACGCCTCATCGGGCACCCCTTGGACTTGCGCCCGGAGCCAAGCGCCCAACTCTGCCGCTCCTTCGCTATGCCTCTGCGGTAAGCCCTCCGCCACTCTGAGCAACCTCTGCTGCCCCCTACTACTGTTGCAGAGAAGGCCTGGTTGCGCGACAAGTCTCGGCAACCCTCCAGGTCCCGTACGCGCCCCTCCCCGGGCTTGGGGCATCCCCATCTAAGCCGGAAGGACCCTTCTCTCGCGGAAGACCCTGTTCAGCCATCGCCTTGAGAGCCTCCTCCCTAGTTCAGCATCCAGGACGCGAGGGGTCCAGAGCTGCCGGGCCCTGCAGCTTGTAGTGTGGCGCTGGGAGAGGCTGCCTATTGCGTGCAGAAATTCAGAAGAAAAGCGTGATCTGAAGCTCAAGAGCAGGAGAAGCCGCACCTTGACAGTCCCCATCTCCCACTCCCTTTGGACGGTCAGGTCTGAAGCAGGCCTTCTTGGGGCCCGGGTTTCTTTCTGAGGGTTGAGGACACGCCTCCTCCGGAATAAAGTTATAAGACCCAAGGCCATTTTTTAAGGCAAACAGGGTAAAAGCCTGCTGTGGTGCCTTTTCCGGGGTCTGTCCTGAGTCCAAACACTCATTTTCACCTTGACTCCGAAACTAGTTTCTGGCAGGAAGCGATGGTGGGTTGGGGCTGCACCAAAGCCCTCTCCAAAGATTAAGCTACGCCCTAAAAGCGAGGGTGGGTACCTCCACTGCCCCTACCTTCTCGTTCACTGAGCACCTTGCTCTTATCTTCCGTCCACTTCTCCTGCCCTTGAGTATCCTGCCCAGGGCGAGCCGAGCAAGTGCGCAGAGAAAAACCTACCTTTTCGAATTAGAGTGCACACTGCCCTGCAGCGAGGAGAATTATTACACCATCGGAGTTCCAACAGACAGGAGGCCGCTGATGGCAAGTAATGCAGCCCTGCCAGCCAGAAATCTTCCCTTGTCTGGCTGCTAACACCACTTTTTCTCCTGTTAGGGACGCCGGCAAGGACAGGCGGCAGAGACAGTGCCTGCAATACTGAGGGGTGACGCTCTAAGAGGGTGCAAACACCCTTTACCAGCGCTACCTTTTCAAATCCAAACGTCTGCTTTCTACTTTGAGGCGGCCTGGGGCCTCCTGTTTAGAGATAGGAAACTTTTTGTCCTGACGTTTTGTAAAAGCAAACTTGTGGTCACAATCAAAGGAAATTGGGCCAGGAAACTTGAACATAAACATCCCCGAAGTGGTAAAAAAAAAAAAAAAAAACAGTCTAACAACCCTCTTGTGATCCAGCAGGAAGATGTGGGCCAGAGGAACTTTGACCTAGGGAAAAAAGTCTAGGTTTGTATATCTGCCAGCCTTGAGTTTTTTGGCACTAGGTGGCCTCACTACTCACAGGCTTAACTCACTTTTCCCTGTCTTTGGCCACCCTGGGTTTTATTCACCAATGAAAATATGAAAGGAAAATGTTTCTGGTGTGTGGTTTTAAGGATTTGTTGGTTTTCTTCACCCCTAACCTGTACTGGCTGTCTGCCTCCCTTATAGTTCCAGGAGGAGGAAATGAGGACTCCCTGGTGGGTGAAGTATGGAAATTTTAGCCCTGAGGCTGGATCCTACCCTAGTGGCTCCTTTCCAAGGGAAATGGGCACCACGCTACAAATTGGGGGTTTAGAAAGGGCCAGGACCAGAAAAGGCCAAGCTCCCTACCCCAGGTGGAACATCAGGATTTTCTGGATATGCTGGCAGGAAAGCAGTTTCTCTCTGCCTGGTGGATTTCTGCCTGAGCTGCTCAGTTAGCAACTTTTTAAGCGTACAATTAAGCAGGAGGTGCAGTCTCCTACTAGTGTCAATCTTGTCAGTTGCACATGACCTTGGTACTCCAGTCCAAGTTTCCCCTGTTAGGTACAAACTTCTTTTGCACCTTCTTTAATCTGCATCTGTAGGCAGCCTGGGGTGCAGCTGAATTGAGAGACGTGGCAGGGAGCCTACTCATGAGGTGGGCTGCCTAGCTACTGCCAGCTCAGCTGAGGCTGCTTGGTCCCCTGGGTGCTGGCTTGGTACTTCCTCACTGTCCCCCATCCACTGATCAGTGACACCTTCTCCTGCTGCTCTGCTCAGCCTGAGAAATCTATTTGTGTGGTATCATCTGCATAAAAATTGAGCAGGTGTTTCTTGTGGTCCAAAGTTGGAGCCAAAATCCTAATTGGTGTGCCTGTGTGGCACCTTCAGCTGTCAGGACAGTTTGATTTATGGTGTTTGTGTGGCGGTATGCCAAAAATAAGAGGAAATTCAGCACAAAAGCTCCAGCTACCACAGCTGTTAAAGCCTACACTTGCTCCGGGCACTGTTTCAGCATCAACTGTTGCCTAACAGCCATCCAAAACAACCCCAGCCCTTTCCTCCTCCACGTGCTCTCACCTTGGACAAACAGCTAGGGGGCACCGGTCGCTCTGAACCAGTATATCATTCATTAACTCCCTAGTGAGGACTGGCAAAAGTTGCCAAAAATAAGTTTGTGCCTCAATCCACGGGTTCTCACCTGGGATTGGGGGCAGTCCACTGCCACTCCATGGCCAGCAGACAGAGAACATCGCGGAGTGAATGCTGATTCTTCTTGGGCCTTACGGTCAGCTCACAAGCCTCAGCCTGCCGGGGCCTTTGGAGCCTGTTCCTTCCTTGCCAGGCAGGTTAGGATATACTGCTACCCACTGGGGGTGACTTTATTAACTGGACACCTGGTCTTTCCAGCTTGCTGTCAGCAGAAGAGCATCCTTCCTTACCTGCTTTTTTTTTTTTTAAACTTATCCTAAAATACTAGTGTGGATGGTAACAAATTATGGATAAAATTGCCAAGAATGAGAATGCCAAAACCCTTAATTGTGCCGTGAGGAACCCGCACATAGATCAAGAGGCAGTTGTTAGAACAGAGCAAGGGAGTACTGCCTGGTTTAAAGTCAGGAAACGTGTGTATCAAAGTTGTATCCTTATTCAATCTGTATATTAACCACATCATCCAAGAAGGTGGACCGTAGGAAGAAGAATGAAGCATCAGGATTGGAGGAAGACTCATTAACAACCTGTGTTACCCAGATGACACAACTTTGCTTGATGAACGTGAAGAGGACTTGCAGCACCTACTGATGAAGATCAAAGACTACAGCCTTCAATAAGCATTATACCTCAACACAAAGAAAACACAAATCCTCACAACAGGACCAATAAGCAACATCGTGATAAATGGAGAAAACATTAACGTTGTCAAGGATTTCATCTTACTTGGATCCAAGATCAACACCCATGGAAGCAGCAGTTAAGATGTTAAATGATGCATTGCATTGGGCAAATCTACTGCAAAGGACCTCTTTAAAATGTTCAGAAGCAAAAACGTCCTTTTGAGGACTAAGGTGCACCTGAGCAAAGTCATGGTATTATCAGTCACCCCATATGTGTGCAAAAGATGGACAATAAAGGAAGGCTGAAGAAAACTGATGTCTTCGAATTATGGTGTGAGTAAGAATTCTGAATATATCATGGACTGCCAGAAGAACCAACAAATCTGTCTTGGAAGAAGTACAGCTAGAATGCTCCTTAGAAGTGATGATGCCAAGACTTCATCTAATGTACTTTGGATGGTATCAGGAGGGACCATCCCTGGAGGGACATCATGCTTAGTAAAGCAAAGGGTCACTGAAAAAGAGGAAGCTCCTCAATGAGATGGACTGGTGCAGTGGCCGCAACAATGGGCTCAATAACAATGATGGAGAGAATGGTGTAGGACCGGCCATCGTTTCACCCTGTTGTAGCTCGGGTCGTTATGAGTCACCTGTCGTACATAGGGTTGCTACGTGTCAAACCAATTCAACAGCACCAAAGAACAAAGATACTAGTATGGAAGCCTGGTGATACAAATGGTTATCACATAGGGCTGCTAACTAGAAGGCTGGTGGTTCTAGTCCACCCAGAGTTACCTCAGAAGAAAGGCCTGGAAACCTACATTTGAAAAATGAGTCACTGAAAGCGCTAATGTACTACAGCTCTACTCTGACACACATGGGGTTGCAATGTGTCTGGGGTGACTTCACCACAACTCGTCTGGGTTTTCTTTGGTAGGATACTAGCATAAGATCGTTCATGCAGCTTTGTTTGTAATAATATAAGATTAGAAACAGCCTAGAAGTCTAGTAGTGACTTCAATGATACATTCACGCACTAGTATATTCTCTACCTTTTTTTTTTTTTTTTTGGCTAAAGATCTACTCGGCATACTGATATGGAATAATCCCAAGGTCTATTGCTATGAAGAAAAAAATCAACAAAGGGAAGAACAATTTGTGCAAAAATGGTTTGAATACCTCACTACGATGAGCAAGACATTGATAACACAGGTTGCTGCTGGGGAGAGAATCTGGGGGGCCCTGGGGCAGCGGTGTGAGGAGGTGTCGTTTATCGTTAGTTTCTCTGTTGTTAAGTGCCCTCCAGTGGACCCTGGCTCAAGCGTGCAGAGTAAAACTTCTAATTAGAATTTTCAAGGCTGTTGTACATTGGAAGCATGAGCCTCTGGGTAGGTTACCTCTGGATGGGTTCAAACTGCCAACCTGTTTTTTTTAGTAGTCAAGTGCTTAAACACTTGTGCCAGTGTTCTTCAAAAAAGAACATGCCACTATTGTATCAAGCCAGGTGATTCATGATGATTGGGGAACATAGTAAGACCAGTGAATTCTGGGAGCATGGGCCCATTGCCATACTTCATTGGCTATGAACTGATCAGAGGAAATGCTGTGTGGCTTACCATGGCAATGGATAAGGCATTCTGTGAGTCTATAGGTGGTAGTTTTAGCAGGAGGGCTGGGTGTCAGGAAAGTAAATCCTTATCAAGAGTAAGTGTCTATCCAAGTAAAAGCAAAACACTGCCCTTTCCATGATGGAAGTAGTCCACTGTAATCAACCTCCCACCAGGTTGCTGGCTGATCACCTTGAGGAGTGGTGCCATATCAGGGACTCAGTGTTCTCTGCTCTGGCACACTGGGCACTCAGCAGTAGCCGTAGCCAACTCAGCCTTGGTAAGTGGAAGTGCATGTTGCTGAGTCCACGAATAACTCCAGCCCTGTCACCATGGCCACTTTATGAGCCCATTGAGCAATGACAGGTGTGGCTTGTGAAGAGGATGACTGGTATTCACAACACAGTCCCTCCTATCCACTTGATTATTAAAATCCTTCTCTGTTAAGGTGACTCTTTGGTGAGCATTTACATGGAACAATGAATACCTTTATTTTCCCCCATTCAGAGAGGTCTATCCACACATCCTTGTCTCCAATTTTTCGATCATGTCCTTCCAAGACCCTGACCATCTAACCAAGCCACTGACCACAGCCTGAATCAGTGTACAGTCACACATCTGGCCATTTCTCCTTCCAAGCAAAATTAACAACCAAGTGCACTGCTTGAGGATTTCCCTTCACCACTGTTCCACAGATATGTTAGAGACAGGAGCTACAGCTATCCACTTATGAGTGGTCCTTATGTATTATGCAGAATCATCTGAAAAACAGGCCTGAATTTTCTATTTCTTAATCAATCAATCGTAGGAACTCCCCATGAGGCCCTAGGTGCAGGCATAGAAAGAGAAGATAAAGTGGCAGGAGTGGGAATCATGAGTATTTGGGCCACTTCTTCATGTAACTCGTGCCTTCAGGGTCTGCTCGTGCCTGATTTTACGTATAACACTTTCATGTCATGATGAAATATTTCTGTGCACGTCCAACTTATGATTTTGTCGGTCAGACAACCTCCAGTTCGTGATGGCCAGCGTATGTCACATGGTAAATTGGTGGTCATTGGCTAAGCGAGGCCTAACAGCAAGTTAAAGCTTTTCTCAAAAGGAAAGCTGTTACCTGTGGGGGTTAGCAATCTTTGCTCCAAAATCCTAAAGGCTCCAAACAGCATCTCTGTCTTCCACTGATACTTCAGCACCATTGAATCTGCCGGATCACATGGCCCAAATGGCAAAGCAGCTTGCCCAGCATCCTGGACTTATTGCAGAGGCTTCTCTTGTTCTGAGCCTCACAGCAGCTTATCCTTTACCTTAGAAGGGAAATTTCAACATTCCCCCACACAAATGGACACATAGAAATTTTAGCAAAATGGAAATCCCTGAATTTTTGTTGAGTTCACTTCTCACCCTTTAGCACATACATAGGAACCCTAATGACACAATGCTTAAGCACTCAGCTGCTAACCAAAAGGTCAGCAGGTTGAACCTACCAGCTGCTCCACAGAAGAATAGACCTTGCACTGCTCCTGTAAAGATTACAGCCTAGGTAACCCTATGGGGCAGTTCTTCTCTGTCCTATAGGGTCGCTATGAGTCAGAATTGATTTGGTGGCACACAATAAGAGGAGCACATGTGTATCTTACTAGTGAGTTCAGAGCAGTTGCTACTTCTTGGTCGCTAGGTCTAATCAACATAACGTCATCAATGTAATGCGCCAGGTAATGCCGTGTGGAAGAAAAAGGCAATTAAGCTCCCTTCAGACTAAATTACAGCATAGAACCAGAGAGTTTACATACACTTGAGATAGGACAGTACAGGTGCATTCCTGGGCTTGCTAGCTGAAAACAAACTACTTCTGGGCATTTTACTAATTGGTATCAAGAAGAAAGCATTTGCCAGGTCAACAGCTCCTTACTAGCTACTAAGGGATGTATTAATTTCCCCAAGCAATGAAACCAGACCTGGGACAGCAGATACAGGATTCATCTATTTTCCGCACAGGCCAAATAGGCTAGTTGGACCCTACAGGAATGCTGTACTACCTTTGGTTTACTATTTTCCCAGGGTGAGGCAGTTCTAGTGGCTTTATTTGGCCTTTCCTTCCTCTATAGCCCTCACTCCACAGGTTAGAGAACCAATGTGACGATTCTGCCAGTCACTGATTATACCTGTTCCAGTTATGCATTGCGAGGGTAGGCAACTGGAGAAACAACCACAGGATGAGTTTGGGAGAAACCATTGGACCCACTGTGAGATAGATTTAACTAAAACTCTATCGATAAACTTTCATACACTCCTATTTTGACTGGTGGACCACAGTGATATTTTGGGTCTCCTGGGGTCAGAGTCATTTCAGAGACAGCATCCAGTAATCCCCCCAAAGCCTGATTATTTCCTTTTTCCCACTGTATAGTCATCCTGGCAAAAGGCTGTACATCTCTTTGGGGAAGCCCGAGAGAAATATTAAATTTTTGGCAACCGCAACTTTGGTCAGGGTCCTTCCTAATAGGATCTGACCTCTTCTTATTCAAGGGATTATAGATCTATAAACTGGCTCAAGTCTGGGAATTGAGGGGCTGTGACTCCCTATTTTGGTAATTCAGTTTGGACTTCTGTTCACTTGACCTAGAACTCTTCTGCTGGTGCAGACCAAGTAACAATTTAGTAGATTACCCATCTATTTCACTTCTAGGGATGCTATCATCAGCTAGACAAGTCCATAGGTGTCTGTGAGTCAGGCTATTCTGATTACTGCTTTACCCTGCCTTCATGAAGATAACAACACCCTCTTCGTCTTGGTGATTAAATGCTCCCACTTGGCTCCTGCCACCCCAGGATCCAGTTCTCTCCCAATACCTTTAAGCTTTCCTATTCAGTGGCAGCCAAAAGAACAAGCAAATCTGCCTTGGAAGAAGTACAGCCAGAATGCTCCTAAGAAGCAAGGATGGCGAGACTGTTATCTCACATACTTTGGAGAAGGACATCATGCTTGGTAAAATGGAGGGTCAGTGAAAAAGAGGACCCTCAAAGAGATCGACTGACATAGGTTTACAACAGTGGGCTCATGCATAACAAGGATTATGAGGATAGTGGAGGACTGGGCAGTGTTTTGTTCTGTTGTACATAGGGTCACTATGAGTCAAAACCAGCTTGCCGGCATCTAACAGCAACAGCAACATTCAGTGACAGCAGGAACCCGTGTAGCACAAATGGTTAAGCTCTAGGTTACTCACCAAAAGTTGGTGGTCTGAATCCAAAAGGCCTGGTGATCTATTTCCAGAAGATCACAGCCATTGAAGAGCCTACACAGTATGGTTCCACTCTGAAAATGTATAGGGTTTCCACGAGTTGCAATCAACTCACTGGCAACTTTCATGATTTTTTAATTTAAAGTAATTCCCACTTTAACTCGTAATTATGACATATTCTATGTATTTTATAATGCATTTCAGTTTATAGCAATCTATCTCCTGCAGTAGATTGATTAAATGTGCCTTGGGGCAAGTAGGTTTTTATCCATTTATTTTTGAAGATAACTAGCAGAATACCATTTTGTATAAAATAGGTCCCCCAAAAATGCTTATTAGTGGATACTGAATGAATCTTTTTTTTTTTTTTTTTTCCTGCTTTAAAAATAATGTAGAGGAGGTAGGGCCAAGATGGCTGACTAGGTAGAAGCTACCTCAGATCCCTCTTGCAACAAACACTCGGAAAAACAAGTGAATCGATCACGTACATGACAATCTACAAACCCTGACTGTCAAACACAGATCTAAAGAGTTGACAAGAGTGACAGAGACTGAGAACAAACAACCACAGGGAAGCAGCGACTGTTTTTGGAGCCTGGAGCCAGCATCCCAGTCAGGAAACTCTGGCACCGGGCTTTGGACTGGGCTCAGGGGAGCTGAGCACGGCATCCTGAGATGGCGCAAACATGGGACGCAGCCCTAGACCCCAGAAGTGACCTGGGAGGAAGCCCAGCCAGTGCATGCAGGCAGTGCAGCGACACGGCTGACAGGAGGAGAAGTCACTGGGAGGCAGTGACTGGTTTTGGAGCCTGCAGTACGGTGTCCCAGCCAGGGAACCTTGGCGCTGGGCTTTGGACTGGGAGCAGAGGAACTGACCACGGCTTCTGAGACAGTGCAAGCACGGGACGCGGGCCTGACCCTCAGGGGAAATCTCTACCCAGCTAGCGCACACAGTGAACACGCCCCTTGGGAATCTCAGATAAAACAGTCATCCCAAGCAAGATAAGTAACTTCGTCTATATTCCAGGGTGGTACTCTCTCCTATTTATGTGAACCCTCCCCTCCTCTTCCCAGGCAGCTTCATTAACATTGGAATTTCCGGAGCCAGAGGGCGAAGTACACTGCAGTTTTTTTTTTCTTTGTTTGTTTGTTTTGGTCTTTTCCTAACCCATTCTTCTGGCCTGAGAAAAGCAGCTACAAAAAACCCTGGGACCAAAAATCCTTCCCTAATTGGACTGAAAACACAGAACCAGCTCCAGCCAAACATGTGTGATCCACAGTCTTGGGCTTTCATCCCTACAGGGAACAAGGTGGCTATTATAATGCAAAGGCATTTCTGATAGGGATCTGACTGTAATTGTTTTAGCGGATTACTGGAAAGACAAGTTTCCCAGGTCTGATATCTCTGCATATTCAACAGAGCCCTCAATGACCTACAACAGGGAACTGAGGGCTGAAGCTCCCCCCAGAGCACCTAGCCTCCTGCCTTAGGGGTCTAAGGAGGGTGACACCTACCAATCTGAGAGGTATTTGCATTGGGGGCCTAAGGTACAGCTGCAGAGCCCAACCACCAAAGTGCTCTAGGACTAGAGACACACCTACCTCACTGGCACTTGGGGGAAACCTGTCAGCATCCTGCCCCCTCCCCTGGAGTCTGAAACCCTGCTGCTACTAGAATCTGGTGCACACAACTATCACCACTACTTCTCTAGGTGGATAGGTGACAGTCTGCACCACACACTTGATGACCCAAAATCAGATTCTACTCAAGAATAGTGAATGGGCTCTTAGGCTTATATATCTGGTAACAGCCCAAACCAGCTGGTAATAGGACATAAGTGAGTCAAGGGCTACAACAATCAAGACAGTACAATCTAGTAGCCCATCTATGTATATTGAAAGAAAACAAAACAAGACAAGACTCGGTGAGCAAAAATAGAATAAATCACTACAATATCTTAGAGATGGCTCGGAGACAGCAGTCGATACCAAACCACATAAAGAAGCAGACCATGATTGCTTCTACAACTCCCCAAATTAAAGAATCAAAATCTTTCCCAAATGAAGATACAATCCTGGAATTGCCAGATGCAGATTATAAAAAACTAATTTACAGAATGCTTCAAGACATCAGGGATGACCTCAGAAATGAAATAAGGCAATCTACAGAAAATGCCAAGGAACACACTGATAAAGCAGTTGAAGAAATCAAAAAGATTATTCAAGAACATAGTGCAAAAATAAATAAGCTGCAAAAATCCATACAGAGACAGCATTCAGAAATCCAAAAGATTAAGAGTAAAATTACAGAATTAGAAAACTCAATAGGAAGTCAGAGAAGCAGAATTGAGGAATGGGAATGCAGAGTGGGGGAGCTGGAGGATAAGGCAACTGACACCAATACAGTTGAAAAAATTCAGATAAAAGAATTTTGAAAAAATGAAGAAACCCTAAGAATCATGTGGGACTCTATCAAGAAGAACAACTTGCATGTGATTGGAGTTCCAGAACAGGGAGGGATAACAGAAAATACAGAGAAAACAGTGGAAGGTCTGTTGGCAGAAAACTTCCTGACATCATGAAAGATGAAAGGATATCTATCCAAGATGCTCATTGAACCCCATTTAAGATTGATCCAAAAAGAAAATCACCAAGACATATTATCATCAGACTTGCCAAAACCAAAGATAAAGAGAAAATTTTAAAAGCAGCCAGGGAGAAAAGAAAGGTCTCCTACAAAGGAAAATCAATAAGAATAAATTCAGACTACTCAGCAGAAACCATGCAGTCAAGAAGGCAATGGGATGACATATATAGAGCACTGAAGGAGAAAAACTGCCAGCCAAAGATGATATATCCAGCAAAAGTCTCTCTCAAATACGATGGCGAAATTAGAACATTTACAGATAAACACAAGCTTAGAGAATTTGCAAAAACCAAACCAAAACTACAAGAAATACTAAAGGAAATTGTTTGGTCAGAAAAGCAATAATATCAGATACCAGCTCAACACAAGGTCACAGAACAGAACATCCTGACATCAACTCAAACAGGGAAATCGCAAAAACAAATTAAGATTAATTTTAAAAAGAAAAAAAAATGCTCAAAACAGGGAATCATTGAAGTCAATATGTAAAAGATCACAATAATCAAAAAGAGGGACTAAATACAGGTGGCATAGAACTGCCATATGGAGAGGGAAACAAGGCGATATAGGACAATATAAGTAACGTTTTTACTTAGAAAAATAGGGGTAAATATTAAGGTAACCCCCAAGAGGAATAATAACTCCATAACTCAAAATAAAAAGCAAGAAAAACATGACTCAGGAAACATAAAGTCAAATACTATGAAAATGAGGAAGACACAATTTACAAAGAAAAACGTCTCAGCACAGAAAAGTAAGTGGAAAAATGAAATTGTCAACAACACACATAAAAAGGCATCAAAATGACAGCACTAAACACATACTTATCTGTATTTACGCTGAATGTAAATGGACTAAATGCACCCATAAAGAGACAGAGAGTCTCAGACTGGATAAAGAAACACGATCCGTCTATATGCTGCCTACAAGAGATACACCTTAGACTTAGAGACACAAACAAACTAAAACTCAAAGGATGGAAAAAAATGTATCAAGCAAACAACAATCAAAAAAGAGCAGGAGTAGTAATATTAATTTCTGACAAAATAGACTTTAAAGTTAAATCCACCACAAAGGATAAAGAAGGACACTACATAATGATTAGAGGGACAATTGATCAGGAAGATATAACCATATTAAATATTTATGCACCCAATGACAGGGCTGCAAGATACATGAAACAAACTTTAACAGAACTGAAAAGTGAGATAGACACCTCCACAATTATAGTAGGAGACTTCAACACACCACTTTCAGAGAAGGACAGGACTTCCAGTAAGAAGCTCAATACAGACACGGAAGACCTAATTGCTACAATCAACCAACTTGACCTCATTGACTTATACAGAACACTCCACCCAACTGCTGCAAAGTATGCTTTTTTCTTCTAGCGCACATGGAACATTCTCTAGAATAGACCACATATTAGGTCATAAAACAAACCTTTGTAGAATCCAAAACATCGAAATATTACAAAGCATCTTCTCAGACCACAAGGCCATAAAAGTGGAAATCAATAACAGAAAAATTAGGGAAAAGAAATCAAATATGTGGAAACTGAACAATAACCTGCTGAAAAAAGACTGGGTTATAGAAGACATAAAGGAAGGAATAAAGAAATTCATAGAATGCAACGAGAATGAAAACACTTCCTATCAAAATCTCTGGGACACAGCAAAAGCAGTGGTCAGAGGAAAATTTGTATCGATAAATGCACACATACAAAAAGAAGAAAGAGCCAGAATCAGAGAACCGTCCCTACAACTTGAACAAATAGAAAGTGAGCAACAAAAGAATCCATCAGGCACCAGAAGAAAACAAATAATAAAAATCAGAGCTGAACTAAATGACTTAGAGAACAGAAAAACAATTGAAAGAATTAACAAAGCCAAAAGCTGGTTCTTTGAAAAAATTAACAAAATTCATAAGCCATTGGCCAGACTGACTAAAGAAATACAGGAAAGGAAACAAATAACCCGAATAAGAAACGAGATGGGCCACATCACAAGAGACCCAGCTGAAATTAAAAGAATCATATCAGATTATTATGAAAAATTGTAAATGAACAAATTTGCAAACCTAGAAGAAATGGATGAATTCCTAGAAAAACACTACCTACCTAAACCAACACAATCAGAAGTAGAACAACTAAATAGACCCATAACAAAAAAAGAGACTGAAACAGTAATCAAAAAGCTACCAACAAAAAAAAAAACCGTGGCCCGGATGGCTTTACTGCAGAGTTCTACCAAACTTTCAGAGAAGAGTTAACACCACTACTACTAAAGGTGTTTCAAAGCATAGAAAATGACGGAATACTACCTAACTCATTCTATGAAGCCACCACATCCCTGACACCAAAACCAGGTAAAGACATCACAAAAAAAGAAAATTACAGACCTATATCCCTCATGAGCATAGATGCAGAAATCCTCAACAAATTTCTAGCCAATAGAATTCAACATTAAAAAAAAATAATCCACCACGACAAAGTGGGATTTATACCAGGCATGCAAGACTGGCTTAATATTAGAAAAACCATTAATGTAATCCACTACATAAATAAAACAAAAGACAAAAACCACATGATCTTATCAATTGATGCAGAAAAGGCATTTGACAAAGTTCAACACCCATTTATGATAAAAACTCTCAGCAAAGTAGGAATTTAAGGAAAATTCCTCAACATAATAAAGGGCATCTATACAAAGCCAACAGCCAACATCACTCTAAACGGAGAGAGCCTGAAAGCATTTCCCTTGAGAACGGGAACCAGACAAGGATGCCCTTTATCACCGCTCTTATTCAACATTGTGCTAGAGGCCCTAGCCAGAGCAATTAGGCTAGACAAAGAAATAAAGGGCATCCGGATTGTCAAGGAAGAAGTAAAAGTATCTCTATTTGCAGATGACATGATCTTATACATAGAAAACCCTAAGGAATCCTCCAGAAAACTACTGAAACTAATAGAAGAGTTTGGCAGAGTCTCAGGTTATAAGATAAACATACAAAAATCACTTGGATTCCTCTACATCAACAAAAAGAACATCGAAGAGGAAATCACCAAATCAATACCATTCACAGTAGCCACCAAGAAGATAAAATACTTAGGAATAAATCTTACCAAAGATGTAAAAGACCTATACAAAGAAAACTACAAAGTACTAGTGCAAGGAACTAAAAAGGACCTACTTAAGTGGAAAAATATACTTTGCTCATGGATAGGAAGACTTAACATAGTAAAAATGTCTATTCTACCAAAAGCCATCTATACATACAATGTACTTCGGGTCCAAATTCCAATGATATTTTTTAATGTGATGGAGAAACAAATCACCAATTTCACATGGAAGGGAAAGAAGCCCCGGATAAGTAAAGCATTACTGAAAAAGAAGAAGAAAGTGGGAGGCCTCACTCTACCTGATTTCAGAACCTATTATACAGCCACAGTAGTCAAAACAGCCTGGTACTGGTACAACAACAGGCACATAGACCAAGGGAACAGAATTGAGAACTCAGATATAAATCCATCCACATATGAGCAGCCTATATTTCACAAAGGCCAAGTGTCGGTTAATTGGGGAAAAGATAGTCTTTTTAACAAACGGTGCTGGCATAACTGGATATCCATTTGCAAAAAAATGAAACAGGACCCATACCTCACACCATGCACAAAAACTAACTCCAAGTGGATCAAAAACCTAAACATAAAGACTAAAATGATAAAGATCATGGAAGAAAAAATAGGGACAACCTCAGGAGCCGAAATACAAGGCATAAACAGAATACAAAACATTACCAAAAATGACGAAGAGAAACCAGATAACTGGGAGATCCTAAAAATCAAACACCTATGCTCATCTAAAGACTTCACCAAAAAAGACCATCTACAGACTGGGAAAGAATTTTCAGCTATGACATCTCCGACCAGCGCCTGATCTCTAAAATCTATATGATTCTGTCAAAACTCAACCACAAAAAGACAACCCAATGAAGACGTGGGCAAAGGATATGAACACGCACTTCACTAAAGAAGATATTCAGGCAGCTAACAGATACATGAGAAAATACTCTCGATCATGAGCCATTAGAGAAATGCAAATTAAAACTACGATGAGATTACATCTCAGTCCAACAAGGTTGGCATTAATCCAAAAAACACTAATAAATGTTGGAGAGGCTGAGGAGAGACTGGAACTCTTACACACTGCTGGTGGGAATGTAAAATGGTACAACCACTTTGGAAATCTATCTTGTGTGTTTTTAAAAAGTTAGAAATAGAACTACCATACAACCCAGAAATCCCACTCCTCGGAATATACCCTGGAGAAATAAGAAATAAGTGTATTTTTCTCTTGTATGCTTTGAAATATTTAAGAAGAATTGGGAACTGAAGGCTTCTGGTCTGGAGTTCTTTTTGGGGGGGGGGTGGGGTTTGGTTACCGATTCCATCTTATTACTTGCTATGGCTTTGTTGAAGTCTTCTATATCATTTAGAGTTGATGTATGCAGCTTGTGTATTTGTAGGATATTTCCCATTTCTTCTTGGTTGACTAATTTGTTGGGACTGGTTGTAATGTGTCCACTTTTATTTCTGATGTCAAAAACTTACATTACCTCTATTTTTTCTTTGTCATTCTAGCTAGAGCTTTGTCAATTTTATTGATCTTTTAAGACGACCTACTTCTGGTTTTACTGATGTTTTAAAATTCTTTTCTGTTCTGTATTTCTTTTCTGTGCTCTGAATTTTGTTATATCCCTCCTTATGATAGTTTTGGATTGGTTTGCTCTTGTTTTTATAGTTCCTCAAGATGTAGAGTGAGGTTATTGATTTTAGATTTTGTTCTTTATTAATATTGGTGTTTACTGCAATGAATTTCCTTCTGAGCATTGCCTGTGCTGCATTTCATAAGTTATAGCATGTAGTACTTTAATTTTTATAACACTAAGTATTTTCCAATTTTTACTTGATTCCTACCTTGACCCATTGGTTGTTTAATAATGTGTTGTTTAGTTTTCACTTATTTTTGTATTTTCCGCCTGTCAATAATTTTCAATTTCATTCGTTTGTGGTTAGAGAAAATGTATGATTTCAATATTTTTAAAGTTTATTGAGACTTGCTTTGTGACTTAAGATATGGCCTATCCTGGAGAATAATCTGTATGTACTGGGGAAGAATATGCATTGTACTGTTGATGGGTGGCATGTTTTATCTATGCCTATTAGATCTAGTTAATTTATACTATTGTTCAGTTCTTCTCTTTCCTTATTGATTTCTTTCTAGATATTCTGTTTATTATTTTAAATGGTGTATTGAAATCTTCAATTATTATTATAGAGCTGTCTATATCTCCCTTTGATTCTGTCAGTATTGCTTTTTATATTTTGGGGCTGCGATGTTAGGTACATGTATATTTATAATAGTTATCTCTTCTTGATGAATAGACTTATCACCATATAATGTCCATTTTTGTCTCTTACAACTAATTTTGATTTAAAGTTTATTTGGCCAGATATGAAAATTCCCAACCCAACTTTCCTTAGGTGCTATTTGCATGAAATATTATTATTCTACTTTCAATTTACTTGTGTCCTGTATCTAAGATGAGTCTCTTTAGATAGCGTAGAGTTGGATCTTGTATTTTTTTATCTGTCTGCTACTCTGTGACTTTTGATTGACAACTAATTACCAGTAAGAAAGGATTTACTTCTGTCATTTTGTTATTATTATTATTAATCTTTTTCATTCTTCATTTTCTCTGATACTGCCAACTTTTGTTACTTGTTGGCTTTTTGCAGTTAATTATTTTGATTCCATCTTCTTTTCTGTGTATTTTTAAGATTTTTATTGAGGTTACCATGATTACCATCATGATTACATTTAACACCTCACATTTAAAATGCACTAGATTAATTTGGTACCCACACAACTTCAGTAACATACAAAAACTCTATGTATTGTCCCTCCACCTTCTCATTAAATTTTTTCATTTATTGCATCTTTATACATCGTGTGACCTGTAACACAAACATACTTTTTTATGCATTTGTCATTATAAAGCATGAAAAACATAACAATTGGAATTATTAAGCAAAGATACCTTGAAATTTGCTTTTATCCTTGCCCATGCAATTACTTGTATTGGATTTTTTTTTTTTTTTTCTGTACTGCTTTAAGCAACTTTCTAGTGTCTTTTGCCTTTAGCATTTCCTGTAGGGCAGATCTGCTTGTTATGAATTATCTCCACTTTTGTTTATCTGGGGATGTCTTAATTTTACTCTCATTCTTGAAGAATAGTTTTGTCAGATATTATATTCTTGGTTGACTGTTCTTTTTTTTCAGCACTTCATCTATGCCATTCCATTGCCTTCTGGTCTCCAACATTTCTAAGAAGAAATCAGCAGTAAATCTTATTTGTATGTGACTGTTCATTTCTCTCTTGCCATTTTTAGGACTCTCTCTGTATCTTTAGTTTTTGATATCCTGATTATAACGTGCCTTGGTGTTTATCTCTTTGGATTTATTCTACTTGCAGTTTATTGAGCTTCTTGGATTTGGAAATTTATGCCCTTCAAGTTTGAAAAGTTTCATGCCATTGTTTTTCAAATATTCTTTCTGTCCCTTTATTTCTCTCATCTCTTTCTGAAATTCCCATGATATTTATGCTAGTTTACTTGTTTTCCCCCACAATTCCATTAAAATTTTCTCCATTTTATTTAACTTTTTTCCTGTTGTTCTTCAGTTTCAATAATATCAATTGCTTTATTCTCTTGTTCACTTATTCTTTCTACTGTCAGCTCATATTTATTTTTAAGGCTTTCTAATGGTTCAAGTTTTACTTATTGTGTTCTTCCATTCAAATATCTTTTAATTCTTTTTAAAATAATTTCTATTTAAATTATGTTTTTATGCCTGTATTGTGCCTTTTAAAAAAATTCTTGATTTAGTTCACTTTTCCTGTTTTTCTTAGTTCTTTGCATATATTTTATTGTTGTTTGAAAACATTCTAATCTGTCCATTAACTGGGTTTCTATATAGTTAATTTCGATCTTTTCACATTGTTCTTTTGAGTGTGCCGTACTTTCCTGTTTATTTGCGTGCCATGTTATTTTTTGCTGAAATGGGACATTTGAATACTATAATGTGATAACTAAATATCAGAAATACTTTCCAAAGATAGCAATAATTTACCTACTCTTCCCTTTCTCACTATCTATTTTGTTCATTCATCCATCCATCCATCTATATATCATCTGTTTTTAATTGTTGAAGGCTGCAATAGTTTGTCTGACTACCTTTTCCTGATGGTAATATACATATGTAACAAAACATTTACAATTTCAACATTCTTCACATGTACAATTTAGTGACACTAATTGTGCTCATCTTGTTGTACAGCCACCACCAGCATTATCAGTTTCCAAAATTTTCCATCATCCTTAACAGAAGTACAGTGTCTCCTAAGCAGTAAGCCTCCCTTTCCCTTTCCTGTCCACCTAACTACCCACTGTAACCACAAATAACTTTAGTTCTCTGATTACTATGGTAGGAAAAGAACGCATTTCTACTGAGTTCAGGCTTTTTCTTAATTCAGTGTTTGATGATGCAATTTTTTGAATAATTACAGAGACATAAATCACCTACTTCTGCCTGGTGTTTTTCATATTAATTGTGGGGAGACGTGAGCATGCAGCTGCTTATGCATCCATTCCTTTTTCTGATTTTTAAAATTGTGTTGTACAACTTTTTATTCTTAAATTATAGGTGTTACTTATATATTCTGGGTATTAAACTCTTCTCATGTATATAGTTCCTCAATTTTTTAAATCACATTCTGTATGTTCTTTGCTGCTAAGTTCTTTAATGCACATCAATTTTTAATATTTCATTTTATTTTTGGTGAAAATATACACATCCAAACATGCAAAACATTCTCCCATTTAACAATTTCTACATAATTGGTTCAGTGATATTGGTTACACTCTTCACATTGTATCAACATTCTCATTATTTCTACTTTAGTTGTTTCACCCTAAATGAATAATTTCTCTTACAGGGATCAGCAAAATCTGGCTCTTATGAGGCAGAGGTTAAACACATACCAAATATCTAACCTTTCCAAACTGCTGTACCACTTTTTCTCTAATATCTACTACTCCCCCTCTTCCAGTACTCTCCCTCCTGTCTTTGGGTTCAGTAATTCACTGCAACATCCCACAGAACTCACAAACTGTACTTACAGTTAAGTGGTTTATTAGGGAAGTAAGAGCATACAACTTGGAAATAACCAGCTATATTTTGAGATCAGGATCAACCTGGAAGTAACAGGAACAGGAACAACTCAAGATGCAATTTCTTGATCAGGATAGCTTCTTCTCACTCAGTGCCACTGCACCATCTTGGGGTCTTGCTTGGGCCTTCTGCTGCTGGGCCCCCTCAGGCAAGTGTTATACCTCTTAGTGACACAGGTTGGCAAGCCCCACTTCACCCATCTTTTGCTGCTCACTCTCAATGTCTGCCATGTTATAGCTTCTCTCTGTGTGTCTCCTTCTTTAAGCCTAGCATGATGGCAAACTGACCAATCCCCTCATTAGGGTCCCATATACCTTATTCGAATTGTTCCATCCCCACAAGCTAATTAAAAAATAAGAATTAGCCAGTGAAAACCTTATGAATAGCAGCAGAACATTGTCTGATATAGTGTTGGAAGAAGAGTCCCTCAGTTTGAAAGTCACTGAACAGAAGACTGCCTCCTCAAAGTAGTGTTGACCTTAGTGATGCAGACAGAGTAAAGCTTTTGGGACCTTCATTTGCTGATGTGGCAAGACTCAAAATGAAAAGAAACAGCTGCAAACATCCATGAGTAATTGGAATCTTGAACGTACAAAGTATGAATCTAGGGAAATTGGACATCATAAAAAATGGAATTAATAAACATTGATATCCTAGGCATTAGTGAGCTTAAATGGACTGGCACTGGCAATTTAAAAACAGACAATGATGCAGTTTAGTATGCTGGGAATGACAACCTGAGGTGGAATGGTGTTGTACTCACTGTCAAAAAGAACATTTCAAAATCTATCCCGAAGTACAACACAGTCAGTGATAGGATAATATCCGTATGCCTACAAGGAAGACCAGTTAGTATGGCTGTTATTCAAATTTATGCACCAACCACTAAGAACAAAGATGAAGAAATTGAAGATTTTTATCAGCTTCTACAGTCTGAAATTGATCGAACATGCAATCGGGATGCATTGGTAATTACTGGTGATTGAAATGAGAAAGTTGGAAACAAAGAAGGATTGGCAGTTGGAAAATATGGCCTTGGTCATAGAAACAATGCTGGAGATCAGATGATAGAATTTTGCAAGACCAATGACTTCATTGCAAATATATTTTTTTCACCAAAGTAAACAGTGACTATGTACATGGACCCCCACCAGATAGAACACACAGCAATCAAATAGAATACATTTGTGGAAAGAGAAGATGGAAAAGCTCAATATCATCAGTCAGAAACAAGGCCAGGGGCTGACTGTGAAACAGACCATCAATTGTTCATACGAAAATTCAAGTTGAAACTGAAGAAAATCAGAGCAAGTCCACTAGAGCCAAAATATGACCTTGAGGATACCCAGCTGAATTTAGGATCCATCTCAAGAATAGATTTGACATGTTGAACACTAATGACCAAAGACCAGAGGAGTTGTGGAATGACATCAAGGATATCGTACATGAAGGAAGCAAGAGGTCATTGAAAACACAAGAAAGAAAAGACTAAGATGATGTGAGAGGACACTCTGAAACTTGCTATGAAACATCGAGCAGCTAAAACAAAAGGAAGAAATAATGAAGTAAAAGAACTGAACAGAAGATTTCAAAGGGTGCCTCCAGAAGACAAAGTGAAGTATTATAATGACATGTGCAAACAGCTGGAGATGGAAAACCAAAAGGGAAGAACACGCTCAGCGGTTCTTAAGCTGAAAGAACTGAATAAAAAATTCAAGCCTCGAGTTCAAATAGTAAAGGAGTCTACGGGGGAAATATTAAACAATGCAGGAAGCATCAAAAGAAGATGGAAGGAATACACAGAGTCTTTATGCCAAAAAAAATTAGTCAACGTTCAGCCATTTCAAGAGGTAGCATATGATCACGAACCAATGGTACTGAAGGAAGAAGTCCAAGCTGCTTTGAAGGCATTGGTGAAACAAGGCTCCAGGAATTGATGGAGTATCAATTGAGCTGTTTCAACAAACAGATGCAACGCTGGAGGTACTCACTCATCTATGCCAAGAAATATGGAAGACAGCTTCCTGGCCAACTGACTGGAGGAGATACATATTTATGCCTGTTCTCAAGAAAGGTGATCCAACCGAATGTGAAAATTACAGAACAATATCATTAATATCACAGACAAGCAAAAATTGCTGAAGATCATTCAAAAATAGCTGCAGCAATATATCAACAGGAAGCTGCCAGAAATTCAGGCCGGTTTCAGAAGAGGACGTGGAACCAGGGATATCATTGCTGATGTCAGATGGATCCTGGCTGGAAGCAGAAAATACCAGAAGGATGTTTACCTGTGCTTCATTGATTATGCAAAGGCATTCAACTGTGTGGATCGTAACAATGTGTTCCAGAACACTTAATTGTGCTCAGCAGGAATCTGAACACAGCTAATGAGGCAGACGTTCAAACAGAACGAGGGGATACTGCCTGGTTCAGAGTCAGGAAATGTAACCATAAGGGTTTATCCTTTCACCATACATACTCATCCTGCATGCTGAGCAAATAACCTGAGAAGGTGGACTGTATGAAGAAGAATGGGGCCCCAGGATTGGAGGAAGACTCATTAACAACCTGTGTTATGCAGATGACACAACCTTGCTTGTTGAAAGTGTGGAAGACTTGAAACACTTACTGATGAAGATCAAAGACCACGGCCTTCAGTATGGATTACACCTCAACAAAAAGAAAACAAAAATCTTTACACCTGGACAAATAAGCAAAATCTTGATATACAGAGAAAAGATTGAAGTTGTCAAAGATTTCATTTCACCTGGAGGCAAAATCAATACCTGTGGAAGCCACAGTCAAGAAATCAAACTGCACCAGGCAAATCTGTTGCAAAAGACCTCTTTAAAGTGTTCAAAAGCAAAGATATCACCTTGAAGACTAAAGTGCGCCTGACCTAAGCCATGGTGTTTTCAATCACCCATATTCCTGTGAAAGCTGGCAATACATATAGATATGGCTAAATTTCTCACAAGGTTTCTGCACCTGCCATCTTTACTTACCTGTAAGCCTGGCAACCCTATAAGCCAGGCACCAGTCCAGTTTTCCTGAGGGGGAGGGGCTTTGTAAGCATTAACTCCATAAAATTCAGCCTCAGTTTCTTATAAAAGTGTCTTCTGAAGAAATTTGAAAGTATCTTTTTAGTAACTTATTCTATGAGTATCATTCTCAAATACGACATTCTAGTCAAAGTCTTTGTTATATTACCATGTTTCTAATTTTGTTTTGTTAATAAGGAAGACAGATTTTTACTGAACCTAAGCAAATTACTGTATCACCATAAAAACAAGAATACTAAGAGTTTCCAAATTCTGGAGGAATCAAGCAGGCAGACAAAAATTAATGTTTCATTTCTGTTTACAAAAAGCATAGGCTACTACAATTAATATGAGCTCTAGATAGTCTAAGGAAAAAGAGAAAAAATTCTTTATATGCAGAAAATAGGAAATTAAAGCATCAGCAATATTCTAAAGAAAATTCACAAACATCTTTTATCAGTTCATCTAGTTCTATGTAATTAATTATTGTTCCACTTGATTTTAGGTTATCATTCTCATTAACCCATCAACTTTCTCCACTCAAGTTCTGGGAATCCTGATAGAGTACAGTGGTATGGTCTAAAGCTATTTAATCGATGCCATCAGACACAGGTACCTTGGAGTATCATACATAGTCCCTTTCTTTCTCTGGGTCTCTGATACTGTTCCTTCCGCTCAAGATGAAGTCCCCTGGTCTATAGCTGATTGGAAATACCTTCAGGGAATCATCCCGGCAAAACAAAAACTATGTGTAGATGACAAAAATTTATAATGGCTGTGGTTCAGTTGATAATTTTTAAAAGTGAACGATCTAATAAGGGTTCATTACAAAAATAATAAAATTAATAAGGAAATTTGGTTGTTCCTGGGGCATGTAAGAATTTTAAAAAATAACTAAAACTATGACTGAAAACGCTAAATTGTTTGCTAATGTTAGACAAAGCAGTATCAATATAGCTCATAGACAGTGAGGACATTGATGAGTCCCCAGGAACATCATACAATTTGGTTCTTTTTTTTCAAACTTCATACAATTTCGGGAGTATATTAACAACATTCTACCCATACAAATTAGGCATGGGGAAGTTAAGCATCTCCTTTGATTTGACAACACTTCCTAGGCAACATGTAACATATCAAATATGCTTAATTATTTCTAGTATCTTTCTTTTTTTTTAAGAAGGTGAAAGAACAAATCCTTTGTGATTTTTCAGGTTTTTTTGGGGGGGAGGAGAATTCACGAAAGATAGTTCAAAATCAAACAAACAAACAAGCAAAAAACAAACAAACCTGTTGTTGTTGAGTCCATTCCAACTCATAGTGACCCTATAGGACAGAGTAGAATTGCCCCATAGGGTTTCCAAGGAGCTCCTGGTGGATTTGAACTGCCAGCTGTTCAATTCGCAGCTGAACTTTTCACCACTATGCCACCAGGGATTCCAAGAAGACATCATTTAGAATTTGATTTGGGGAAGGTAAGTACATGTTATGGAAGTTTGAAAAGTTGATTAAAGAGAACTGCCAGTTAC
Organism: Elephas maximus indicus; assembly: GCF_024166365.1. NCBI lineage: Eukaryota > Metazoa > Chordata > Mammalia > Proboscidea > Elephantidae > Elephas > Elephas maximus. The sequence goes on from NC_064847.1 coordinate 6,306,643, forward strand.
TGAAAAGCAATACTATTTAACCAATGTGACCAAAAGAAAAATTTAAAGTTGCATGATTTTAAGAAAAGCAAAACAACTTAGCTCTTTTAAAAATGAAAATGTTGGTTCTCTTAAATAATCAAGCATATGATAAAGTTACCATAAAGGCAAGGAAATTATTCTGATAAAAAAAAAAGAATCTTTGCCTTCAAGGGAGATACTGAGAAGGTAAGCCTAACCTTTTATATAACTTCTTACTAGGAAATTACCAATAGTCCAAGAGGACATTTTAACAAAGAGAAAATGAAATCCTAGTTTTGTATCAGTATAATATTTAATACTAAAATTTTTTTTTATTAACTTTTATTGAGCTTCAAGTGAACGTTTACAAATCAAGTCAGTCTGTCACATATAAGTTTATATACATCTTACTCCATACTCCCACTTGCTCTCCCCCTAACGAGTCAGCCCTTCCAGTCTCTCCTTTAGTGACAATTTTGCCAGCTTCCAACTCTCTCTATCCTCCCACCCTCCCTCCAGACAGGAGATGCCAACACAGTCTCAAGTGTCCACCTGATATAATTAGCTCACTCTTCATCAGCATCTCTCTCCTACCCACTGTCCAGTCCCTTTCATGTCTGATGAGTTGTCTTCGGGAATGGTTCCTGTCCTGGGCCAACAGAAGGTTTGGGGACCATGATTGCCGGGATTCCTCTAGTCTCAGTCAGACCATTAAGTATGGTCTTTTTATGAGAATTTGGAGTCTGCATCCCACTGATCTCCTGCTCCCTCAGGGGTTCTCTGTCGTGCTCCCTGTCAGGGCAGTCATCGATTGTGGCCGGGCACCAACTAGTTTTTCCAGTCTCAGGATGATGTAGGTCTCTGGTTCATGTGGCCCTTTCTGTCTCTTGGGCTCTTAGTTGTCGTGTGACCTTGGTGTTCTTCATTCTCATTTGATCCAGGTGGGTTGAGACCAATTGATGCATCTTAGATGGTCGCTTGTTAGCATTTAAGACCCCAGACGCCACATTTCAAAGTGGGATGCAGAATGATTTCATAATAGAATTATTTTGACAATTGACTTAGAAGTCCCCTTAAACCATGGTTCCCAAACCCCAGCCCTTGCTCCGCTGACCTTTGAAGCATTCATTTTATCCCGGAAACTTCTTTGCTTTTGGTCCAGTCCAATTGAGCTGACCTTCCATGTATTGAGTGTTGTCCTTCCCTTCACCTAAAGCAGTTATCTACTAATTAATCAGTAAAAAAACCCTCTCTCTCCCTCCTTCCCTCCCCCCCTCGTAACCACAATACTAAAATTCTTTAATAATTTTGTAAATATACCTATCCAATTTTAGCTACCTTTGACCAGGATAAATCTCCAACTTTTTATACCTATTCAGGTTTTGTCAGACACTTTCCTCTTTCTTATTCTGGAATAGCCAGTCGTTCTACTTTTGGAGAAAATTACTTTCTTTTTCCTTCAAGAAAAAAAAAAAATTCCATATACTTTCTCTAGCCTAAGTCTAAGGCTTTGAATTACTACGGAGATTTTTGAAATTGTCCTTGAGTTAACATATTATAAAATATAGTGACTGCTAAAATAACATTTTATGAAAATAATGACTCACTTTGATTAACTGAAAAAATATATTTTTAATAATCTTAAACATGTAGTAGACGTAATGCTAGCTTATTTGACTAGGAAAACTTTAAGTTTATAGAGAACATACCCAATTAGAATAAGAATATATGCTTTTTTATACTTAACTATAATAACTCAGAAAACATGGTTGCTTTTATTAAGCCAACAATATAAACCTAGTATTCTTTGCCAAAGATTCACCTAATTTATGTTAACTTAAAATTTTTTTCAAAATTTGGGTTTTTTTTTACAGTAATATATATATCTATATATTTTCCATTTGAAGTATTAAAAATTTAGTTTTCTTAATTTCTAAGAGTTTTAGGAGTATTTATATTAGGATTAAGCCAATAAAAATAAGGCGGCTTTAAGGAATGTGCAGTGGAACATTGTCTGATATGGTGCTGGAAGATGAGCCCCCCAGGTTGGAAGGCACTCAAAAGATGACTGGGGAAGTGCTGCCTCCTCAAAGAGGAGTCGACCTTAATGATGTGGATGGAATAAAGCTTTTGGGAGCTTCATTTGCTTATGTGGCATGACTCAAAATCAGAAGAAACAGCTGTAAACATCCATGAATAATTGGAACCTGAAATGTACAAAGCATGAATCTAGGAAAATTGGAAATCATCAAAAATGAAATGGAATGCATAAACATCGATATCCTAGGCATTGATGAGCTGAAATGGACTAGTATTGGCCATTTTGAATTGGACAATCATATAGTTTACTATGCTGGGAATGACAACTCAAAGAGGAATGGTGTTGCATTCATCGTCAAGAAGAACGTATCAAGATCTATCCTGAAGTACAATGCTGTCAGTGATAGGAAGACCAGCTAATTCAACTATTATGCAAATTTACACACCAACCACTAGGGCCAAAGATGAAGAAATAGAAGATTTTTATCAGCTGCTGCAGTCTGAAATTGATTGAATATGCAATCAAGATGCATTGATAATTACTGGCGATTGGAATGCAAAAGTTGGAAATGAAGAAGTATCAGTAGTTGGAAAATATGGCCTTGGTGACAGAAACAATGCCAGAGATGGAATGATAGAATTTTGCAAGACCAACGACTTCTTCATTGCAAATACCTTATTTCACCAACATAAACAGACCTCGCCAGATGGAACACACAGAAATCAAATTGCCTACATCTGTGGAAAGAGATGTTGGAAAACCTCAATATCATCAGTCAGAACAAGGCCAGGGGGTGACTGTGGAACAGACCATTAACTGCCCATATGCAAGTTCAAGGTGAAACTGAAGAAAATCAGAGCAATTCCAGGAGAGCCAAAATATGACCTTGAGTATATCCCACCTGAATTTAGAGACGATCTAAAGAATAGATTTGACTCACTGAACTCTAGTGACCGAAGACCAGATGAGTTGTGGAATGACATCAAGGACATCATACATGAAGGAAGTAAGAGATCATTGAAAAAACGGGAAAGAAAGAAAAGACCAAGATGGATGTCAGAGGAGACTCGAACTTGCTCTTGAGCATCGAGCAGCTAAAATAAAAGGAAGAATTGATGAAGTAAAAGAACTGAACAGAAGATTTCAAAGGGCCTCTTGAGAAGACAAAGTAAAGTATTATGATGACATGTGCCAAGAGCTGAAGATGGAAAACCAAAAAGGAAGAACATGCTCAGCGTTTCTCACGCTGAAAGAACTGAAGAAAAAATTCAAGCCTCGAAGTGCAATAGTGAAGGACTCCATGGGGGAAAATATTAAACGAGGCAGGAAGCATCAAAAAAAGACGGAAGGAATACACAGAGTCATTATACCAAAAAGAATTAGTCGATATTCAACCATTTCAAGAGGTGGCATGTGATCAGGAACCAATGGTACTGAAGGAAGAAGTCCAAGCTGCTTTGAAGGCATTGGTGAAAAACAAGGCTACAGGAATTGATGGAATATCAACTGAGATGTTTCAACAAACAGATGCAACGCTGGAGGTGCTCACTCATCTATGCCAAGAAATATGGACGACAGCTTCCTGGCCAACTGGCTAGGAGAGATCTATATTTATGTCTGTTCCCAAGAAAGGAGATCCAACCAAATGTGGAAATTATAGAACACTATCATTAATATCACACGCAAGCAAAACTTTGCTGAAGATCTTTTGAAAATGGCTGCAGCAGTATATGGACAGGGAACTGCCAGAAATTCAGGCCGGTTTCTGAAGAGGACGTGAAATCAGGGATATCATTGCTGATGTCTGACGGATCCTGGCTGAAATCAAAGTATACCAGAAGGATGTTTACCTGGGTTTTATTGACTATGCAAAGGCATTGGACTGTGTGGATCATAAAAATCTATGGATAACACTGTGAAGAATGGGAATTCCAGAACACTTAATTGTGCTCATGAGGAACCTTTACATAGATCGAGAGGCAGTTGTTTGGACAGAACAAGGGAACACTGGTTTAAAGTCAGGAAAGGTGTGCGTCAGGGTTGTATTCTTTCACCACACCTACTTAATCTGTATGCTGAACAAATAATATGAGAAGCTGAACTATATGAAGAACAGGGCATCGGGATTGGAGGAAGACTCATTAACAACCTGCGTTATGCAGATGATACAACCTTGCTTGCTGAAAGTGAAGAGGACTTGAAGCACTTACTGATGAAGGTCAAGGACCACAGCCTTCAGTATGGATTACACCTCAACATAAAGAAAACAAAAATCCTCACAACTGGACCAATGAGCAACATCATGATAAATGGAGAAAAGATTGAAGTTGTCAAGGATTTCATTTTACTTGGATCCACAATCAACAGCCATAGAAGCAGCAGTCAAGAAACCAAAAGATGCATTGCATTGGGCAAATCTGCTGCAAAGGACCTCTTCAAAGTCTTGAAGAGCAAAAATGTCACCTTGAAGACTAAGGTGTGCCTGACCCAAGCCATGGTATTTTCAGTCACATCATATGCATGTGAAAGCTGGACAGTGAATAAGGAAGACCAAAGAAGAGTTGACGGCTTTGAATTATGGTGTTGGCGAAGAATATTGAATATACCATGGACTGCCAAAAGAATGAACAGGAGGGCAGGGCCAAGATGGCAGACTAGGTGGACACTACCGCAGATCCCTCTTGCAACAAAGACTCGGAAAAACAAGGGAATCGATCACATACATAACAATCTACGAACTCTGAACAACAAGCACAGACTTAGAGACGGAAAACGAACAAATACAGGCAGACAGCGACCGTTTTCAGAACTAGGAGCCAGCATACCAGGCAGGTGACCTTCGGAGCCCGATCTGGGGCAAAGCCCAGGGGGGCAGACGGCACAGAAGGGGGGCCCAGCCCTTCCCCCCCGAACCCATCCCGGGAGGAAGTCTAGCTGGTTGGCGCGGGCGGCGTAGGGGTGCAGCCAGAGGGAGAAGCACCCGGGAGGCAGTGACTGATCTGGGAGTGGGGAGAACAGCATCCCAGCCGGGGAGACGTCCCACCGGGAGTTTGGCGGGAAGCGGGCGGGGCGCGAGCGGTGGGGGGGGTCAGCTATATTTCCCTGAAGCGACCCTGGGGCGGGGCCCACACGTTCGTGCGGGGGGACACACACCCAGTCCGTGAGTGTGGCGCGGCGCACCGGAGGGAGAAGTCCTCGGGAGGAAGTGACTGGTCTCGGAGCGGGGAAAGCAGCGTCCCAGCCAGGGTGCCGTCCTGCTGGGATTTGGGTGCATGCGCGGGCGGGGCGTGAGCGCGGGGTCCAATTTTATTACCCTGAATTGACCCAGGGGGCGGGACCACCTGGTCGTGCGGGTGACGCCCACCCAGTTCGAGTGAGAGGTGTGGCGCACCGGGAGGAGAAGTCCCCGGGAGGAAGTGACTGGTCTCCGAGCGGGGAAAGCAGCGTCCCAGCCAGGACCGTCCCGCCCGGATTTTGGCGGACGGGGACGGAGAGTGAAAGCGGTGTTCAGCTCTATATTCTGTGGTGCTACACTCCTAGCTCTCTGATCTCTCCCCCACCCTCCCCAGGCGGCTCTATTAACGTCCGAATACCCGGAGCCAGAGGGAGAATTCAGATAGGGATCCGACTGCATTTTTTTTAGCTGATTACCTGGAAAATCTAGTTTCCCAGTGATGGCTCAGAGACAGCAGTCCATATCAAACCACATAAAGAAACAGACCATGACAGCTTCTCCAACCTCCCAAACAAAAGAATCAAAATCTTTCCCAAATGAAGATACAATCCTGGAATTATCAGATACAGAATATAAAAAACTAATTTACAGAATGCTTAAAGATATCACAAATGAAATTAGGATAAATGCAGAAAAAGCCAAGGAACACACTGATAAAACAGTTGAAGAACTCAAAAAGATTATTCAAGAACATAGTGGAAAAATTAATAAGTTGCAAGAATCCATAGAGAGACAGCATGTAGAAATCCAAAAGATTAACAATAAAATTACAGAATTTGACAACGCAATAGAAAGTCAGAGGAGCAGACTCGAGCAATTAGAATGTAGACTGGGACTTCTGGAGGACCAGGGAATCAACACCAACATAGCTGAAAAAAAATCAGATAAAAGAATTAAAAAAAATGAAGAAACCCTAAGAATCATGTGGGACTCTATCAAGAAGGATAACTTGCGAGTGATTGGAGTCCCAGAACAGGGAGGGGGGACAGAAAACACAGAGAAAATAGTTGAAGAACTCCTGACACAAAACTTCCCCAACATCATGAAAGACGAAAGGATATCTATCCAAGATGCTCATCGAACCCCATTTAAGATTGATCCAAAAAGAAAATCACCAAGACATATTATCATCAAACTTGCCAAAAACAAAGACAAACAGAAAATTTTAAAAGCAGCCAGGGAGAAAAGAAAGGTTTCCTTCAAGGGAGAATCAATAAGAAAAAGTTCAGACTACTCAGCAGAAACCATGCAGGCAAGAAGGGAATGGGACGACGTATACAGAGCACTGAAGGAGAAAAACTGCCAGCCAAGGATCATATATCCAGCAAAACTCTCTCTGAAATATGAAGGAGAAATTAAGATATTTACAGATAAACACAAGTTTAGAGAATTTGCAAAAACTAAACCAAGACTGCAAGAAATGCTAAAGGAGATTGTTTGGCCTGATGACCAATAATATCAGGTACCAGCACAATACAAGGTCACAAAACAGAACGTCCTGATATCAACGCAACTCAAATAGGGAAAGCACAAAAACAAATTAAGACTAATTCTAAAAAATAAATAAATAAACAAAATAATACACATAACAGGAAATCATGGAAATCAATAGATAAACTATCACAATAATCAAAAAGAGGGACTAAATATAGGAGGCATTGAACTGCCAGATGGAGAGTGATACAAGGCGATATAGAAGGATACAAGTTAGGTTTTTACTTAGAAAAATAGGGGTAAATAATAAGGTAACCACAAAAAGGAATATCAATTCCATAACTCAAGAAAAAAGCCAAGAAAAACGTAACGACTCAACAAACACAAAGTTAAACATTATGAAAATGAGGATCTCACAAGCTACTAAGAAAAATGTCTCAGCACAAAAAAGCATGTGGAAAAATGAAATGGCCAACAACACACATGAAAAGACATCAAAATGACAGCACTAAAAACTTATTTATCTATAATTCCGCTGAATGTAAATGGACTAAATGCACCAATAAAGAGACAGAGAGTCACGGACTGGATAAAGAAACATGATCCATCTATATGCTGCCTATAAGAGACACACCTTAGACTTAGAGACACAAACAAACTAAAACTCAAAGGATGGAAAAAAATATATCAAGCAAACAATAAGCAAAAAAGAAGAGGAGTAGCAATATTAATTTCTGACAAAATAGACTTTAGACTTAAATCCACCACAAAAGATAAAGAAGGACACTATATAATGATAAAAGGGACAATTGAACAGGAAGACGTAACCATATTAAATATTTACGCACCTAATGACAGGGCTGCAAGATACATAAATCAAATTTTAACAAAATTGAAAAGTGAGATAGACACCTCCACATTTATAGTAGGAGACTTCAACACACCACTTTCGGAGAAGGACAGGACATCCAGTAAGAAGCTCAACAGAGACACGGAAGACCTACTTAAGACAATCAACCAACTTGACCTCATTGACTTATACAGAACTCTCCACCCAACTGCGGCAAAGTATACTTTTTTTTCTAGTGCACATGGAACATTCTCTAGAATAGACCACATATTAGGTCATAAAACAAATCTTTGCAGAATCCAAAACATCGAAATATTACAAAGCATCTTCTCAGACCACAAGGCAATGAAGCTAGAAATCAATAACAGAAAAACTAGGGAAAAGAAATCAAATACTTGGGAAATGAACAATACCCTCCTGAAAAAAGACTGGGTTATAGAAGACATCAAGGAGGGAATAAGGAAATTCTTAGAAAGCAACGAGAATGAAAATACTTCTTGTCAAAACCTCTGGGACACAGCAAAAGCAGTGCTCAGACGCCAATTTATATCAATAAATGCACACATACAAAAAGAAGAAAGAGCCAAAATCTGAGAACTGTCCCGACAACTTGAACAAATAGAAAGTGAGCAACAAAAGAACCCATCAGGCACCAGAAGAAAACAAATAATAAAAATTAGAGCTGAACTAAATGAATTAGAGAACAGAAAAACAATTGAAAGAATTAACAAAGCCAAAAGCTGGTTCTTTGAAAAAATTAACAAAATTGATAAACCATTGGCTGGACTGACTAAAGAAATACAGGAAAGGAAACAAATAACCCGAATAAGAAACAAGAAGAACCACATCACAACAGAACCAAATGAAATTAAAAGAATCATTTCAGATTACTACGTAAAATTGTACTCTAACAAATTTGAAAACCTAGAAGAAATGGATAAATTCTTGGAACAATACTACCTACCTAAACTAACACATTCAGAAGTAGAAGTAGAACAACTAAATAGACCCATAACAAAAAGAGAGATTGAAACGGTAATCAAAAAACTTCCAACAAAAAAAGTCCTGGCCCAGACGGCTTCACTGCAGAGTTCAACCAAACCTTCAGAGAAGAGTTAACACCACTACTACTAAAGGTATTTCAAAGTGTAGAAAAAGATGGAATACTACCCAACTCATTCTATGAAGCTACCATCTCCCTGATACCAAAACCAGGTAAAGACATTACAAAAAAAGAAAATTTGAGACCTATATCCCTCATGAACATAGATGCAAAAATCCTCAACAAAATTCTAGCCAATAGAACCCAACAACACATCAAAAAAATAATTCACCCTGATCAAGTGGGATTTATACCAGGTATGCAAGGCTGGTTTAATATCAGAAAAACCATTAATGTAATCCATCACATAAATAAAACAAAAGATAAAAACCACATGATCTTATCAATAGATGCAGAAAAGGCATTTGACAAAGTTCAACACCCATTTATGATAAAAACTCTTACCAAAATAGGAATTGAAGGAAAACTCCTCAACATAATAAAGGGCATCTATGCAAAGCCAACAGCCAATATCACTCTAAATGGAGAGAACCTGAAAGCATTTCCCTTGAGAACGGGAACCAGACAAGGATGCCCTTTATCACCGCTCTTATTCAACATCGTACTTGAAGTCCTAGCCAGAGCAGTTAGGCTAGACAAAGAAATAAAGGGTATCCAGATTGGTAAGGAGGAAGTAAAGCTATCACTATTTGCAGATGACATGATCGTATACATGGAAAACCCTAAGGAATCCTCCAGAAAACTACTGAAACTAATAGAAGAGTTTGGAAGAGTCTCAGGTTATAAAATAAACATACAAAAATCACTTGGATTCCTCTACATCAACAAAAAGAACAGCGAAGAGGAAATAACCAAATCAATACCATTCACAGTAGCCCCCAAGAAGATAAGATACTTAGGAATAAATCTTACCAAGGATGTAAAAGACCTATACAAAGAAAACTATAAAACTCTGCTACAAGAAATTCAAAAGGACATACTTAAGTGGAAAAACATACCCTGCTCATGGATAGGAAGACTTAACATAGTAAAAATGTCTATTCTACCAAAAGCCATTTATACATATAATGCACTTCCAATCCAAATACCAATGTCATACTTTAAGGGGATAGAGAAACAAATCACTAATTTCATATGGAAGGGAAAGAACCTCCGGGTAAGCAAAGCATTAGTGAAAAAGAAGAATAAAGTGGGAGGCCTCACCCTACCTGATTTCAGAACCTATTATATAGCTACAGTAGTCAAAACAGCCTGGTACTGGTACAACAACAGGCACATAGACCAATGGAACAGAATTGAGAACCCAGATATAAATCCATCCACGTATGAGCAGCTGATATTTGACAAAGGACCAGTGTCAGTCAATTGGGGAAATAATAGTCTTTTTAACAAATGGTGCTGGCATACCTGGATATCCATTTGCAAAAGAATGAAACAGGACCCATACCTCACACCATGCTCAAAAACTAACTCCAAGTGGATCAAAAACCTAAACATAAAGACTAAAACGATAAAGATCATGGAAGAAAAAATAGGATCAACCCTAGGAGCCTTAATACAGGGCATAAACAGGATACAAAACATTACGAAAAATGATGAAGAGAAACCAGATAACTGGGATCTCCTAAAAATCAAACACCTATGCTTATCTGAAGACTTCACCAAAAGAGTAAAAAGACCACCTACAGACTGGGAAAGAATATTCAGCTATGACATCTCAGACCAGCACCTGATCTCTAAAATCTATATGATTCTGTCAAAACTCAACCACAAAAAGACAAACAACCCAATCAAGAAGTGGGCGAAGGATATGAACACACATTTCACTAAAGAAGATATTCAGGCAGCCAACGGATACATGAGAAAATGCTCCCGATCATTAGCCATTAGAGAAATGCAAATTAAAACTACGATGAGATTCCATCTCACACCAACTAGACTGGCATTAATCCAAAAAACACAAAATAATAAATGTTGGAGAGGCTGCGGAGAGATCGGAACTCTCATACACTGCTGGTGGGAATGTAAAATGGTACAACCACTTTGGAAATCCATCTGGCGTTATCTTAAACAGTTAGAAATAGAACTACCATACAACCCAGAAATCCCACTCCTCGGAATATACCCTAGAGATACAAGAGCCTTCACACAAACGGATATATGCACACCCATGTTTATTGCAGCTCTGTTTACAATAGCAAAAAGCTGGAAGCAACCAAGATGTCCGTGAATGGATGAATGGGTAAATAAATTGTGGTATATTCACACAATGGAATACTACGCATCGATAAAGAACAGTGACGAATCTGTGAAACATTTCATAACATGGAGGAATCTGGAAGGCATTATGCAGAGCGAAATGAGTCAGTTGCAAAAGGACAAATATTGTATAAGACCACTATTATAAGATCTTGAGAAATAGAAAAAACGGAGAAGAACACATACTTATGTGGTTACAAAGGGGGGAGGGAGGGAGGGAGGGAGGGAGGGAGGGAGGGAGAGGGCTTTTTATTGATCAATCTGTAGATAAGAACTGCTTTGGGTGAAGGGAAAGACAACACTCAATACAAGGAAGGTCAGCCTAATTGGACTGGATTAAAAGCAAAGAGGTTTCCGGGATAAAATGAAAGCTTCAAAGGTCAGCGGAGCGGGGGCTGGGGTCTGGGGAACTTGGTTTGAGGGGACTTCTAAGTCAATGGGCAAAATAACTCTATTATGAAAACACTCTGCATCCCACTTTGAATTGTGGCGCCTGGGGTCCTAAATGCCAACAAGCGGCCATCTAAGATACATCAATTGGTCTCAACCCACCTGGAGCAAAGGCAAAGGAAGAACACCAAGGTCACATGACAACTAAGAGCCCAAGAGACAGAAAGGGCCACATGAACCAGAGACCTACATTATCCTGAGACCAGAAGAACTAGTTGGTGCCCGACCACAATCGATGTCTGCCCTGTCAGGCAGCACAACAGACAACTCCTGAGGGAGCAGGAGACCAATGGGATACAGACCCCAAATTCTCATGAAAAGACCGTACCTAATGGTATGATTGCGACTAGAGGAATCCCAGAGACAATGCTGCCCAGAACTTCTGATGGCACAGGACAGGAACCATCCCCGAAGACAAATCATCAGGCATGAAAAGGACTGGTCAGTGGGGGGGAGAGAGATGCTGATGAAGAGTGAGCTAATTAAATCAGGTGGACACTGGAGAGTGTGTTGGCAACTCTTGACTGGAGGGGGGTGGGAAGATAGAGAGAGAGGGAAGATGGCAAAATTGGCACGAAACGAGAGACTGTAAGGGCTGACTCAATAGGGGGAGAGCAAGTGGGACAAGGGAGTAAGATGTATGTAAACTGACATGTGACAGACTGGAATGGTAAATGTTCACTTGAAGCTTAATAAAAATTAAAAAAAAAACACACACACACACAAAAAAAATTCAGGGGACTAAGAATATGGGCTAGGGTGGAAAACTTTGGAAGAACTTGGCAAGCTCTTCATATTTGTTTCTCAAAAAAAAAAAAAAAAAAACTAGATAAAATGACCTTGCATTTCCCTATCCCTGATAATAAGATTATAAACTGGCTGAATAATCGCTGGTATTTCCTTTTGGCTTATGCATCTATGTGGAGCTCCTGATTTTGCAGAGGAGCTTCAACTTTAAATATTCAAATTTTATGTTAATAACATTATATTGTATAATTTTTTTCATGTAATCATATTCTTTTTTTTTTTAAATTATGCTTTAGATGAAGGTTTACAGAGCAAATTCGTTTCTCATTAAACAATTAATACACGTAAAAAAAAAAAAAAAGAATGAACAAATTTGTCTTGGAAGAAGTGTAGCCAGAATGCTCCTTAGAGGCAAGGATGGAGAGACTGTCTTAACTTTGGACATGCTGTCAGGAGGGATCAGTCCCTGGAGAAGGACATCATGCTTGGCAGAGGACTGGGTCAGCAGAAGAGAGGAAGACCCTCAGCAAGGTGGACTGACACAGTGGCTGCAACAATGAGCTCAAGCATAACAACGATTGTAAGGACGGCACAGGACCGGGCAGTGTTTTGTTCTGTTGTGCATAGGGTCGCTATGAGTCGGAAGCAACTCGACGGCAGCTAACAACCACAACAACAACATGCAGTTGTTACCTTTACCAGTGTTCTTTATTTCTTTATATGTCTTTGAGTTTCTTTCTTTTTTTCATTTCAGGTTGAAGAACTCCCTTTAGCCTTTCTTAATAACATGTCTGCTAGCAACAAACCCTTCGGTTACTGACTTTTGGCTTCATTTCACTGTGGTCAGAGAAGATACATTGTATGATGTTAGTCTTCTAAAATTTGAGACTTGTTTTGTGAATTAGTGTATGTTGTGTCCTGGGAGAAGGATAGTGCTGTAAAGATAAGAGTTGCTGTATAAAAGCTAACTTGGTATTAATTCAACTAAAAAATCTACAGAAAAGGAAATGAGATCAAAATGACATACCACAAAACATCAAACACGAATTAAGGCGGTAACAGAGGAACTCAGAAATGAAAAAAAAATCTAGATATACATAAAAAAAATAACAAAATGACAGAAGTAAGTCCTTTCTTATCAGCCATTACTTTACATGGAAAATGGGCTAAGCTCCCTAATAAAAAGGCAGAAAACGGCAGAATAGATTTTAAAAATGATTTGACTCTATTCTGTCTACACAAGACTCATTTTGAATCCCGTGACAAATAAATTGAAGTAAAAATATGGGAAAAATTCAATGAAGTAGTCACTAAAATACAGCTGAGGTGCCTATACTAATCTCAAGTTCTGGGCAGAACTATAACAAATAGAAATATTGAGTTAGTAACAAAATAGACTTTAAGTCAATATTGTTATGAGAAACATGTTGTATCTTATTAAAAGAGTCAATCCATAGAGAAGAGTAATAACTATAAACACTTTGGTAACCATACACGGGGCACCAAAATATATGAAGCAAAAATGGACAGAATTGAAGGGAGAAATAGAAAGTTCTACGATATTAATTGGAGGCACCAAAAGCCCCTTTCAATAATGGATCGAACAACCAGGCAGAAATTAAAAGTAGAAAACTTGAACATTATCAGCCTACTGGACCTAATATATATCTAACACTCAGCCTAAGGGGAGCAGAATATATACATTCTTGTCATGTGAATCATCCTCCAGGACAGAACATATACTAATTTGCAAAACAAGTCTCAAATTTTAGAAGACTAACATCAAATGATGTGTCTTCTCTGACCACAATGGAATGAAGCCAGAAATAAGTAACAGAAGGGAAATGGACGATTGGTAGTGATTATATGGAAATTAAATAACATATTCTTAAGCAATCAGTGCATTGATAAAGAAATAACCGTGAAAATTAGAAAATACTTTCAATCAAATTAAAACAAAATACAATATACCAAACCCTAGAAAATGCAGCAAAAGCAGTGCTTGGACAGAAATCTATACCAAGCAACTGCATTAAAAAAGAGAAGAGATCTTAAATCAAAACCTAATTTTCCACAATGAGAAACTACAAAAAGAAGACCAAACTAAACTGAAGGCTAACAGACAGAAGGAAATAAGGATTACAGCAGAGATAAATGACAAAGAGATTAGAAAAACAATAGTGAAAATTGATAAACCAGTTTGGTTCTTTGAAATAATCAACAAAATGCATAAAACTCTAGGTAAATTGACTTAGAAAAAAGGGTAGAAGACTTCAGTTTCTATGTTGTTGTCGTTAGGTGCTGTCCAGTTGATTCCAACTCGTGGCAACCTTATGCATAACAGAATGAAATACTGCCCAGGTTTACACCATCCTCACAATCATTGCTATGCCCGAGCCCGTTGTTGCAGCCACCACGTCAAGCCAATTTTTGACGACCCTCTACCAAGCATGATGCCCCTTTCCAGGGAATGATCCCTGTTGATGACATGTCCAAAGTATGTGAGATGGTCTCAGCACCCTTGCTTCTAAAGAGCATTCTGGTTACACTTCTTACAAGACAGATTTGTCCCTTCTTTTGGTACACCACGATATATTCAGTATTATTCACCAACACCAGAACTTAAAGGTGTCAATTCTTCTTCAGTCTTCCTTATTCGTTGCCCAGCTTTTCCATGTATATGAGGTGATTAAAAACACCATGGTTTGGGTCAGGCACACTTTAATCCTCAAGGAACATCTTTGCTTTCCAACACTTTTGCAGCCAATTTCCCTAATGCAATGCTTCTTTTGATTTTTTGATTGCTGTTTCCGTGGGTGTTGATTGTAGATCCAAGTAAAATGGAATCCTTGACAACTCCAATCTTTTCCCTGTTCATTGTGATCTTTCTTACTGGTCCAGTTGTGAGGATTTTTGTTTTCTTTATACTGAAGTGTAATCCAGAATGAAGGCTATGGTCTTTGCTCTTCATCAGCAAGTGCTTCAAGTCCTCTTCACTTTCAGCAAGCAAGCCTATGTTATCTGCACAATGCAGGTTCTTAATGAGTCTTCCTCCAATCCTGATGCCCCCGTTCTTCTTCATGTGGTCCAGCATCTCGTATTATTTGGTCAGAATACAGATTAAAGAGGTATGGCGAAGAAATACAACTCCGACACACACCTTTCCTGAGTTTCAGCCAATCAGTGGTCCCCTTGTTCTGTCCGAACAACTGCCTTTTGATCTATGTAAAGCTTCCTCATGAGCACAATTAAGTGTTTTGGAATTCCCATTCTCCACAATGTCATCCATAATTTGTGATGAACCACACAGTCAAATGCCTTTGCATAGTCAATAAAACACAGGTAAACATCCTTCTGGTGTTCTGTCCTTTCAGCCAGGATCCATCTGACATCAGCAATGATGTCCCTTTTTGCACTTATTCCTCTAAATCTGGCTTGAATTTCTGGTAGTTCCCTGTCAATATACTGCCGCAGGTGCTTTTGAATGTGCTTCAGCAAAATTTTGCTTGCAGGTACTATTAATAATATTGTTCAATAATTTCTGCATTCACTTGAATCACCTTTCTTGGCAATAGGAATAAATACAGATCTCTTCCACTTGTTTGGCCAAGTAGCTATCTTCCAAATTTTTCGGCATAAATGAGTGAGCACTTCCAGTGCTGCATCCATTTGTTGAAATATCTCAATTGGTATTCTGTCCGTTCCTGGAGCCCTGTTTCTGTTTTTTTTTTTTTTTTTTTTTTTGCCAATCCTTCGTTGTAGCTTGTAATTCTTCCTTCAGTACATTTGCTTCCTGATCGTATGCTACCTGCTGAAATGGCTGAATGCGGACAAATTCTTTTTGCATAGTGACTCTGTGTATTCCTTCCATCTTCTTCTTTTTTTAAAATATAATTTTTATTGTGCTTTAAGTGAAAGTTTACAAATCAAGTCACTCTCTCACACAAAAACCCATATACACCTTGCTACACACTCCCAATTACTCCCCCTAATGAAACAGCCCGCTCCCTCCCTCCACTTTCTCTTTTCGTGTGCATTTCACCAGCTTCTAACCCCCTCCACCGTCTCATCTCCCCTCCAGGCAGGAGATGCCAACATAGTCTCAAGTGTCCACCTGATCCAAGAAGCTCACTCCTCACCAGCATCCCTCTCCAACCCACTGTCCAGTCCAATCCATGTCTGAAGAGCTGGCTTCAGGAATGGTTCCAGTCCCGGGCCAACAGAAGGTCTGGGGGCCGTGACCACTGGGGTCCTTCCAGTCTCAGTCAGACCATTAAGTCTGGTCTTATGAAAATTTGGGGTCTGCATCCCACTGCACTCCTGCTCCCTCAGGGGTTCTCTCTTCTGTTCCCTGTCAGGGCAGTCATTGGTTGTAGCCGGACACCATCTAGTTCTTCTGGTCTCAGATGATGTAGTCCTTTGTGTCTCTTGGGCTTGTAATCACCTTGTGTCCTTGGTGTTCTTCATTCTCCTTTAATCCAAGTGGGTTAAGACCAGTTGATGCATCTTAGGTGGCTGCTTGCTAGCGTTTAAGATCCCAGACGCCACTCTTCAAAGTGGGATGCAGAATGTTTTCGTAATAGATTTTATTATGACAATTGACTTAGATGTCCCCTGAAACCATGGTGCCCAGACACCTGCCCCTGCTAATCTGGCCTTCGAAGCATTGAGTTTATTCAGGAAACTTCTTTGGTTTTGGTTTAGTTCAATTGTACTGACCTCCCCTGTATTGTGTGCTCTTTCCATTCACCTACAGTAGTTCTTATCTAATATCTAATTAGTGAATGCCCCTTTCCTACCCTCCCTCCCTCCCCACTCTCGTGACCACAAAAGAAATTTTCCTTCTCAGTTTAAACTATTTCTTAATTTCTTATAATAGTGGTCTTATACAATATTTGTCCTTTTGCAGCTGACTAATTTCACTCAGCATAATGCCTTCCAGGTTCCTCCATGTTATGAAATGTTTCACAAACCCCTTACTGTTCTTTATCAATGCATACTATTCCATTGTGTGACAATATCATAATTTATTTACCCATTCATCTGTTGATGCACACCTTGGTTGCTTTCATCTTTTTGCTATTGTGAACAGTGCTACAGTAAACATGGGTGTGCATGTATCTGTTCATGTAAAGGCTCTTATTTCTCTAGGATATACTCCAAGGAGTGGGATTGCTGGATCGGATGGTAGTTCTATTTCTAGCTTTTAAGGAAGCGCCAAATTGATTTCCAAAGTGGCTGTACCATTTTACATTCCCACCAGCAGTGTAGAAGTGTCCCAATCTCTTCACAGCCTCTCCAACATTTATTATTGTGTGTTTTATGGATTAATGCCAGCCTTGTTGTAGTGAGACGAAATCTCATTGTAGTTTTAATTTGCATTTATCTAATGGCTAATGATGGCGAACATTTCCTCATATATCTGTTAGCTACCTGTATGTCTTCTTTAGTGAAGTGTCTATTCATATCTTTTGCCCATTTTTTAATTGGGTAATTTGTCTTTTTGCAGTTAAGTTTTTGCAGTATCATGTAGATTTTAGAGATCAGGTGCTGATCAGAGATGTCATAGCTAAAAACTTTTTCCCAGTCTGTAGGTAGTCTTTTTACTCTTTCAGTGAAGTCTTTGGATGAGCATAGGTGTTTGATTTTTAGGAGCTCCCAGTTATCTGGTTTTTCTTCTGCATTCTTCATAATGTCTTGTATTTTGTTTATGCCTTGTATTAGGGCTCCTAACATTGTCCCTAT
Organism: Elephas maximus indicus; assembly: GCF_024166365.1. Lineage (NCBI taxonomy): Eukaryota > Metazoa > Chordata > Mammalia > Proboscidea > Elephantidae > Elephas > Elephas maximus. Next base: position 6,324,467 of record NC_064847.1, read on the forward strand.
TTTTTCTTCCATGATCTTTATTGTTTTAGATTTTATATATAGGTGTTTGATCCATTTTGAGCTCGTTTTTGTGCATGAAGCGAGTTATGGGTCTTGTTTCTTTTTTTTTTTTTTTGCATAGGGATATCCAGTTCTGCCAGCACCATTTGTTAAAAAGGCTGTCTTTTCTCATTTAACTGTTTGGGGCCTTTGTCAAATATCAGCTGCTCATATGTGGATGGATTTATGTCTGGATTCTCAATTCTGTTCCATTGGTCCATGTATCTGTTGTACCAGTACCAGGCTGTTTTGACTACTGTGGCGGTGTAATAGGTTCTAAAATCAGGTAAAGTAAGGCCTCCCACTTTGTTCTTCTTTTTCAGTAGTGTCTTATTTATCAGGGCCACTTTCCCTTCCATATACAGTTTGTGATTTGTTTCTCCATCTCATTAAAGAATGTCCTTGGGATTTGGATAGGAATTGCATTAAGTATATAGATCGCTTTTGGTAGAATAGACATTTTTAAAATGTTAAAAGTCTTCCTATCCACGAGCAAGGTATGTTCTTCCACTTATGTTAGTCTCTTATGGTTTCTTGTGGAAGTATACTGTAGTTTGCTTTGTACAAGTCTTTTACATCTCTAGTGAGATTTATTCCTAAGTATTTTATCTTTTGGGGGGCTACTGTAAATGGCATTGATTTGGTGATTTCCTTTTCCATGTTCTTTTTGTTGGTGTATAGGAATCCAACTGATTTTTGTATGTTTGTCTTGTATCCAGATTCTCTGCTGAACTCTTCTATTAGTTTCAGTAGTTTTCTGGAGGATTCCTTAGGGTTTTCTGTGTATAAGATCATGTCATCTGCAAATAGAGATGCTTTTACTTCTTCCTTGCCAATCTGGATGCCCTTTATTTCTTTTTCAAGCCTAATTGCTCTGGTTAGGACTTCCAGCACAATGTTGAGTAAGAGTGGTGATAAAGGGCATCCTTCTCTGGTTCCCGATCTCAATGGGAATGTTTTCAGGCTCTCTCCATTTAGGGTGATGTTGGCTGTTGGCTTTGTACAAATGCCCTTTATTATGTTGAGGAATTTTCCTTCTATTCCTATTTTCCTGAGAGTTCTTATCATGAATGAGTGTTGAACTTTGTCAAACACCTTCTCTGCATCAATTGATAAAATCATGTGATTCTTGTCTTTTGTTTTATTTATTTGGTGGATTCCATTAACGGTTTTTCTAATGTTGAACCATCCCTGCATACCTGGTGTGAATCCCACTTGGTCATGGTAAATTCTTTTTTAGATATGTTCTTGAATTCTGCTGGCTAGAATTGTGTTGAGGATTTTTGCATCTACATTCATGAGGGATATAGGTCTACAATTTTCTTTTCTTGTGGTGTCTTTACCTGATTTTGGTATCAGGGATACGGTGGCTTCGTAGAATGAGTTTGGTAGTATTCTGTCCTTTCCTATGCTCTGAAATACCTTTAGTAGTAGTGGTGTTAACTCTTCTCTGAAAGTTTGGTAGAACTGTGCAGGGAAGCTGTCTGGACCAGTGCATTTCTTTTGTTGGGAGTTTTTTGATTACCTTTTCAATCACTTCTTTTGTTGTCGGTCTATTTAGTTGTTCTACCTCTGTTTGTGTTAGTTTAGGTAGGTAGTGTGTTTCTAGCAATTCATCCATTTCTTCTAGGTTTTCAAATTTGTTTGAGTATAGTTTTTCATAGTAATCTGATATGATTCTTTTAATTTCAGTTGGGTCTGTTGTAATATCACCCATCTCATTTCTTATTTGGGCTATTTGCTTCCTCTCCTGTTTTTCTGTCAGTTTGTCCAGTAGTTTATCAATTTTGTTGATTTTTTCAAAAAACCAGCTTTTGTTCTTTTTAATTCTTTCAAATTGCTTTTCTGTTTTCTATTTCATTATTTCAGCTCTAATTTTTATTATTTGCTGTCTTCTGGTGCCTGTGGGTTTCTTTTGTTGCTCTCTTTCTATTTTTTCAAGTTGTAGGGATAATTCTTTGATTTTGGCCCTTTCTTCTTTTTGGATGTGTGCATTTATTGGTGTAAATTGGCCTCTGAGCACCGCTTTTGCTGTGTCCCAAAGGTTCAGATAGGAAGTGTTTTCATTCTCATTGGGTTCTCTGAATTTCTTTACTCCATCCTTAATGTCTTCTATAATCCAGTCTTTTTTGAGGAGGGTATTGTTCAGCTTCCAAGTGTTTGATTTCTTTTCCCTACTTTCTTTGTAATTGATTCCCACTTTTATGGCCTTATGGTCAGAGAACATGCTTTGTAATATTTCAATGTTTTGGATTCTGCTAAGGCTTGCTTTATGACCTAATATGTGGTCTGTTCTGGAGAATGTTCCATGAGTACTAGAGAAGAAAGTATACTTGGCTGCTGCTGGGTGGAGTGTTCTGTATATGTCTACGAGGTCATGTTGGTTGATGGTGGCATTTAGATCTTCCCAGTCTTTATAGAGCTGCTTTCTAGATGTCCTGTTCTTCACTGAGAGTGGTGTGTTGAAATTTCCTGCTATTATTGTGAAGCTGTCTATCTCACTTTTCAATGCTGATTGAGTTTGTTTTATGTATCTTTTAGCCCTGTCATTGGGTGCATAAATATTTAATATGGTTATATCTTCTTGGGTATTGTCCCTTTAATCATTATATAGTGTCCTTCCTTATCCTTTCTGATGGATTTAACTTTAAAGTATATTTTGTCAGAAATTAATATTGCCAGCTGCTCTTTTTTGATTGTTGTTTGCTTGATATATTTTTTTTTCCATCCTTTGAGTTTTTGTTTGTTTGTGTCTCTAAGTCTAAGGTGTGTCTCTTGTAGGCAGCATATAGACGGATCTTGTTTTTTAATCCATTCTGCCACTCTCTGTCTCTTTATTGGTGCATTTAGTCCATGTACATTCAGGGTAATTATGTGTAAGTATGAACTCAGTGCTATCATTCTGATGTCTTTTTTGTGTGTTAACAGTTTCTTTTTCCCACTTAATTTTACGTGCTGAGTAGACTTTCTTTATATATTGTCCTTTTCTCACATTTGTTGTTGTTGGTTTTGTTTCTGCTGAGTCTGTATTTTTCCCTTGTATTTTATTTTGATAAGTAGGATAGTTTGCCTCCTTTTTGGTTACCTTATTGTTTACCTGTATTTTTCTAAATTTAAAACTAACTTTTATTTCTTTGTATCAACGTTGTCTTCCTCTCCATATGGAAGGTGTATGATTACATTTCTTAGTTCCTCTTTATTATTTTAATGTTGTCTTCTTTTATATAATAACATTGCCATTACCCTGTGTTGGTTTTTTTTTAATCTTGCTTTGTTTTTTTTTTTTTTTTTTTGATTTTCCTGTCTGGGTTGACTTCTGGCTGCTCTGCCCAGTGTTCTAGTCTTGGGTCGATACCTGATATTATTGATTTTCTAACCAAAGAACCCCTTTTAGTATTTCTTGTAGTTTTGGTTTGGTTTTTATGAATTCCTTCAACTTGCGTGTATCTGGAAATGTCTTAATTTCACCTTCATATTTAAGAGACAGTTTTGATGGATATATGATTCTTGGCAGGCAATTTTTTTCCTTCCATTTTTTAATATGTCATCCCATTGCCGTCTTGCCTGCATGGTTTCTGCTCAGTAGTCCGAGCTTATTCTTATTGACTCTCCTTTGTAGGTGACTCTTCATTTATTCCTTGCTGCTCTTATAATTCTCTCTTTATCTTTGGTTTTGGCAAGTTTGATTATCGTATGTCATGGTGACTTTCTTTTAAGATCTACCTTATGTGGAGTTTGATGAGCATCTTGGATAGATATCTTCTCATCTTTCACAATATCAGGGAAGTATTCTGCCAACAAATCCTCAATGATTTTCTCTGTACTTTCTGTTATCCCTCGCTGTTCTGGTACTCTAATCACTCGTAGGTTATTTCTCTTGATAGAGTCCCACATGATTATTAAGGTTTCTTCATTTTTTTAAAATTCTTTTATCTGATTTTTCTTCAAATATATTAGTGCCAAGTGATTTATCTTCAAGTTCATAAATTCTAGCTTCTACTTGCTCAATTCTGTTCCTCTTTCTATTGAGTTACCTGATTCTGTAATTTTATTGTTAATCTTCTGAATTTCTGATTGCTGTGTGTCTATGGGTTCTTCCAGCTTATTAAACTTTTCATTATGTTCCTGAATAATCTTTCTAATATCTTCAGTTGCTTTATCTGTGTGTTCCTTGGCGTGTTCCGTGTATTGCCTCATTTCTTTCCTGATGTCTTGAGGGTTCTGTATATTAAACTTTTGTTTTCTGCATCTGGTAATTCCAGGAATGCACTTTGATCTAAAAGATCCCTGGATTCTTTGTTTTGAGAGCCTGTTGAGGTGATCATGGTCTGTTTCTTTACGTGACTTGATATTGACTGTTGTCTCCGAGCCATCTATAAGTTATTGTATTAGTTTATGCTAGCTCTCTGTGTCGTAGCTTCTTGCTTTGTTTTGTTTTGTTATACCTCTGTGGGTTGCTTGAGTGAGCTAGCTTGATTATTTTCACCTTTGGAGCTCTGGTGTCCTGTCCCCAGCTGGCTAGAGCTGTTATCAGGTACATCAGTCTAGGAGCCCATTCAGTTTTCTTGTATGAATTCAGCTCAGGTTTCCAGGTAGCTGATCATCAAGTGTGTGGTACAGGCTCTGTCCTACAGTCTGGGAGGGGCAGGTGTGAATGGCATATATACCGGTATCTGATTGCAGCAGGGGGTCATGCTCTGAACAAGGCAGGGGGCTAAGAACCAGCCCCCAAGTGTTCCCTAGAGCATACTGGTTGGTGGGTTCTGCAGAGGGATCACGGGCACCCAAAATTTTGGGTTATAAGGACTGGGAGGTACCAGTTATCTTTGGACCCCTGTTGTGGGTGGCTGGGTGACCTGAGTGGAGCTACCAGTCCTTAGGTCCCTGTTGTGGGTAGGTGAGAACCTTGTTTAATAGGCAAAGCAATGTGAAACATCAACCCCCCGCCTCTCCACTGCACAGCTGAAATGGTTGGAGTTTGCCAACAAGGGCCTATTCTCCTGAAGTAGGCCCACACAGGTCCATGCAGAAGGGAAGGGTGCTCAAGGTCTCTGGACGATTTATGCCTGGACAGAAGCCACTTCTGTCCTGAGTTCCCCTGGTAATGGAGCTAGCAAACTATCTTTTCACCCAATTGCAAATTTTTTCCTTCCCCAAGGCTAGGAGGAGGGGTCTAGGTGCTCACCAGTGTCTCTCTCAGGCCCAGGGATTCAACTGCTGAAGCCAGATTGGGGGTGGGGAGGATATGGTAAAATGCAGGTAAGTACTTAGCTTTTGCCGAGAGCGCTGTTCTCCTCAGGTTCCAGAGGTGTGAGTAGGCTGTGTGGCTGTCTGCTTCTCCCTGAGTAAACTGCGGCCCAAGGCTAGTGCCAGCCCGCCACTGCCACTGCCGCTCTGGGAATGGTGCTTGAGGGCTCCCTGCAATTCAGGTCCGGTAACTCCTTTCCGCTTCTGAGTGGCCTCTTCCTCTCCCTGCCCCTCAGTTCATTGTCTAAGCTTGCCTTTGATGCTCAGGTCTCCCAGCTTGTCACAAATATACTCGTTTCACTTGTTTTTTCGGGTCTTTGTTGTAAAGAGGGCTCGCCATAATCATCTGTCTATTCTGCCATCTTGGCTCCACCTCCCTTCCATCTTCTTTTGATGCTTCCTGCATCATTTAGTATTTTCCTTGCAGAATCCCTCAGTATTGCAAGTCAATTCTTGAATTTTTACTTCAGTTCTTTCTGCTTGAGAAAGGCTGAGCATGTTCTTCTCTTTTGATTTTGTTCCCCCAGGTCTTCACAAATGTCATCATAATGCTTTACTTTGTCTTCTCCAGCCACCCTTTGAAATCTTTTTTCAGCTCTTTTATGTCATCATTTTTTCCTTTTGCTTTATCTACTCAAGGTCTAGAAGCAAGCTTCAGAGTCTCTTCTGACATGCATGTAGGTCTTTTCTTTCTCTCTGGTCTTTTTCAAGAAGTTTTGCTTTCTTCACATATGATATCCTTGATGTCATTCCACAATTTGTCTGGTCTTTGGTCATTAGTGGTCAACGTGTCGAATCTATTCTTGAGATCACCTCTGAATTCAGGTGGGATATACTCAAATTCACAATTTGGCTCTCGTGGACTTGTTCTGATTTTCTTCCGTTTCAGTTTGAACTTATATATGAGTAATTAGTGTTCTGATCTGCAGTTGGACCCCAGCCTTATTCTGACTGATGATATTGAGCTTTTCCATTGTCTCTTTCCACACATTTAGTCCATTTAATTCCTGTGTTCCACCTGGTGAGGTCCTTGTATATAGTCACGGTTTATGTTGGTGAAAAAAGTATCTGTGATGAAGAAATTTTTGGTCTTGCAAAATTCAGTTATGTGATCTCCAGCATCATTTCTAGCACCTAGGCCATATTTTCCAACTATTGATCCTTTTTCTTTGTTTCCAACTTTTGCATTCCAATCACCAATAATTATCAGTGCATCCTGATTGCATGTTCAATCAATATCAGACTGCATAAGATGGTAAAAAAATCTTCAATTTCTTAATCTTTGGCCTTAGTGGTTGGTGCGTCAATAGTTGTATTAACTGGTCTTCCTTGTGGGATGTGTATATTATCCTATCACTGACAGCGTTGTACTTCAGGATAGATCTTGAAATGTTCCTCTTGATGATAAACGTAATGCCATTCCTCTTCAAGTTATCATTCCAGGCATAGTAGGCCATATGATTGTCTGATTCAAAGTGACGAATACTAGTTCATTTCAGCTTACTAATGCCTAAGACATTGATCTTTATGGAGCCCATTTCATTTTTGATGATTTCCAATTTCTCTGGAGTCACACTTTGTACATTACAGGTTCTGACTATTAATGGATGTTTGCAGCTGTTTCTTCTTATTTTGAGTCATGCCACATCAGCATATGGAGGTCCCAAAAGCTTTAACCCATCCATGCCATGAAGGTCAACTCTCCTTTGAGAAGGCAGCTCTTCTCCAGTCGAATTTTGAGTCTTCCAAGCTGGGGGGCTAATCTTTCAACTGTATATCGAACAATGTTCTGCTGCTATTCATAAGGTTTTCACTGGATAATGCTTTTCAGAAGTAGACCGCAGCGTCCTTCTTCCTAATGTGTTTTAGTCTGGAAGATCAGCTGAAACCTCTTCTCCACAGGTGACCCTGCTGGTATTTGAATACCAGTGGCATAACTTCCAGCATCACAGCAACATACTAGCTCCCACTCTATGACAAATTGACAGTTGGGTAGGTGTCAATTACTATAATCAGGTATAAAAGAGGAAACATTACTACCAACTCAAGTGAAATAAAAAGGAGTAAAACAGAATAATATGAACAACTGTATTAATAAATTAGATAATCTATGTGAAATGGCTAAATTCCTAGAAACACAAAAACTTCATAATCTGACTTAAGAAGTAGAAGTTCTAAACAGAACTATAGCAACGAAAGACATTTGACCAGTAAACAAAAACATTAAACCTTGGACTAGATGGTTTCACTGATGAATTCTACCAAACACCGAAAGGTTTAACACCTTCTCAAATTATTTAACAAGAAAAAAAGAACAGTAGAACTTTTCCTAACTCATTCTATGAGGCCAACCTTGCCTCTATATCAAAGCCAGAGAAGAATGCAAAAGAAAAAGAAAACTGCAGACCAATATCCCTTAAGAATATAGATGTAAAAATCCTCAACAAAATACTAGCAAACTGAGTCATGCAGCATATTAAAAGGATTATACAACCTGCTGATAATTGCTATGGCATATATAATTTTGAAACAACAGCAACAACAACCAAAAAATATATGTGGATATATACATGTACGTATGTAAGCATATATATGTATAGGTATGTATATATGTGTGTTTATATATAAGTGTATTTAGGTGTATGCATATATGTGTGTTTTATATATATATACATGTGCACACATGTGTACATAGGCATATGTGTATATACACATACATATATGTGTATATATACATAATGTGTATACATACACACACATACATATATACAATAAACCAGTAGGTGGCACAGTTATGGATACTTCTTAGACATAAGCAAATATCTCGTGGGATTGGATTTATGTGTTTGAAGGATTAGGACCATAGTCTCATGGGGCATCTTAGTCCATTGGCATAACATAGTTCACAGATTTATGTTCTGCATCCTAATTTGGTGAGTAGTGTCTGTCTGGAATCTTCAAATCTTGTCAGTCACCATCAAAGAAACAATTATTGGTGTCCACTCAAGTGGAGATAAAGAGAAAGAAGGAAAAATTCAAAGAAGAAACTAATCTGCAGGACAAGTAGCCTGCATGAAGCATAGCTTCGTCTATACTGAGAAAAGAAGAACTAGGTGGTGCCCCGCTATCACTACCGACTGGTCTAACCAGGGCCACAATAGCTGGACCCTGACAGAATAGGAGAAAAACATGGAACAGAATTTCAAATTCCAAAACAAACAAACAAAACTACTGAATTATTTGAGACTAGAGGACTCCCTGAGACTGTTGCCCTGAAATTTTCTTCAGATCTTGAATCAAAACTAACCTCTGAAGTCATCCTGTAGCTACGTATTAACTCTATGTATGGGACTCTTTTAAAAAATCTCTTACATGAGACCAAATGGTCAATAATTGCCTTAAAACAAAGATGACAATGTAAGGGAGCAGGGAAATGAGATTAACGGAAGCGGAAGAACCAGAATGGAAATAATAAGAATGTTTGCACATTCTGAAGAATGTAGCCAATGTCACTGAACAATTCGTGTAGAATTGTTGGGTGAGAACCTAAACTGCTGTACAAAACTTCACAGAAAACACAATAAAATATTATTTAAAGAAAAAAGAAGATTTTACATTCTGAGCAAGTCAGATTTAACCAAGGAATGCAAGGGTGGCTCACCATACAAATTCAGCCGATGTAACACATCATATTAATAAAATAAAGGAAAAAAAAATCCACATGATCATCTCAATTGATGCAGAAAAGCATTTGACAGAAATCCAATACCTTTTCACAGTAAGAACGTTCAACCAACTACAAATTTAAGGGAACTTCCTCAATTAATGATAAACTGCATTTATGAAAATCCCAGAGTTAATATCCTACTTAGTGATGAAATAATAAAATGTTTCCCTCTGAGACGAGAGTCAAGACACAGACATACAATTTTGCTGCTTATGTTCAACCAAGTATTGGAAGTTTAAGCCACAGCAACAAGGCAGAAAAATACGTGCCATCGAAACTGGAAAGGAAAAAATAAAACTATCTTTATTTGCAGATGGCAAATACATACATATATATAAAACACACACACACACATAGGCGCTGTCGAGTCAAACGACCCTATGCACTATAGAACCAAACACTGTCTGGTCCTGCACTATCCTCACAATTGTTGCTATGCTTGAGCCCATTGTTGCAGCCACTGCGTCAATCCATTTCGTTGAGAATCTTCCTCTTTTTCACAGACTGTCTGCCAAGCCCTGGTACCATAGTGGTTAAGTGCTACGACTGCTAACTAAAGGGTCAGCAGTTCAAATCCGGCTGGCACTCCTTGGGTACTCTCTATGGTGCAGTACTACTCCCCGCTATAGGGTCACTATGAGTTGAAATCAACTTGACAGGATTGGGTTTATTTATTTATTTTGGGGGGGTTCTCTGACAAGCACGGTATACTTCTCTAGGGACTGATCCCTCCTTATAACATGTCCAAAGTATATGAGACCTACTCTTGCCATCCTTGCTTCTAAGAAGCATTCTGGTTGCACTGCCAAGACAAATTTGTTTGTTCTTTTGGTAGTCCATGGTATATTCAATATTCTTCACCAACACCACAATTCAAAGGTGTCAATTCTTCTTCAGCCTTCTTTGCTCATTGTCCAGATTTTCCATGTATTTGAGGTGATTGAAAACACCATGGCTTGAGTCAAGGTCACCTTTACCCTCAAGGTGACATTTTTCTTCTCAACACTTTAAAGAAGTCTATTGCAGCAGATTTGCCCAATGCAATGAGTCCTTTTTTGTGCCTGTGTGTGGCATTTTTAAAAAATTTTATTGTGTTTAAAGTGAAAGTTTACAAATCAAAACAGTCTTTCATATACAAATTTATATACATCTTGCTATATTCTCCCAGTTGCTCTCCCCCTAATGAGACAACACAATCCTTCTCTCCACTCTCAGCCCCTCTCCAGACAGGAGCTGCCCACATAATCTCATCTGTCTATTTGATCCAAGAAGCTCACTCCTCAACAGTATTGTTTTCTATCCCATAGTCCAGTCCAATCCCTGTCTGAAGAGTTGGATTTGGGAATGCTTCCTGTCTTGGGCTAACAGAATGTCTGGAGAGCATGACCTTCATGGTCTTTCTTGTCTCAGTCAGACCATAAGTCTGGTCTTTTTATGAGAATTTGGGGTCTGCATCCCACTGCTCTCCTGCTCCCTCAGGGGTTCTCTGTTGTGTTCCCTATTGGGGCAGTCATTGGTTGTAGCGGGGCACTATCTAGTTCTTCTGGTCTCAGGCTGATGTAGTCTCTGGTTTATGTGGCCCTTTCTGTCTCTTCGGCTCCTAATTATCTTGTGTCCTTGGTGTTCTTCTTTCTCCTTTGCTCTAGGTGGGCTGAGACCAACTGATGCATCTTAGATGGTTGCTCGTTAGTGTCTAAGACCCCAGACACCATTCTCCAAAGCGGGATGCAGAATGTTTCCTTAATAGATTTTATTATGCCATTGACCTAGATGTCCCCTCAAACCATGGTCCCCAAACTTCTGCCCCTGCTATGCTAGCCTTTGAAGCATTCAGTTTATTCAGGAAACTTCTTTGCTTTTGGTTTAGTCCAGTTGTGTTGACCTCTCCTATACTGTGTGTTGTCTTTCCCTTCACCTAAAATAGTTCCTGTCTACTGTCTAATTAGTGAATATGCCTCTCTCTCCTTCCCTCCCCACTCTCATAACCATCGAAGAATATTTTATTCTCTGTTTAAACTATTTCTCAAGTTCTTATAATGGTGGTCTCGTGCAATATTTGTCCTTTTGCAGCTGACTAATTTTACTCAGCATAATGCCTTCCAGATCCGCCATGTTATGAAACGTTTCACAGATTCATCATTGTTCTTTACTGATGCATAGTATTCCATTGCATGAATATACAATAATTTATCCATTCATCTGTTGATGGGCAACTTGGTTGTTTGCTTCTGTTTGCTATTGTAAACAATCCTGCAATGAACATAGGTGTGCATATATCTATTTGAGTAAAGGCTCTTATTTCTCTAGGATATATTCCAAGGAGTGGGATTGCTGGATCATACAGTAGTTCTATTTCTAGCTTTTTAAGGAAGCATCAAACTGATTTCCAAATTGGTTGTAACATTTTATATTCCCACCAGCACTCTATGAGCATTGCAGTCTCTCCACAACCTCTCCAACATTTATTATTTTGTGTTTTTTGGATTAATGCTACCCTTTTTGGAGTGAGATGGAATCTCTTTGTAGTTGTGATTTCCATTTCTCTAATGGCCAATGATTGTGAGCATTTCCTCATGTATCTGTTAACTGTCTGAATGTCTTCTTTGGTGAAGTGTCTGTTCATACCCTTTGCCCGTTTTTTTATTGAGTTATTTGTCTCTTTGTAGTTGAGTTTTTGCTGTAACATATAGATTTTAGAGATCAGGTGCTCATCAAAAATTTCATAGCTAAAAAGCTTTTCCCAGTCTGTAGGTAATCTTTTTATTCTTCTGGTGAAGTCTTTGGATGAGCATAGGTGTTTGATTTTTAGAAGCTCCCAGTTACCTAGTTTTTCTTCTGCATTGTTAGTAATGTTTTGTACACTGTTTATGCCATGTATTAGGGCTCCGAACATTGTCCCTATTTTTTTTTTCCAAATCTTTGTCATTTTAGATTTTGTATTTAGGTCTTTGATCCATTTTGAGTTCATTTTTGTGCATGGTAAGGTATGGGTCTTGTTTCATTTTTCTGCAGATAGATATCCAGCTATGCCAGCACCAAATGTTAAACAGACTGTCTTTTCCACATTTAACTGATGTGGGGCCTTTGTCAAATATCAGCTGCTCATATGTGGACGGATTTATGTCTGGATTCTCAATTCTATTCCATTGCTCTATGTATCTGTTGTACCAGTACTAGGTTGTTTTGACTACTGTGGCATTATAATAGGTTCTAAAATCAGATAGTGTGAAGACTCTCACTTTGTTTTTCTTTTTCAGTAATGTTTTACTTATCGAGGGCCTCTTTCCTTTCCATGTGAACTTGGTGATTTGTTTCTCCATCTCATTGAAAAATGTCAGAATTTGGATTGGAATTGCACTGTATCTACAGATCGCTTTCAGTAGAATAGACATTTTCTCACAAGTTAAGTCTTCCAATCCATGAGCCAGGAGTATGTTTCCACTTATGTAGGTCTCTTTTGGTTTTTTGCAGTATTGCCTTGTAGTTTTCTCTGCATACGTCTTTTACGTCTCCGGTAAGATTCAGTCCTACGTATTTTATCTTCTTGGGGGATACTGTAAATGGTATTGATTTGGTGTTCTTTTGTTGGTGTGGAGGAATCCAACTGATTTTTGTATGTTTATCTTTTATCCTAATACTACTAGTTTCAGTAGCTTTCTTGAAGAGTCTTTAGCATTTTCTGTGTATAAGATCACGTCATTGGCAAATAGAGATAATTTTACTTCTTCCTTACCGATCTGGATGCTTTATTTCTTTATCCAGCCTAATTGCTCTGGTTAGGACTTCCAACACAATGTTGAATAAGAGTGGTGACAAAGGGCATCCTTGTCTGGTTCCCGATCTCAAGGGAACGCTTTCAGACTCTCTCCATTTAGGATGATGTAGGCTGTTGGCTTTGTATAAATGTCTTTATCATGTTGAGGAATTTTCCTTCAATTCCTATTTTGTTGAGAGTTTGTATCATGAATGGGCATTGGACTTTGTCAAATCCCTTTCTGCATCAATTGATAAGATCATGTGGTTCTCACTTTTCATTTTATTTATGTGATGGAATACATTTTTTTCTAATGTTGAAGCCTCCCTGCTTACTTGGTATGAATCCCAATTGTTCATGGTGAATTATTTTTTCGATATATTGTTGAACTCTATTGGCTAGAATTTTGTCGAGGATTTTTTCATCTAAGTTTATGAGGGATATAAGTCTGTAATTTTCTTGTGGTATCTTTACCTGATTTTGGTATCGGTGATATGCTGGCCTTATAGAACAAGTCTGGGGGTATTCTATCCTTTTTTATGCTTTGAAATGCCTTTAGTAGTAGTGGGGTTAACTCTTCTCTGAAATTTGGTAGAACTCTCCAGTGAAGCTGTCCACGCCAGGGCTTATTTTGTTTGGAGCTTTTAATTATCTTATCAATCTCTTCTTTTGTTATGGTTGTATTTAGTTGTTCTACTTCTGTATGTGTTAGTTTAGGTAGGTAGTGTCTTTCTAGAAATTCATCCATTTCTTCTAGGTTTTCAAATTTTTAGAGTACAATTTTTCATAGTAACCTGATATGATTCTTTTAATTTCAGTTGGGTCCGTTGTGATATCGCCCATTTCATTTTGTATGTGGTTTATTTGTTTCCTCTCCTGTTTTTCTTTTGCCAGTTTGGCCAATCGTTTATTAATTTTGTTAATTTTTTCAGAGAACCATCTTTTGGTCTTTTAAACTCTTTCAGTTGCTTCTCTGTTCTCTATTTCATTTAATTCTGCTCTAATTTTTATTATTTGCCTTCCTCTGGTGCTTGAGGGTTTCTTATGTTACTCTCTTTCTGTTCATTCAATTTGTAGGAATAACTTTTTTTATTTTGGTCCTTTCTTCTTTTTGTATGTTTGCATTTATTAATAGAAACTGACCTCTGAGCACTGCTTTAGCTCTCTCCCAAAGGTTCTGATAGGAAGTGTTTTCATTCCCAATGGATTCTATGAATTTCTTTATTCCACTCTTAATGTCTTCTATAACCCAGTTGTTTTTGAGCAGGGTATTGTTCAGTTTCCAAGTATTAATTTCTTTTCCCTGTTTTTTCTGTTGTTGATTTCCACTTTTATGGGCTTATGATCAGAGAAGATGCTTTGTAATATTTCAACATTTTGGGTTCTGCTAAGGCTTGATTTATGACCTAATATGTGGTCTATTCTAGAGAATGTTCCTTGTGCTTTGGAAAAGAAAGTATACTTGGCTGGTGTTGCATGGAGTGTTCTGTATATGTCTATGAGGTCAAGTTGGTTGATCATGGCATTTAGATATTCCATGTCTTTATTGAGCTTCTTTCTGGATGTCCTGTCCTTCAGCAAAAGTATTGTGTTGAAGTCTCCTACTATAATTGTGGAGCTGTCTATCACACTTTTCAGTGCTGTTAAGAGTTTTTTTATGTATCTTCTAGCACTGTCATTGGCTGCGTAAATATTTAATATGGTTATATTCTCTTGGTATATTGTACCTTTAATCATTATGTAGTGTCCTCCTTATCCTTTGTGGTGGATTTAACTTTAAGGTCTATTTTGTCAGAAATTAATGTTGCCATTCCTGCTCTTTTTTGATTGTTGTTTGCTCAATATATATTTTTTTCCCATCCTTTGAGTTTTAGGTTGTTTCTGTCTCTGAGTCTAAGGTGTATCTCTTGTAGGCGCCATATAGACGGATCAAGTTTTTTTTATCCATTCTGCTACTCTCTGTCTTTTTATTGGTGCATTTAGTCCATTTATATTTAGCATAATTATGAATAGGTATGAGTTTAGTGCTGTCATTTTGATGTCTTTTTTTTATTGTGTGTTGTCGACAGTTTCTTTTTCCCATTTAAGTTTTTGCTTTGAGTAGTTTATCTTTAAACATAGCCTTTTCCTCTTATTTGTTGTTTTTGATACTGTTCTGCTGAGTTTTTTTTTTCTTGTGTTTTATTTAGATAAGTAGGATAGTTAGTCTCCTTTGTGGGTACCTTAATATTTATCCCAGAGTTTCTAAGCTTAAACCAACCTTTTATTTCTTTATATCACCTTGTCTTCCTCTCCATATGAAAGAACTATGAATACATTTCTTAGTCCCTCTTTATTGTTTTAATGTTTACGTAATGGCATCGCTGTTTCCCTATTTTAAGTTTTTTTTTAATCTTGGTTTATTTTTGTGATTTCTCTATCTGGGTTGACACCTGGTTGTTGTGTCCTGTGTCTAGTCTTGGGGTGCTATCTGATATCACTGATTTTCTAACCAGAGTACTCCCTTTAGTATTTCTTGTTGTTTGGTTTGGTTTGTATGAATTCCGTAAACTTCTGTTTATCCAGAAATGTCCTAATTTTGCCTTCACATCTGAGAGACAATTTTGTTAGATACATGATTCTTGGCTGGTAGTTTTTTCCTTCAATGCTTAATACAAATCACCCCATTGCTTTCTTGCCTGCATGGTTTCTGCCCAGTAGTCCAAGCTTATTCTTATTGACTCTCCTTTGTAGACGACTTTTCATTTCTCCATAGCTGCTCTTAAATTCTCTCTTTATCTTTGGTTTTAGCAAGTTTGATTATAATATGTCTTGGTGACTTTCTTATAATATCTACCTTACGTAGAGTTTGATGAGCATCTTGGATAGATATCCTTTCATCTTTCCCGATATCAGGGAAATTTTCTGCCAACTAATCTTCAACAATTCTCTCTGTATTTTCTGTTATCCCTCCCTTTTCTGGTACTCCAATCACATGTTGGTTATTTCTCTTGACACAGTCCTACATGATTCTTAAGGTTTCTTCATTTTTTTTAAAATTCTTTTATCATATTTTTCTTCAAATATATTGTTGCTAAGTGTTTGATCTTGAAGTTCACCAATTCTGCCATCCACTTGCTCAATTCTGCTCCTCTGACTTCCTATTGAGTTGTCTAATTCTGTGATTTTATTGTTAATCTTCTGAATTTCTGACCACACGCCAGGGAAAACTTAACATCAGCTCTTTTGAAATAATTTATGGGAGAATATTGCTTCAACCAGCTCTCCCCACAGTCATCCATTCAGCCCTGTAATGTAATGATGCCTATGTATTTGCTTTCTCTACCAAAATTCTTTCCCGATTACTTCAGGCAGTGTGGACCCAGCAGAAGTTACCTCCTGAGATAATGGCACACTCTTTCTAGCCCAGTGATCAAGTTCCTCTACGAAGATGGAAGGACCTTCCTTTACAGTCCAAGTGGACTGGACCCTTCACCATACTACTCAGAAGTACAGCCATGAAACTTACAGGAGTTAAACCATGTATCCAGAATTCCTGTGTTTAGCTCTGCCCAGCATATAATGAAAAGAAGGAGTGGAAAGCCCAGCCCATCAATTGCTTGAAGTTAAAATTTTGTAGTTAAAAAGTGAAAATGTTTGTGATGTACTAACTTAGATGGGATTACTGTTAGGTACCAGAGAGACTTCTACCCAGGAAATTCTTATCCCTGAAATAGACACTTCCCTGATCCTTTGTTAAAGGATGAAAATTTTTGGATCTATGTTGCTAGAGAAGTGTTAAACGTTACTGATTTCTGTCTGGATGGGGGGTTACATGCCAACTCTGCCCTCAGGTCCTGTCTCATTGGGGTTTGTACTCCTTTAGAGGCTTTCAGAAATTTCACCATTTTTAAACATATAAAGAAAGTGTTACCATATCCTGACCTAAGGGACAAGGTTGAAACTTGGAATAGATGTATATGGCCACCCAAGCTTCAAAAGTGGGGAATATGTGACCATAATAGCTCACAGAATGTATTATCTGATTTTTCTTCAGATATGTTGGTGCCAAGTGTTTTATCTTCAATCTCACTAATTCTGCCTTCCACTTGGTCAATTCTCCTCTGACTTTCTACTGAGTTGTGTAATTCTGTAATTTTATTGTTAATCTTCTGAATTTTTGATTGCTGTCTCTGCATGGATTCTTGCTGCTTATTAAATTTTTCAGTATGTTCTTGAATAACCTTTTTAATTTCTTCAACTGCTTTACCTGTGTGTTCCTTGGCCTGTTACACATTTTACTTGATCTCCTTCCTGATTTCATTCCTGATGTCTTGAAGAGTTCTGTATATTAATCTTTTGTACTCTGCATCTGATAATTCCAGGAAGGCACCTTCATCCAGAAGATCCCTTGATTCTTTGTTTTGAGAGCTTATTGAAACGATCATGGTGTACTTCTTTATGTGATTTGATATCAACTGTTGTCTCTGAGCCATCTATAAGTTATGGAATTAGTTTATTTTATGTTTGCTCACTATATACTAGCTTCTTGCTTTGTTTTGTTTTGATATGCCCAAATGGACGGCTTGAGTGAGCTAGTTTTATTATTTTTGTCTTTGAAGCTCTAACATCCTGTCACCAGATGGCTAGAGCTGTTATCAGGTATACGAGTCTAGGATTCCATTCACTTTTCTTGTATGGATTCAGCTCAGGTGTCCAGGTAGTTGGTCATCAAATGCATGGTACAGGCTCTGTCCTACAAACTTAGAGGAGTAGGTTTGATTGGTATAGGTACAGGTATCTAATTGCAGCAGGGGTCACGCTATGAACAAGGCAGGGGGCTGACAACCATCCCCTCCGTATCTGTGAGGAAAGCCAGTCCCTGTTCTCTGGAGCTCACAGGTGGGTGGGTTTTGCAGACGGACCATGGGCACCCAGTGCATTTTTTTGTAAGGACTGGGAGGGACCACTTATCCTTGGACCCCTGTAGTGGGTGGCTACGTGACATGGGTGGAGCCACCAGTCCTTAGGCCCCTGATGCAGGTAGGTGATGACCCTGTTTAATAGGCAAAGCAGTGTCAAACATCATACACCCACCTTTCCACTGCACAGCTGAAACAATTGCAGTCTGCCAATAAGGGCATATTTCCCTGGAATATGCCCACAGAGGTCCCTGCATGGGGGAAAGTTATTTAAAGTCTACGGACAGTTTATGCCTGGACAGGAGCCGCTTCTGTCCTGAGCTCCCCAGCTTAGTGGAGCTGGCAGATTATCTTTTCCCCCAATCGTGAATTTATTCCTTCTCCAAGACAGGGAGAATGGCTCAGGATGCTCAGCAGACCTATCTCAGGCCCCAGGAAATCACCAGCCACTGAAGCAGGCCTGGAGACTGGGGATGTGGTAAAATCTATGTAAGTACTTAGCTTTTACCGAAAGCAATGTTCTTTTCTGGTTCCGGAGGTGTGAGTAGGCTGTGTGGCTGGCTGTTTCTCCCTGAGGAAACTGCGGCCAAATGCTACCACCAGCCCCCCGCAGCTGCTCCTGGGAATGGTGCCTAAGTGTTCTCAGTGATTCAGATCTGGCAACTCCTCTCTGTTTCTGAATCATCATCCAAAAGAATAAAATACTAAGGAAAAAATTTAACCAAGGAGGTTGTAAAAAAGGTGTAGCCACAGTGTCTGAATTCCTCTAACCTCATGAGGGGGAAGGAGAATAGTGATCAACAGCCCAAGGCTGGTTCCTGTGAAGCAGAGGTCAGGCATGCCTCCTCTCTCCACGTCTTAACCAGTTCTAACATCAACCATCCCACCCACAGCACTCTCTACATTTCTGCCCGGTTCAATAATTCTGCAATGACCACATAGGACTCACGTACCATATTCATGCGTATGAGGTTTATTAAAGAAGTAACAGGTTACAATTCAGGCTGAGGAATGCTCAGGATACATTTCTCCCATCAGGGCAACCTCTTTTCAGCTGTCCTTATGGGCACACCTATCTCCAGCCCTTAGACCTCAGCTTCTTCGCTCAGCGGGCTGGGAAGCCCACTACATTGTCTCCTGCAGCTGGGGCTTTGCTGCCAGGTCTCTGCTGCCACTGCATTTTGCCAACTTCAGGGTTATAGCTTGCTCTCTCTCTCCAGCAGGGATCCCAGATCCAAAGGATGCACTGGTTCCTGGCTGTTCTTTCTTGGTGGTGGTGGGATTCTCTCTTTTCCACCTCTGGCATGGCTAATTTCAAGCCTGGCAGGATGGCAAAACTGACTAATCCCTGGGTAACCCCTATGTTCACAGTCCCATTTAATCACCTGGGTGGAAGTTACAAGGCCATGGTGAAGAAGGCTACACAAAAGCGACCTGTCACACTGGAGAGGTGAAAACTTCTATACAGAAAAGTACGGAACACTGGTAAAAGAAAGAAGGTCTAAATAAATAGCCTTCAGAAAAAAGGCTGGCAATCTAGTTCCAAAAAATCAGCCATTAAAACTCTGTGGTGAACAGTTCTGCACTGACACACATGGGGTCAACATGAGTCAGAGTTAACTAAAAGGCAATAGGTATAACTGGCATAATTAAAAATAACTGGAAAGATATGTTCATGCACTGGAGACTCACTATTAAGATGATTAATTACATATAGGGATATATAGATTCAATGCATGTTCTATTAAAATTCCAACTTTTTTTTTTGCAGAAATTGAACATCCATTATGAAATTTATTTGGAATTTGAAGAGACTGTGAATAACAAAAACAATCTTGAAGACGAAGAGCAAGGTAGGAGGATTCACACATCAAAATTTCAAAGGTCATTAGAAAGCTACTGTTGAATTAAAAAAAAGGTAGAGTTCTTTAAGCAAATATTTATTATGTAACTAGATTAGCAAAGGAACATTCAGCCCAAAATTGACGTGAAACTCCTTGTCAGAAAGGAAAAAAAAGGGTGAGAAAAATTCTCTAAGAAAGAAATTCCAAGTGGCTGGTTAAATAAGAAATCTTTGATTTTGGGAAAGGAATTATAAAGCAGGGAAAGATAATTCACTGGATACTTTGGGAAATTCTTTCCTTATGATCAGTTTGGCTTTGGTTGCCTCTAACTAACAAACTGATATTAACTATGCTCCTTGGATGTCAATTAGTATCTTCCACAGGTTATGGTATACTATCTGTTGTGAGAGGTCTGACTTTGTTCAGGACATCTAGCAGAAACTTGGTGCTGCTTTGAGAAACAGCCCTGAGAAAATGCCTAAGGTTACTGTAAGGTTAGCCAAATTTATTAATTGAATTTGAACATTTAATACTACAATAATCAAAACAGTTAATACTGTTTTGATTTTTGTATAAGAATAGACATATAAACCAGTGGAACAAAACAGAGTCCAGAAATAAACCATTACATGTATGGTCAATTGATTTTTTACAAGGGTGCTAATACCATTCAACAGGAGAATAGTCTCTTTAAGAAATGATGCTGACAAAGTTAAAATTTATCTGAGCCCTATGATCCTGGAAAAAAGCAAAGGTTAAAAAAGCCCCCCTATCTTTTTGTGTTCACAAACTGGGCTTATTACAGAGAACTGATCAAGATGGCCTACCTGATTTCCTCTGTTTAAATATTATACTGAATCTTTATTATGTCTAGCATTAACCAGAGAATCCCTTAACTCTCCTGCCTCCCATGCCCTCCATACATCTTCCAGGATCGAGGTGACATTATTAGAAAAACATTTTTAAACAAATGACCAGTAAATCACTCACCCATTCCAGTGATCAACCCCTCTTGACTTTCTTTTGGAAAGCTCACACTTCTTTGTTCTAGGGGACTAGGAGATTTTTGATTCTCTCTGGTCTTTCTCTCTACTATTGCAATATCCATCCTCTTATTGAGGTTGTCCTTTCTCTCTTTTCCCTTAGTCCTTTCTTCTCTTTTACAATAATCTTTTTAAATCAAGTCACATTTACCTGTTTTAGCATTATCCTTTGCAATTTTTCTTTGACAGTATCCAAATGCAAAAGAATGAATTTGGACTTTTACATTACACTGCATATAAAAATTGGGTCAAGATGGGCCAAAGACCTAAATATAAGAGCTAAAGCTATAGAACAGCTTAGAAGGAAACATACAGGGAAAATCTGCATAATCTTGGATTTGGAAATAGTTTCTTATACATGGCATCAAAAGTACAGGTGCCAAAAGAAAATACTGATAAATTAATCTTGATCAAAATTAAAAACTATGGTGCATCAAAGGACATCATCATAAAAGGTGAGCAGACACCCCACAAATTAGGAAAAAATTTGTGCAAATTGTATATATGATATCTTCTTTGGAAGAACACTCACTCATTCCTATACACGCCAAATTGCCTGGCCCCACTGTTAGGACGAGGGCTACTATGTAAACCATAGACTGAGATCTCATTTCAGAATGGAGAAATGCATGCAGACATGAGACTGGTTCCTGCTGTGTTAGCCAGTATCTTTGTCAACTGCCCCATGGGGCACACTGCCCTTCTTAAATGAAGGACAGGATTCCGAGGTAAACATCGAGGTTTGGGCAGAAGGGTCCCCTGGAAAGGTGAAAAACGCCACTCCCATCATGTACAATTGCTCCCTGGGATTGTTACAGCCGGGCTAAAACAGTGCCCCATCAGGAGAGGCCCAGGGGGCATTGAAAAGCTAATTCAGAAGTATGTAGCTTTTGGTCTCCTTAGACCTTGCCAGTCATCCTTCAACACCCTGATCTGACCTGTGAAAAAGAATGGAAACTCTGGGTTTACACAAGACCTCTGGGCTATCAATCAGGTAGTGGTGATTGCTCCCCTGTCATGCCCAACACTTACACCCTGCTATCAATACTGTCACCAGTTTTTAAGTGGCTCACAGTGCTAGATTTAAAAGGTGTTGTTTTTTTTTTTTCCTGTATTCCCCCTGAACATAAACACCAAGAGATCTTTGCCTTTGAGTGGGAAGATCCCAATACCAGGCAAAAACAGCTATTTTGCTGGACTGTGCTCCCCAAGGGTTCAAAAATTCACCAACCCTTTTTGGTTTGGCTCTAGCCGGAAATCTGTGAGGACTATCTTAAAAATGGCATGTTATTGCAATATGTGCTTGCACAAGGTGGATCAGGCAGCTAATGAGGTCGCTAGGACTAGGAACCAGAGGTGCTGGCGTCTTTGAATGCTGCCATGAGATCAATCACCACCCTACAGTAAAAAGGACAGGTATGTGGCAGAATAATCGGACACCACAGAAAAGAAAAAGAGCTGGTTGTACACCACGGAGAGAAAGATTTTCCTTTTCAAGGTACCACTCACCTTGGTTTTACGGGAAGCCCAGCAGTCCACTCAACACAGGTGTGATGCCCTGTACAGCTGGGTAAAAAGACATTTGATCAGACAGAATTTACAAGGCTATTGAAACTGTAGTATAACAATTTGTCACCTGTGCCAAGAATAACCCCCAAAACAGCATTGCTACACCTCTGGGACCTAATGAAAACGGACACAACCTGGAGAAGCCTAGCAGTAGATTTCACTGAGATGCCCAGAGTGCCTGGAGATCACACTTATTTACTTTTATTTGCAGATAATTTCACCAACTGAATTGAA
Organism: Elephas maximus indicus; assembly: GCF_024166365.1. Classification (NCBI taxonomy): domain Eukaryota; kingdom Metazoa; phylum Chordata; class Mammalia; order Proboscidea; family Elephantidae; genus Elephas; species Elephas maximus. The sequence continues at coordinate 6,346,825 of NC_064847.1, forward strand.
GCTTTTCCATGCTGAACAAAGGCCAACAAGGTAGTCAGAAGACTCTTAGAAGAAATCATTCCAAGGTTCGGGTTGCCCTGATCCCATAAAAGTGACAATGGGCCTCATTCTATTGCAAAAATTTCTCAAGATGTGGCGACCACCTTGGATATCAATTGGAATCTGCATTCAACACGGAGACCCCAATTCAGCAGATAAGTTGAAAGAATTAACGGGCAGCTCAAAATGCCAGGAAACAAAGTTAGTTTGGACTAAGGGACTCCTCATGGCTTTGCTTTGGTCCTGGGCTGCCTGTGGGTCCAAATTAAAAATCAGTCCTTTTGAGCTGATATATGGCTGTCCTGTGCTAAAGAGCCCCGAGATAGAAACCCCAGGAGCATATGGCACACTCCTAGATTTAGGAGCCAGCTCTGTACGTGAACAATGTGCTCAGTTCTTTAAAAAATACCTGTAATCTCTGTTGAGTATGTTGTGTTCTCTCCACAGGCACACTCATCTCCGCAAACCCAGTCCAGCACCTGAGGTCCCTCTATGCTCTATTCAGCCCACTAACTGGGTCCTGATCAAAACCTGGAAGTTTGACATCGTAGAGGAAAAGTGCACTGGGACCTTTGAAGTTCTCCTCACCACTGCCTACTGTGGTCAAAGTCAGTAGACTAAGCACCTTGATTCATTACACCAGAAAAAAAGAGCACCCACTAGACATCGACAAACTTCCCCAAATCAGTAAAATTGGACTTGTACACACGTAGAGGACCTTAAGTACACATCTCATTGGTATCCCTAGTATGTCAGTAAGTGCTGCCAAGGTCTTGGGGGTAAGCTGTACTTTTGCCTTCTTCATAATATGTGAGTTTCCGCCGTGACACTCCCTTGTTTGGGACCACTAGTGCCAGCTGTTACTAAGTAGTAACACCTGCTCCAAATTCCAACCCTGTAACAACTCTTCAGGACAACTGGACCTGTGAGTCATTAAAGACCTGAAATACCTGTTAAAGAGACTCTGAGTTTTCGACCCAGAGAGCATGAGTTTAACCTTCAATGTTTGAATTCTGTTAACTACGATTTTTTTTTTCCTTCCTGTTTATGTTTCAGCTGTTTTAAGATAATTAGACCCTATTTAATGCAAATATGAAGTTGTGGTACCTCATCTTGACTCTTCTTGTAACTCTGTCCCTCACATGGTCTTGGTAGAAAAATGCTTTTGTCAAATTAGCCTGATCAGTAGGAGGCTCAACCAACATGACTAAGTGCTGGATTTGCCACCCCCTGCCAAAGTTAAGCCAGGAAAATTCTGACCCACTAGCAGTTCCAGTAGAAACCTGCTGGCGAAGTGATTAAGAGTTTGGCAGCTAACCAAAGGGTCAGCAGTTTGAATCCACCAGGCACTCCTTGCAAACCCTATGCGGCAGTTCTGCTCTGTCCTATAGGATTGCTATGAGTCAGAATTGACTCGACAGCAATCAGTGGAGCAGTTCCAGTGTACATGTATAGCCTAGTTCCTAATGCCACCATCAACTTTACAGCAAGCTTTAAGGAAGCTATATGTATCAAGCTGTGGCACCCCAGACCTGGGCCCCTTGTTTTAACGTAACCCAACACCCGGAGGTAGATGATGTCTAAATGGCAAAACGAAATTGTTCCTGCTATGGAAATAGAGTCGAAATTTGACAACTATACTGATTGGATTGGATGATGGAACTCCTGCATAATCCCTGGTTTATCCAACAGCTTACAGATGGGCACTACAAAACAAAGACCCATACCACCTCTTGCAGACAGCTGCATTCTACCACTAGCTGAAGGTTATTATCTATGTACAACTCAGTAAGTGAGCTGTGGTTTAATCAGATGAACCAGACCATTCCTTTCCAAATAACGACTTAGGAGCAGATGCACTTTGTGCCCTTTCAGGCTATGTATTTCTTTGTGGAGGTACAAGACATCCAGAATTCCTAATCCCAAACCTACCTCCTAAACCCTATCCCTGGGCAATACAATGTTTAGAAGGCTTAAAAATATTTTTGGTTTTTGATGGCCAGGCTATCAAACCATGTCACCCTCACTTTAAGATCTTAGGCTGGACGCTCTCCAAAAGTTGCAAGAGGGAGAACTGTAAACTTCTAGAGCTACCCTCTCCTGGATCACTGCCCCTTCTCAGCAGGAATCAGTTCAAAGAGTCATTGCCCTGTCTCCCTTTTACTGATCTTGCCACTAAGTAATAGCTGTTAGGTCAAAAGAAAAGGAGGGAATAACACAGGCCCTGAGTCATTTGCTTAAAATCCTTGTCTCCTCAGGACAGTCGCTCAACTAGCCCATTTCCTACAGTTGTTTTTCTCTTCAGAACTTCTTTGAAAAGAAATAGCCACTGGCTAGCCAGTACTGGTTGAAACAGGTTCTGCTCTCCATCTTGGCACCCCAGATAACAGTTAGCTCATTAACTGCCTCACCTATGGTTAGTTCTCTGCCTTTGGGTGGAGAGCTAAAATACTAATAAACAAAAATGGCTATCTTCCTCCCGTGTAGGGAATCACACCCAGACCTTAGAAAATGCTTACTCACTCTAAAAGATGCCGTACCTGGTAGTGCACCACTTTGTATTCTGAAACGGATTCTGCCTATATAAACCAGCCTCAGCAAGCTGCCTGCGAGCAGTCTTAGAAAGCACTTAGCCCCAACTGTCTCCTTGCTTGGCTGATCAATAAAGTAGCATTTCATTCTCCGCAGCTTGTGCTCTGTCTTTTTATTTCCTGACGGAGTCACACCAAGCAGAACCTAGCAACTGTTTATTGGTCTGGTTCTAAGGATTTTTTTTTTTTTTTTTTTTAAGGTGCAATCCATGCTGAAGGCTGTGGTCTTTGATCTTCATCAGTAAGTGCTTCAAGTCCTCTTCACTTTCTGCAAGCAAAATTGAGTCACATATCACGTGTTGTTAATGAGTCTTCCTCCAATCCTGATGCCCCGTTCTTATTCATATAGCCCAGCTTCTCAGGTTATTTGCTCAGCATACAGACTGAATAGGTATGGTGAAAGGATACAACACTGATGTGCATCTTTCCTGACTTTAAACCGTGCAGTATCCTGTTGTTCTGTTTCAATGACTGGGTCTTAGTCTACACTTAAAATGTTCACAATGGTAAATTTTATGTACTTAAAAATCAGCACTTAAAAATTATACATGTGAAAATATAGATTTCCTCCTTTGAAAGAAGAAAAAAAAACAGACATCTTACTTAGATTTTAGGGGTTTTTCTTACCGAAGAAATAAAAAAAAATTCATCATAGAAGTAGTCTAACCTAAACTGCAAAAGCACTGACACTTTCCCTCCCACCCCTATCACTGTAAATTTGTCTTTCTGGCTACAGAATTGTATTCAGTAACAAAACATTACATTGTGATTTAATGAAAAAGATAGTGGTCTTCTCTAATTTAAATTCCAAGAGGTCTCATGGCTGAAGTTGGGTGGAGGGCCAAACCTTAAGGAATTGCCTTTTGAAGGCTAACTCTGAAAAAATATTAAGTACTGGGTCACCATGCAAGCTTGTATTCATTAAGAAAAAAATACCTAAACTTCAGTTAAGTCTCCAATTCTCAGGACTGCTTTATTTTCTCTCATACTCCTCCAATTTGCAAATGTTTATTAAATTATGAAAAACCAGATATTATATGATTTTCAACTAATTCAAATGTTTATTTTTTAAAAATTGTAGCTAATCTACCCTGCGCCACTTGTTTTCAGAGGTGAAAGCTTCTTCCTACATGCATTAGAATGACGGCTTAGAATTAACCTTGTTTTAATTTCTTTTTTTTAACACATAACAAATTTACTTTCATTCTTCTTAAAAAATGAACTAAAAATCGCGCAAAGATGTACAAAACAATTCTAAAACCACAAAACTTTTAGGAAAAAAAGTAAATTTTTGTCATCTTGGATAGGACATGTAAAAAAAAAAAAGGAATATTTGGCTTCCACAAAATTAAAATGTTTTTTGCTTCTGAAAACCCTGAAATCATTACGGAAGTGGTAGACGACGGCAGGGAAGATCACATTATGGTTATATACACATAAAATGTACAACCTAGGGAGATTTAGCGACAGAAGGCAGGTGAACGTGAAACAGGATGTGTGTTCACGAGTATGGTATTTGAGGGGGAAGGTGATGAAAATGTTTCAGTTACATGGCAGTGATTTTGCACAGCGTTGTGAACGTAGTAAAAACTACTAAATAATCAAAGGGTTTGATTACATAGTATGCCAGTTATATCTCAAAGAAAAGTATGATCATTAGTAATCTGATTTCACCAGATGTAAATAAATAATACTCTTCAGGATGTCTCCCTCACACCTACCTTTCATATAAAAAAAAAAAATTGATTCAGCAAAGCCAGTTTGTTATAAATCTAAGCAACAAGGGCTGGAGGAATAAGCAAGCGGTGAAAGCCTAAGGCTCAGCAGGTGTCTTGAGTCCTGCACGTCAAACACGCGAAGTACTTCCCTTCTTTCCCAAATCTTTGGGGCTTACAACAGCCGGCTGACCATAGGAGGCGACAAGAACAAAACTTTTTCCCTTGACTCTGACATCGCTTCGTCCCAAACCCCGAAACACTTCTAACCTTTTTCCCCGGAACATACACTGCCCCAGAAAACTACTAGTCCCACTAGGCTGCACTCCTAGCACTGACCCTATGCTCCTCTTCTCAGAATGCTGCAATAGGCGACAAGCCTGCTGGGATATGTAGTGCGCTCCATACTACCAGTTTTCCCCATCGGGGAACGTTCGCGCTTTCTCCGTCCTAGCGCCCTTCGGGAAAGCGAAACCCCATTTAGAGTTCAGCCTTGTCCTCCCCACTTCCCTCCCTCTCTACCGGGGCCAACCTCGTCCGGTCACGTGGGAGCCGTCCCTTGATACGACTGGCTGCAGTGGCTTGGGGGCGCGGCGCGAAGCGTGGGCCGTTCCAAGCCGCAGGCTCTGTAACTTGTTAGGCGGCTGCCGTCACCTCGTGGCGACGCGGCTAGCGGAAGGTAAGGGAGGTGAAGGTGGTGGTGCGCAAAAGTCGATTGTGGCGGGACAGAAGACCCTGCATCGCGCATCGCGGCAGGCGTGTTCTGTGTACTCTTTTTTTAGGGGCCATCTCTTTACTTTTCCCAGTTACCTTCACCGCTGAACGTACATTCAGACCTCTTCCTCCCGTGCTGTGACGAGTGCGAGTGAGTTTGGAAGGAGGAGGCGACGTTTGGGTCTTGGGGACGAGGGGCAGAAAGGAGGACGGAGATCAGCGGGCGCACCCTGGTCTGAGGGAATGGATCTGAGGCACAGGAACACTTAGTATAAACAGCCAGGTGCGGTCAGGGCCTTGGCGCCCGGTCTCCTCTCTTTGAGTCCACAACATCCCCAAGCTGTGCGCTGCCCTCGACCTGTTGACAGGGGTCGTGAAGTCGCCCTCTTCTTCTCGGGCTGGTAAGCTTCCGCGCTGCAGGGTGTTCCCAGATATGCGCAGGCGAGCGTGTTGCGCAGTAAAATAACGGGGTTGGAGTCGGGGCTGCACTACTTGCCTTCACGCCGGCTTTATTTTGATTTCTGCTGCTGTGCGGGCGGGCAAGTGCCGCCGAGTTCTGAGTGGCCGCGAGGTGTCTTGGTTAGGGCTCTCTTCGTGGCACTTGGGGTTTAGGCTGCACGTAGTTCCGGAGATCGGGGCAAGTTGCCGAGGACTTCACTTCCGAAGATTTGGGGAGCAGTATTACTTCTTCCCTTTCTGGTTTCATTTCTTTTCCCTTTTCCTTTACTCTGTGTGTGTGAGAGAGATACAGAGGGAGAGAGAGATAGTACCTCTTGAATCCTAACCTTTGATCTATTGTCTGGGTAACAGGCTAGTTTTCAGTGTCTTTCTGGATACAGTACTTCCATCAGGATGGGAGATGTTTGGGGCATCAATGTGTGGGAAAAAAGATCTCACAACGAATGGGATAAAAGGCTTGTCAGGGCACAAGAAGGGAAAGCTGCAAGGGCCTCGCAAAGTGGAAACCTTCTTAATTTTTCTTTCAGTTGCACAGATTAAAACGTTCAATTTATTGAACGCTTTCTTTGATCGCTTTGGGCTATTTCCGCTGCACTCCTGACAACCACATGCAAAACGCCAACAGCCGGGTCCTGCTTCGCCAATCCATTAATTCTGGCGACTCTGATCTTGGGATTTGTAGGGCTGGGTATGACCGTGTTACCTGTAGGATTTTCGTTGTCTGACTTTCCAAAGTAGATCTTCACGTCTTTGTTCGTTAGGGTTATTTAATATTAATTGTGCTTTTAAATACTCTTAAAAGTCACTCTTCTATGAAATTATAAAATATTTTTCTAATTATTTCATGAACTTCAAAGGGAGAACAAATGCCTCGTTTACATTTAAGTGTCAAAAATTAGCCTTTTTGGGCCTTAAAAATATATACATACAACAAAATTTTCCAGTTTATTTTATTTTGGTAGAATATAACAAAACCTTTATTTACCATTTAATTATTTTTAGGCCTGCAGTTCAGTGACATTATGTTCACCATGTTGTACTTTTTTAAATTGTCCCTAGATTTTCCCATCACCCTTAACAGAAACTCAGTGTCCCTCAGCATTGACTCCTCCTTTCCTACCCTTTGTCCCAAAGAAAACCCAAAAAATGTCGAAGCCCTTCTGGCCTTTTCTTCCGTGGTGCCACTAGGTAGCTTTGAACTGCCAACATTTAGGCTCGTAGATAAGCGCAGATCATTTTCGCCACTCAGGGACTTTCCATTGTTGGTAATTATTACTAAATTTTTTGTCTCTGTCCTTTTGTCTATTCTAGATACTTCTTATAAGTGAGATCATACAACATCTGTCATTTGTGAATGACTTTATTCAGCGTAATGTTTTCAGCAGGCATCAGAATTTCATTTCTCCTAATGGCTGAGTAACATTTCATTGTGTGTCTACACCACAATTTGTTCAAGCATTCATCTGTTGATGAAAATTGAGTTGTTTTCACTACTGTGAAAGTGCTTCAGTGACCACTGGTGTGCAATTATCTGTCTGATCCCTTGTTTTCAATTCTTTTGTGGTATACCTAGGAGTGGAATTTGGAATTGTAGGATCATATGGTAATACTGTTTAACTTTTTGAAGAACTGCAAAATTGTTTTCCACAGAGGCTGTGCCAGTTTATATTTCTAGCAGTACACATGGTTTTGGGGCCTGTTTTTAAGTCAGGTATTTTCAAGTCTATCTGCATGAGGCTGTTATTCTCAAGGACTAATTTTTTTTTTTTTTAACTCTGAAAGGAAGATCCAGTATTTACAGGATTGATAAAGAAGTTGTGGATCAAACATACACTAGGGTTTCAGCATTGTCACTTTGAATGCTTCCTTTATCCTTTGGTGGTAGAGGACCAATCTCAATGTTTGATTTCATAGGCCCCTTCAGATAAAAAGCTACTGTATGTGATGAGCACTTAAGTTCTTGTTTATGCTGATGGGATAAGAAAGAAACTAGGAACTAGCATTTTAAATATTTAAAGCATTTTAAACACTTTGAGACAGAGAGCTCTGGTTAACAGCTGGATAGAAATAGAATCTACTTTGGTATATTTGGTGCATACTCCTTTCTTCTTTGTGTATCTTTTTTTCTTCTGATTTGTTTCCTGTCTTTGCTCAACTGACTATGGCATGGACTTGAAATACATGGCTAAGTATTAGTTTTTGAATTTCCATTAAAAAAAAAATCAGGTAAATATCTGATGTTTGCCAAAATCACTACAGAGTTAAACCCTTATAACCTTATTTCCTCGTGGTTACTGACTTGAAAAAAGTATTCCTTAATTTTAATCTCTGACCTTTTTTTCCAAAATGAAATAGTTCTTAATGTGTTGTTTTAAAAACATTAAGTAATTAACAGGAAAGTGACTCTTCTGCTATTCTTTTTGGTCACATTATGGGCCTTGAAGTGACATACAATTGGAAATGGGTTTTATTTGTTCCTGGTTTTAACATTTACTTAATAAAAAATTTGAAATATTCTATCATGATATTGTTTCTTTTTTTATTTTTATGAAAACTTTTTTTTTAATTGTGCTTAAAGTGAAATAGCTCCTTAGTTTCTCATACAAAAATTTGTACGCACATTCTTAATGTGACCCTAGTTGCTCTCTCTGTAATTTGACAGGACACTCTTCCTTTCCACCCAGATTCCACGTGTCTATTCAGCCAGCCTATGTCCCTTTCTCTCTTCTCGCCTCTGGACAAGAGCTGCCCATTTAGCCTCATGTATCCACTTGAACTAAGAGGTACGCTCCTCACCAGTATCGTTTTATGTCTTGTAGTCCCATCTAATCTTTTGTCTTAAGACTTGGCCTCAGGAATGGTTTTAGTTCCGGGTTAACAGAGTCCGGGAACCATGGTATTGTTTCCTAAGGCCTTCATTTGAATGGTTTCCTGAGGTTGATATTTCTTAAATATTTTCAGTTGGAAATGGGTTTTATTTGTTCCTGGTTTTAATCATTTACTTAACAAAAAATTTGAAATATTCTGTCATGGTATTCTTTTTTATTTTTATAAAAACTTTTTTTGTTTTTTTAATTGTGCTTAAAGTAAAAGTTTGTAGCTCAAGTTACTTTCTCATACAAAAATTTATACATACTTTGTTATGTGACCTTAGTGGCTAGTGTGTTCGAACCACCAACTCTTAGGCTGGCAACCAAGTGTTTAGCCAGTGTGCCACTTGGTCTCCTTTGGTAACCACTGACCACATCTAAATATTTAAAGTTAACAAAAATGGAACCAGTTAACAAATTAGTTTCTTAGTCACAAAAACCAAAACCAAAGCCATTGCCCTTGAGTTGGTTCTGACTTAGAGCAACCTTGTAGGACAAAGTAGAACTGCCTTGTAGGGTTTCCAAGGATTGTCTGGTGGATTTGAACTGCTGACCTTTTGGTTAGCAGCTGAGCTTTTACTTATCTAGCTGCATTTCAAGTGCTTAGTGGTCACATGGGTCTGCTGGCTGCTGTATTGGACAGTGTAGTTGCAGAACATTTCCATCGTTAAAGAAACTTGTTGGACATCACTGGTCTAAAGCAATGGGCTGTGCGAATGTTATTTCTTAGGCATTCCAGACATTTTTTGACCAGCTCATTTATGCTAGCTCTTACAGAATTATTTACCTAAGCTTGATCTTTCTTTTGAAATTGTGGGAAAAAAAATTTACACATTTGCTAATTCAGCTTTTTTCCCCCTTTATGTGTACAGTTCAGTGACATCGATTACATTACTCGTGTGTGCAACCATCACCTGTACTTGTTAAATCGCCATGAACTCAAGGCTCCCTAAACAGTGACTCTCCTTTACTTCCTCCTCCTTGCTCCGGTAACCACTGATAAACTTCAGTCTCTGTACATTTGCCCGTTTTAGGTTTTTCAATCAGTGGGATCATATCGTAATTGTTCTTTTGTGACTGAATGATTTCACTCCATGTAATGCTTTCAAGGCATGTCTCTGTCATAGCGTGTGTAAACTTCATTTGTCTTTATTCCCTTGTATGTTTGTACCACATTTTGTTTATCTATTCATCTCCTGGTAGATGCTCAGGTTGTTGCCACATTTTTGTAGAATAATGCTGCAGTGAACAGTGGTGTAGAAGTCTCTATTTGAGTCCCTGCCTTTAAGTGTTTTTGGTATATCTAGGAATGAACTTGCAGGGTTATATATAATCCTGTGAGGAACTGCCATACTTGCCCACAACGGCTACCATTTTCCAATCCCACCAATACTGGATGAAGTTACAGTTTCTTGTGTTCTTGAGCACACTTATTTTCCATTTTTCTAGTAAAAGCCGTCCTAATGGTATTAAGTAGGATCTTATTGTGGTTTTGATTTGCATTTCCTTAATGAATAATGGGAGCCCTGTTGGCATAATGGTTAAGAACTTGGCTGCTAACCAAAAGGTTGGCAGTTCAGATCCATCATTTGCTCCTTTAAAACTATGGGGTGTTTTGCTCTGTCCTGTTGGGTCAAAATCAACTCATTGCCAGTGGGTTTTTTTTTTTTTTTTTCCAGTAATGACTAATGACGTTGAGCATCTTTTCATGCGCTTCTTGGGCAGTTGTATTTCTTCTTTGGTAAAATGTCTATTCAGTTCTTTTTGTGTTTTTTGATTGGGTTCTTTGTCGAATTCATTCTGTAATCTGTATATTAAACCCTTATCAGATACATGGTTCCCAAATATTGTTGTTACTCTTGTTGTTGTCCTTTGTTGTTGAGGTCCCTTGATGCACAGACGTTTTTAATTTTGATGATGTTTGTTTTATATATTTTGTCTTTTGTTGCTCATGCTTTTGGTGTCATATCTAAGACTATTGTCAAAAACTAAGTCCCAAAACAGTTTTTCTTCTATTTTCTTCTAAGGTTAGCAGTTAAAATATGCCAGTCACTCCTTTGTTGTAGCTTTTCAGAGCCTTAATTTATTTTGAATTAACCGTTCTGTCTTGTGTGAGTTATGAGTCCAGCTTTATTCTTTTGCATGTGGAGGTCCAGTTGTCCCAGCACCATTTATAGAACACACCATTGTTTTGCCAGTGGATGGACTTTGCACCCTTGCTGAGAAATCAACTGAGCATAGTACGTTTGTTTAAAATCAGTTGACCATACCCCCAAAAAAACCAAACCATTGCTGTCAAGTTGATTCTGACTCATAGCGACCCTATAGGACGGAGTAGAACTGTTCCATAGGGCTTCCAAGGAGTGCCTGGTAGATTCGAACTGCCGACGTTTTGGTTAGCAGCTGTAGCCATTAACCACTATGCCACCAGGGTTTCCAGTTGACCATAGTGGAGGCTTTATTTCTGGATTTTCAGTGATGTTCTATTGGTTTATACATGTATTCTTGTGCCAGTACCACACTGTTTTGATTATTTTAGCTTTATAGTAAGTTTTGAAATAGGAAAGTGTGAATCCTCCTTTGTTCTTTTTCTAGATGGTTTTGACTGTTTGGAGCCACTTGAGATTCTGTTTGAATTTGCGGATTGGCTTTTTGATATCTGCAAAGAATGTTGGAATTTTGATTAGTTTTGTGTTGAATATGTAGAATGCTTTGAGTAGTTCTCCCATCTTAAAGTATTAAGTCTTCTAATTCATGAGCCTGAGATGTCTTTGTATTTATTTAGATCTTTAATTTCTTTTAGATGTATTTTGTAGTTTTTAGTGTACGAGTTTTTATTTTCTATAGTTAAACATTCCTAGGTAATTTATTCTTCTGGCTGCTTTATAAATTGAATACTTTCATCCTAATCTCTTTACCTGACTGCTTACTGCTGAAGTGTAGAAACAGCTGATTTTGTATGCTGTGACTTTTCTGAATTCTCTTATGAGTTCTAGTAGTTTTTGTGAATTCTCTGGGATTTTCTCTATTAGGAACATGTTATCTACAAATAGGCTTAGTTTTAGTTCTTCATACATGTTTTGGATGCCAGTTATTCCTTTTTCTTGCCTGTCGTTCTGACTAGAACTATCAGTGTAATGTCCTAATACAGTGTGGTGAAAGCAGGCATCATTGTGTTGTTCCTCATCTTAGATAGAAAGTTTTCAGTCTTTTTCCATTGTATATGATTTTGCCTGTGGGTTATTCATAAATGCTCATCATCATGTAGAAGAGTTGCCCTTATATTCTTAATTTGCTGATAGTTTTTATCATGAAAGGGTTTTGAATTTTTTCAAATGCCTTAGATGATTATATGGTTCTTTTCCTTCAGTGTATTAATATTCGGTATTACACTGACAGAAGCACTGGTGGCGTAGTGGTTAAGTGCTACGGCTACTAACCAAAGGGTGGGCAGTTTGAATGCGCCAGGCACTCCTTATAAACTCTGCGGGGCAGTTCTACTCTGTCCTGTAGGGTTGCTGTGGTTTGGAATTGATTCGACGGCACTGGGTTTGGTTTGGTTTTTATTACACTGATTGATTTTATTTTGTTGACCCAGCATTAGCTACCTGGTATAAATTCTACCTGATTATTGTTGTTGTTGCTGGGTGCTGTCAAGTTGGTTCTGACTCACAGCAACCCTATAGGACAGAGCAGAACTGCCCTGTAGGTTTTCCAAGGAGTGGCTGGAGATTTGAACTGCCGACTTTTAGGTTAGCAGTGTAGTTCTTAACCACTATACCACCAGGGCTTCTGGTCATGGTATTTGTTGTTGTTGTTGTTAGGTGCTGTTGAGTTGCTTCCAACTCACAGCAACCCCGCGTACAACAGAACAAAGCACTGCCTGGTCTGTGCCACCCTCATTGTTATGCTTGACCCCGTTGTTGCGTCCACTGTGTCAATCCATCTCATCGAGGGTCGTCTTTTTCACTGACACTCTACTTTATCTAATATGACGTCTTTCTCCAGGGACTGATCCCTCCTGACACAACATGTCCAAAGTATGTAAGACGCAGTCTTGCCATCCTTGCTTCTGAGGAGCATTCTGGTTCTGCTTCTTCCAAGACAGATTTGTTCGTTCTTTAGGCAGTCCATGGTATTGTCAATATTCTTCACCAACACCACAATTCAGAGGCATGAATTCTTCTTCAGTCTTACTTACCCATTATCTAGCTTAACTTTGTACTAGTATAGATACTATGAGACCAAACAAGAATGAATCAAAACTAGCTGTTGTTAAGACTTGCTTACACTTTCTAACTTTTTCGTTGGTTGGAAATAAGAGGTTCTTTTGTCCCTAAGTTAAGTGCACCGGTTTACTTCTCATTTGCCTGTCAGTGTCTATGTGTGTAGTTTTACGTACTACAACAATTAGTCTGGGTCATTTTGCTGCCAGGAGTTGCAGTAACTCCTAGAATGTTATCTTGCCTCCATTTTATGTCTCTCATATGTACTCCTATTGTTTCTATGGGAGACCATAGTCTCTGGAATGTTACAGATATAGGTAAAAGTTCAGGCTTTGTTTTCCATGTTCTGTATCCAGCAGCTTGGGCAAATTATTTAAAATTAGTTTATCGCTAACACTGTTCATTATACCTGACTGTAAAGTATTTGGAAACCCTGGTGGTGCAGTGGTTAGGAGCTTCGTCTGCTAACCACAAAGTTGGCAGTTTGAATCCACCAGCCATTCCTTGGTTACTCTATGGGACAGTTCTTCCCTGTACTGTAGGGTCACTATGAGTCAGAATCGACTTGACAGCAATGTTTTTTTTTTTTTTTTTTAAATTAATTATGAAGATTAAGTGAGGGAGTATACAAATTACTGTTGTAGAAGGCTTCTGAGTGAGTCAAAACTATAAAGAATAGGGAAAAAGCTTTATACCAGTTCTCTCTCATCACCCATTTGTTTTATGCTGATCCATTTGGATTATACTAATGACTTAATGAAAAGAAAGGGTTGGGGGAACTCTACCTATGGATTATGAGGTATAATTGACCAAAAGGAAGGGACATTCCTTTCTCTGTTTCCCATTTGGACCATAAAAATGAATTTGCCATATAATAGGTGCCAGGGTACCTAGACAATGTCTTGGCTTCCCTGTTTTTATTATCACACCTAGGGCAGCAGTTCTCAAACTTTGGCCTCTGGAGACTTGAGGACCTCATTGTAGAATCTGAAAGCTATCAATGAACTTTCTCACAAATTCTTATGTCAAAATCCATTGATATCTTTTATGCTTAAGGTGGAGCTTTCCATTCTTTTTATTGTGATAAAATACGTATAACAAAATATTTGCCATTTTAGCCATTTTAAGCACATAGTTCGGTGATGTTAATTACATTCACCGTGTTGTACCTCTTAAGCAACCATTCTCCTTTTCCCTCTTCTTTCAGCCTGTGGATGTAGTCACCAGTACATTTTTTTCTTTATGTATTTGTCTGTTGTACGTATTTCATGTAAGTGGGGTAATATTTGTCCTTTTGTGCCTGACATTTTATTTAGCATAATTATTTAATGTTCATCCTTGTTATAACTTGTTTCAGAACTTCATTATAGTTGAATAATATTGTGCTGCATGCATATACCATATTACACTCACAATTTTTTTTTTCCTTTTCTGTCCTCCTTTTGAGACCTGGGTTCTATTCCTGGATAGTGTATCTCAAGCACAGCCACCATCGTATGTCCAGGAATGCTTGTGTGTTGTGATGCTGAAGAGGTTTTGGTGGAGCTTCTAGACTAAGATGGACTAGGAAGAAGAGCCTGACAATCTGCTTCTAAAAATTTGCCAGTGAAAACCCTATGGATCACAACTGTTAATCCTCAGCTGATCATTAGGATGGTGTAGGATGGGGTAACATTTTGTTCCATTATGCATGGGGCTGCCATGAGTTGGGTGCTGACTTGAAAGCCAACAGCATTCTCCCTTTCCCCTTTTCTCTGGTAACCACTAATCTTTGCTTCAGTGGGTTTCCCCATTCTTGACCCTTCACATAAGCGTGATCATACAGTATGTGTCATTTTATGTCTGGCTTATTTCATTTACCATGTTTTCAAGGTGTCAAAACTTCAATTCTCCTTAAAGCTGATTAGTATGTCTACTGTTTGTCTATACCACATATTGTTTAACCATTAGTCTGTTGTTGGCCAGTTGGGTTGTTTGCACCCTGGAACCTTATAAATAGTACTGCAGTGAACATTAGTGTACTTGTGTCTGTTCGAGTCCCTGCTTTCAAATCTTTTTAGGTGTGTGTCTAGGAATGGAATTGCTTCATCATACAGTAATTCTATGTTTAACTTTTAGAGGAACTATCAAACTGTTTTCCACAAAGGCTACCTCATTTTATGTTCCAACTAGTAGTGTACAACTGTTGGGATTTTTCCATATCCTTGTTAACTCTTACTATTTTTTGTTTTTTCTGATAATCCACCGTAGTAGAGTGAAAGGTCCCTGTGTGATGCAAACGGTTTGCATCTTGGCTACTAACCAAAAGGTTGGCATTTCATAGTCTGCCCACTGGCACTGTAGAAGAATGGCCTGGCAGTCCACCTTTGCAGTTTGAAAACCCTGTGGAGGGATACTTTCACCTTTTTTTTTTCCCCTGTTTGTATGCTTTTTATACTTTTTTCATTCCTAAGGCTCTGGCTAGAACTTCGAGTACCGTATTAAATAAACAAAAGCAAAAGCTCATTGCTGTTAAGTCGTTTCTGACTCATAGCGACCAAATAGGACAGAGTAGAACTGCCCCACAGGGTTTCCAAGGAGTGTCTGGTGGATTTGAACTGCTTTTGATTAGCAGCCGAGCTTTTAATCATTGCAGCACAAGGGCTCCATGATGTTAAATAGCTGTGGTGAAAGTGGGTGTCCTTATTCCTGACGTTCTGGAGAAGGCTTTCAGTCTTTCCAATAAGTTTTTTCACTGTGAGTTTTTTAGAAATGGGTTTTTATCTTGTTCATTAATTTTCCTTCTGCTCCTAGTTTGCTGAGTACTTTTACCATGAAAGGGTGTTTAATCTTGTCCGATGCCTTTCTGTGTTACTTTGACATGATCATGGGAGTTTTTCTCCCTTTTATTCATGTGTATTATATTGATTAGATTTCTTATGTTGAACCACCCTTGTATCCTGGGGATAAACCTACTTGGTCATTTTGTGTACTCATTTTAATATGCAGTATTTATTAAAGAGTGTTTTCTTTCCCCATTGTGTGGATTTGGTACCCTTATCAAAAATCAGTAGATCATAGATATTTGGGTTTATTTCTGGACTCTGACGTCTATTCATTTGGTCTATATTTTGTCGTCATATGATTACCAGACTGTTTTCATTACCGTAGCTTTGTAATATATTCTGAAATTGGAGAGTGTCACACCACCTACTTCGTTCTTTTTCAAAGGGGGACGTAAGGGGCCTGTGCAGCTCTGTATACATTTGAGAATTGGCTTTTCCATTTGTGCAAAGATGGGTGGTAGAATTTTCATGGGGATTGCTTTGAATCTGCTTTGACATCTTAAAATACTAGGTCTTCCAGTCCATAGACAGAGAATTCGCTTACTTTATTTAGGCTTTTGATATCTTCAGTAATGACTTATAGTTTGCAGTGTAAAAGTCTTTTACTTCCTTGGTTAAATTCATTTCTAGATGTTTTATTCTTTTATATGCTGTTGTCAGTGGAACTGTTTTCTTAATTTTCTTTTAGAAGGCTTGTTGCTGATGTGTAGAAAGCTGACTTTTTTAATTTATTTTATATTGTGCTTTAACTGAAGGTTTATACATCAAGTCAGTTGCTCATACAAAAATTTATATACACCTTGGTATATACTAATTGCTGTCCCCCTGATGACACAGCACACTCCTTCTCTCCACTTTCTATTTTTGTGTCCATTTGGCTACCTTCCGATCCCTTCTGCTCTCACATCTCCCCGCCAAACAGGAGCTGCCCACATAGTCTCTTGTGTCTACTTGATCCAAGAAGCCCACTCCTCACCAGTGTCATTTTCTATCCCATAGCAGTCCAATCCCTATCTGAAGAGTTGAAAACCCAGCTTATATTTATATGTTGACCTTGTACCCTTCCACTTTTGCTGAATTTGCTCATTAGCTCTGGTAGCTTTCTTGTGGAATCTCCGGGGTTTTCTGTATATAGATCCCTGTCATCAGCAAATAGGAATAATCTTACTTCGTCCTTGCGTATGTGGATTCTTTTTCTTCTTTGTTCCTACTCCTACCCTTCCCCCACCTTCTTCCCTTTTTACTCTCCTCCTTCCCTTCCTTTTTTTGTCTAATTTCTCTAGTCATGATTGCTAATACCAAGTTGCATAGCACTATGAGAGTGGACATGCTTTTCTTTTTCTTGATTTTTAAGGGGTAAGCTCTCAGTCTTTTTCATTGAGTATGATATTAGCTGTGGATTTTTCATACTCTTTATTGTATTAAGGAACATCCCTTCTATTGGTTGTTTGTTGAGTGTTTTTATCATGAAAAATTATAGGATTGTCAAATATAACGGGGATGATAATTCCTTTCCATTGTTCTCTTAATGTGGTGTGTTACATTGTTTGATTTTCTGATGTTGAAAAAACCGCGTTATTTAGGTAAATCCTACTCAGTCATAGTGTATAATCTTGTAGTATGCTTTTGGGCTCCCTTTCTTGGTATTTTGTTGAGGAGTTTTGTATCCATATTCAGAAGGGATGTTGGCCTGTAATTTTCTGTGGTTCTTCGGCCTTTTAAAATTAAGCTAGACAATAGAATAAGTTTTATCCTCTTAAGAAAGCTAGGGTAACTCCTTTAAGAAGGCTAGGGATAACTTCTGTCAGTGTTTGATAGAATTCCTTGGAATCTGGTCCAGGACCTTTCTTTATTGGGATGTTTTTGACTACTCATTTAATGTTTTTGCTTGTTTTGACTCTGGTGAGATGTTTTATTTTTTTCTTCACTGAGTGTAGGAAATTTGTTTTTCTAGGAATTTGTTAATTTCCTTTAAGTTATATAGTTTGTATGGAACTTGAAAAAATTAAAAATCCCCACAACTGGGCCTGTAAACAACACCCTGACAAATGGAGAATACAGTTGTCCCTTGGTATCCGTAGGGGACTGGGGTTCCAATTTCTTGTACAAAATTATGTACTATTTGCATATAACCTGCAAATATACTCTTGTATACTTCAAGTAATCTCTTTTTTGTTGTTGTGGTTGTTGGGTGCCGTTGAGTGAGTTCTGACTCGTAGCGACCCTATAGGACAGAGCAGAACTGCCCCATAGGATTTCTGAGGAACTACTGGTGGATTCGAACTTCCAACCTTTTGGTTAGAAGCTGTAGCTCTTAACCACTGTGCCACCACTTAGAATATTTCAAACAGTATAAGCCAGAATCAAACCAAACCTATTGCTGATGAGTCGATTCCAGTTCATAGCGACCTACAGGACAGAGTAGAACTGGTCAATAGTGTTACCAAGGATCAGCTGGTAGAGTCACACTAATGACTTTTTAGTTAGCAGTAGAGCCCTTAAGCACTGTACCACCAGGGCTCCAATGCTGTGTAAATGCTATGTTGATAGTAGTTGTACTATATTGTTTAGGGAATAATAAGATAGGAGATGAACAATGCCTAATGAGTAGTAGAGAGAGACAGAGGATTTGTGAGATGGTGGGAGGCTTCAGCAGGATAGCCTACTCATCATTTCATTCAGATGGATTCAGCATGGTGCTTAGTGTGCAGCAAATTCAGGTGTTGCTTTTTGGAATTTTTTTCCCCAAATATTTTTGATCAGAAATCTGTGGATTGGTTGAATCTGTAGATGTGAATCCCTTGAATATGGAGAGTCTTTTCTAAGATCCATTTTGTTCTATTCCTTCTTTCCTTAGTTTCTTCTTTTATGATATCCTCGATGTCCTACCACAACTTTTCTAGTTTTTGATCATTAGTGGTTAGTGCATCAAATCTACTTTGAGATGGTCTCTACATTCAGGCAGGATGTATTCAAGGTTGTAATTTTTGGCTCTCGTGGACTTGCTTAGATTTTTTCAGCCTCGGTTTGAATTTGCACATGAGCAATTATCTGTCTTCAGTCAGGTCATAGCTTTGTCTTGATTGATGATATTAAGCTTCATCATTATCTCTTTTGCAAATGTAGTCATCTTGGTTTTTGTAAAACCCATCGGGCTAAGTCCACGTGTATAGGCACTGACTTGTATTATTGGTGAAAAGTATTTCTGATGAATAAAGCATTGGTCTTATAGAATTTTGTTTGGACTTTTGATTCCTGTAGCTTTATACTACATTTTGAAAACAGCACAAGTCTTGCCGTTTTGTTTATCCTTTTCAGGATTGTTTTGGCTGTTCAGGGCCTCTAGCTATTCAACTCTGTGGATTCACCGTATTCACTCTCTACAACTCTAGCTGTTTGACTGTATGGATCATAACAAATTATGGGTGACATTGCAAAGAATGGGAATTCCGGAACACTTAATCGTGCTAATGAGAAACCTGTACGTAGATCAAGAGACAGTCATTCGAACAGAACAAGAGGACACTGCATGGTTTAAAGTCAAGAAAGGTGTGCTTAAGGGTTGTGTCCTTTGACCGTACTTGTTCAGTCTGTATAATGAGCAGATATTCAGAGACGATGGACTATGCATCAGTATTGGAAGAAGAGACAACCTACATTATGCAGATGATGCAACCTTGCTTGCTAAAAGAAAAGAGGACTTGAAGCACTTACTCATAAAGATCAAAGACCACAGCCTTCAGTATGGATTACACCTTGACATAAAGAAAACAAAAATCCTCACAACTTGACCAATAAGCAACATCATGATAAACGTAGAAAAGATTGAAGTTATCAAGGATTTCATCTTACTTGGATCCATGATCAACATTCATGGAAGCAGCAGTCAGGAAATTAAAAAAACACATTGCATTGGGTAAGCCTGCTGCAAAAAACTTCTCTAAGTGTTGAAAAGCAAAGATGTTAGCTTGAAGACTAAGGTAAACCTGACCCAAGCCATAGTGTTTTCAGTCACCTTGTGTGCATGTGAAAGCTGGACAATGAATAAAAAAGATAGAAGAAGAACTGATGCCTTTGAATTGTGGTGTCGATGAAGAATATCGAATATACCATGAACTGCCAAAAGAACGAATAAATCTGCTTTGGAAGAAGTACAACCAGAATACTTCTTGGAAGCAAGGATGGCGAGACTATATATCACCTACTTTGGACATGTTATTGGGATGGATCAGTCCCTGGAGAAGGACATCCTGCTTGGTAAAGTAGAAGGTCAATGAAAAAGAGAAAGACTCTTAATGAGATGATTGACACAGTGGCTGCAACAGTGGGCTCAGGCATGACAACAATTGTGAGGTTGGCACAGGACGGGAGAGTGTTTTGTTCTGTAGTACATAGGGTCGCTCTGAGTCAGAATTGACTCAGCAGCACCTAACAACAACAGCTATTCATCATGCCTTTGAATATTCACTTTTCTATTTCCACAAAAAAGACCGTTGAAATTTCGGTAGGATTGTGTTGAATCCTAGATTGCTTTGAGTAATAAAAAACCAAACCAAACCCAGTGCCCTCGAGTCGATTCCGACTCATAGTGACCCGATGAGACAGGGTGGAAATGCTCCGTAGAGTTTCCAAGGAGCGCCTGGTGGATTTGAACCGCCGACCCTTTGGTTAGCAGCCGTAGCACTTAACCACCATGCCACCAGGGTTTCTGCTTTGAGTAACACTGCCATCTTAATGATATTTATGTATGATTTTTGAATAACAGCCCCATAGTTTATTTTACAGACCAACCTTCTCTTTTCTTCCTCCTCTCCCTCTTGCCATCCCTCCCCCCTTTTTTTTTAACTGTGTTTTAGGTGAAAGCCTCCAGAGCAAATCAGTTCCTCATTCAACAATTTATACGCAAATTGTTTTATAACATCAGTTGTAATACCTGTGATGTGTCAACTTTCTCTACTTCCCCACCCCCGGTTCCCTGTTCCCAATCTTTCCAACTTCCTATCCCTTCTTGCCTTCACTTTTGGGCAGGTGTTGCCCATTGGGTCTCATTTACATTCCTCAACTGTGTTATTGTTCATTTTATAAACCTGTGTAATATTGGCTAAAGGGTGATCTTAGGGAGTGACTTCAGTTATGAGTTAAAAGGGCGTCTGGGGCCACAGCCCTGGCTTTCTTCAGTTTCTGTCAGACTAGTAAGTCTGGTCTTTTTGTGTGTGTGAATTTGAGTTTTGTTTTACATTTTGTTCCACCCTCCATTGTGATCCCTATGAGAGTGGTTTGTGGTGGTAGGCGGACACCATCTAAGATATTCTGGGCTCAGACTAGTGTAGGCTGTGGTATTCGTGGCCCATTAGTCCTTTGGAGTAACATTTCCCTTGTGTCTTTGGTTTTCTTCTTTGCCCCAGACATGATGGGACCAGTAAATCTATCTTATATGATTGCTTGCAAGTTTTGAAGACCTCAGACACTACTCATCACAGTCAAATGTAGAACATTTTCTTTATGAACCATTTGACCTAGATGGCCCCCAAGATGATGATCCCCAGCACTCAGCCCAGTAACATGGGGTGTTTGGATGTGTCTTTGCCATTGCTATGGCTTTGAGTTGTTCACAGTGTGCTGACCTCCTCCGTAATGTGTACTGTCTTTCCCTTCACCACAGTTTCCACTTACCTACTTTGTAGTTAGTGATTTCCCCTCACCAGTACTTCCCTCCCTTGTAACCGTCAAATATTGTTTCTTTCTGTGTATAAACCTTTTCTTGAGGTTTTGTAGTAGTGGTGTCATATAGTATTTGTCCTTCTGTGATTGACTTATTTCACTCAGCATAATGCCCTCCAGATTCATCCATGTTGACGTGTTTCCCGGATTCATCTTTGTTCTTTATCGTTGCATAGCATTCTGTTTTTTTAATCCTTTATCTGTTGATCGGCACTTAGGTTGTTTCCATCCTTTTGCTATTGTGAATAATGCTGCAGTGAACATGGGTGTGCATTTGTCTATTTATGTGATAACTCTTGTTTCCCTAGGATACATTGCTTAAGCGTGGGATTGCTTGATCATACAATATTTTTATTTCTAGCTTTTTAAAAATGTGCAGTAATGTTTTCCATAGTGGTTGTACCATTTGACATCCCCACTAGCAGTGTATAAGAGTTCCCATCTCCCAGCAACCTCACCAACATTTGATATTTTGAGGGTTTTTTTTTTTTGATTCATGCCATTATGCCAGTGACGTGATGGTGAGGTGGTATCTCATTGTAGTTTTGATTTGCATTTTCACTATGGCTAAGGAATGTGAGCATTTTCTCATGTGTCTCTGGTGAAATATCTTTTTGTATCCCTTGCCCATTTTTAAATTGGATTATTTGTCTTTTTATTGTTGCAGTGTTGGAGTAGCTTATAGAGTTTAGAGAGTAGACCTTTGTCAGATATGTCATAGCCAAAAATTTCTTCCCAGTCTGTAGGTTCTCTTTTTACTATTTTGGTGAAGTCTTTTAACAGCATAAGCATTTAATTATTAGGAAATCGAGTATTCTAGTTTATCTTCTGGTGTTTGTGCATTGGTAGTTATGGTTATATCCTATTATTGCCATATATTAGGGCCCCTAATGTTATGATTAAAAGCATGGCTGCTAACCAAGAGGTTGGCAGTTTGCATCCCCTAGCCTATCCTTGGGAACCTCGTTGGGCAGTTCTGGTCTATCCTATAGGGTCCTACAGGTTTTTAAGAAATTTTTTTTATTTATGAGAGATATTGGTCTGTGTGTTTCTTTTTTGTGGTGCCTTTGCCTTGCTTTGGTATCAGGATATGCTGGCTTTATAGAGTGAGTTGGGAAATATTGCTTCCTTGTCTATGCTTTGAAATAGTTTGAGTAGCACTGCTATGAGCTCTTTGAATGTTTGATAAAATTCTCTAGTGAAGCCATCTTGGCCTGGGCTGTTTTTGGTTGGGAGTTTTTTTTATTATTACCTTCTCAGTCTTTATTGAGTCTGGATAATTTCAATTTACTTGTTTTTAGGTTTCCTGATTGTTTCTTCTACCGGCTCACATTTGCTGTTGAATCCCTCTATTTTCTCTTTCCAGTTACTGGACTTTTTAGCTCCAGAATTTCCATTAGGTTCATTTGTACAATTTTTTTTATTTTCTGTTTTTTGAAACGTCATTCTTTTGTCCATTTTTTTTACATTTTTAAAAAATTGTATTTAAGGCAGTTGATTTAAAGCTTTTGTCTAGCAATTGCAGTTCGTCTGGGCTTCCTCATGGATAGTTTCTATTAACTTCTCTTTTTTCTGTGAATTGATCATATTTTCTTGTTTCTTTGCATGTCTCATGATTTTTTTTTAATTGAAAATTGGATCTTTTGAATAATGTAATGTTTTAACTCTTGAAATCATGTATTTTCACCTCCCTGATGTTTTTCATTGCCACTGGGTTGTTGTTATTGGCTGTTTTCTGTTAGTTTTGCAGTCAGCAAGTGTTCTGGCAGAGTTTCCGTAAACAGCTTGATTTGAAAAAAGGAAAATAAAGAAAAGAGGACAAAACATTCTCCCATCTTTGCAGATTAGCTCTGTGTTGGAACACTCCTGGAATGCACAGCCAGTCTGTTTACAAGTTTGCTTTAGACTTCACTTCCTGCTGTTTGTAATGTGCAGGCTATGCAGAGGCGAAAATTTTGTGTTCCTAAGCCTTTTCTTAGCATGTGCATATCCCTGGGTATGCACATGGCCTCCTGCTTCCCCCATTTATGTAGGCACTTTTAATAACTCATATTTTTCTATGTATCAGCTTTCCCAGCCTCTTTATTCCCTAGCTTTTTGGTCTGTTTTTTTTTGCTCTGATTGACTTATCTTGCCCCAGGCTATTTTGGGGAATAGTTGTGCCTTTATTGACTTTGAAAAGTAGAGCTGCATAGGAAGCCATCCCAGGCCTGGGACAGTTGGCACGGTTGGGCAAAACAAAGAAAACTACTGTGGCGATTGCTCATTAATGTACCAGACAGGTCAAAACCTATAACCACAATTTATCATATTTAAGACAGTTGATTTAAAGTTTTTATCTAGCAGCTTCAGTCCCTGGGCTTTGTGCTGCACAGATAGTTGATTTAAAGGTTTTGTCTAGCAATTTCTATTCCTGGGTTTTCCCATGGGCAGTTTGTATTAACTTCATTTTTTTTAAATGATCATGGCCATTGCCAGTCTATAGTGTGAGGGATGTTATGTTGGCAGTTTAAAATATAACACCACTCACTTAGAGCAGCTGCTGCTTTATTCACAAAGCCTTATGCTGTTTTTTTTTTAAAGCTTACCAAGTTCTGCAAAATTTAATTCTCACAGAATTTGATAACTTATTATTTGTTTTTGTGGAGGAATGGATCCCTCAGGTCTCTTCACCATTTTCAGTGATGTCCTATCATTTGTTGTAATTTTAGTATCTTTAATGTATGTTACAATTAGACCATCTCTGTGAAACATAGGAAATACTATTTTTACTTCTATTGCATGAAGTATTGTTTTACAAACCAGTATGAAAGGTTAAAAAAAAAAAAAAAGAAGTGTGCAACTATAATATGGCTATTAATTATACACTTTACTCAACAGTAAAATTATGTATGAGCAAAGTGCGATCAGAAACTGTGTTTTTTTTTCATCTGTGTAGTTTTCCCTATTGATTACATTTCATGTAATTCCTTTCTGTTTTCCTCTTCTTTTTTTCCTGTAGTTGGTAATTGGCACAATGGAAGAAGTTGGAATTTATGGGCTAGCTGTGAAAGCAAATATGTTGTGTAACTCTCAATCAGATAATATTCGTCATTGTCAAGACTCAAGTTGTGGTAGCACAGATAACAAACATTCATTGGACAAAAATGAAGACATTACATTTGTAACAAAGAATAGGAATTTGGTGAGCCCAAGAGAGGAAACCTCTGTCCAGCATGCTCAAGCGGATATCCCTGATGGTCGGCAGGTTTCAGAGCACAACAGCAACAAAGAAAAAACTTTTGGTAATAATTTTGGCTTGGTAGTTGGACATTTTTACGTACTGCTCATTTTGTTTATATCTTTTGGTAGGGTAGTTTTAGAACATGGCTAGTTCTGAGGTATATGTTGCTGAGCTGATACACAGTTTATCTTTTGTTGAATCAATCTACCTGTCTGCAGAAGTTGAAAATAACAGAATTTGAAGCTTAGTTATTTCTCTCTGAACTACATTCAAGAACAGTCTTAAAAAAAAGGGGAGGGACCAGTTTGACAACTAGTCGATCCCTGACTCGTGGTAACCCAATTTCCTGTGGAGTGAACTGCTGTCCACTCCAGTGCCATACCCAGGATTAGTTAGGGACTGGACTGGCTGCTTTTTGGAAGTAGATTGCCAGGCCTTTCTTCATTGTTTGCCTTAGTCTGGAAGCTCTGCTGAAACGTTTCAGCAGCAGAGCAACATGCAAGCATCCACTGATGGATGGGTGGTGGCTATATATGATGTATATGGACTGGAAATCAAAGCCAGGTCTATCATATGGAAGGTGAGAAAACTACCAGTAAACTACCATGGTCTCCAGTTGACAGCAGTAGTGTTCAATGTTTTTTATCATTAAAGTAGCTTTACCAAAAATGACTGTGGAAAGTGTATATAGTTTATTTAAAGATTATTCACAAAACTTTGAAATCACTGTAATAGTCCCTGTATTTTAGAATGTAGGTTAATAAGACTGGCTTTCAGGGTATGTTTTCTCTCTTGTGATGTTTAGTTTCAGAATTAGGAGTAAGACCACGATGTCTTACATCTTAGGGGTGAAATTAGAAATGTTTTATTTTATTCTTACTTTTTGCCCCTCAGTTTTTATACTTGTGTACAGCACTTGCCTTCTTTCTGTATATGACTATAACGGAATTTTCAGTGTTACTGAAGTTCCGTCTTACTAAATTTTCCAATACCGTGGAAGACATAAACATTCGTAGCAGTATGAAAATTAACTTTAATTCCTTCCAAACAAGACAAATACCTTCAACATCAACAGTTCCAATTATATGTGTAAAACATAACTTGAGGTTAGAGTAGTTTAAATAGTTGAAAATAGTTTCAATTAAAAGTCTTCATAGAACTGTCAGTTATAGCATTGTTAGTCCTAACACTTTCAATAGTATTTACTTTTCTGTCTTTTATTCTTGGGTTTGGATTGAGTGAGAAAAGATTTTATTACCATTTTGTTTTGTAAATCTTAACACCTTTGGAAGATACCCTTTTAGTGAAGTATCTTACTGTAAGAGTGAATATTTCAAAAAACAAAAAGGTACTATCTCTAGGTTAAGAAGTAGAAGCTTTTTACATATTTCAAAGCACCATTTGCCCTCTTCTTTGTCAGCCACCTGTTTCTCCCTGCCAGAGTTATTAAAACACTCTTTTAAAACTTTCTCACAAGGGAAGGCTATTTTGATGTACTTTTCTTTACAGTAAACTTGCTCAACACTTGGAGTATGCTAGTAAATCATCAGAAAACAGTAACTTACTTAAATTATTCCTCATAGGAAAAGTTACGTATCAAAAGTGGTCATGTGCACCTTAGATAGACAGAGAGTACCACTTTGAACTTGCTTCTGTATTTGTACTTGGTTAGAAGGAAACTTTAAAAAATATTCTTTGTCCTTTGGTAATATGTCTTAAATTGGAATCAGTGGTTAGACAAGAATAATTTGAAGCTTTCAGTAACCCTGTGTTTCTTACCATTTGGGTACCAAAATGCAGTGTTAGTTGATGAGTGAAGAAATTTGTAGGGCAGGAGGACTTGGTGCTTGCTAAATCAAACTTTAAAAATACTAGCTTTCCTAATTTAGCAGTTAAACATCTATTTCTCTTTTAACTGTAAATTATTTTACTCTAGATGTTGGAACATATAAACTTTTACACAGACTTTACAGATTGAAGTGATTTCATATGTCTTCTGAGACTTAATTTTTTTTATCTTGTTAATCATCAGGAAAAGAAGTTTTCTTATTAATGCAAGCCCTAAACACCCTTTCAACTCCAGAGGAGAAGCTCGCAGCTCTCTGTAAGAAATATGCCGATCTTGTGAGTATTTAATTGAGGGACTAAGGCCTTATAAAAATATAGCAAAATGTATGTGTGCTTAATAAGCTTTTTAAGTATTATACTGATACAGCTTTAAGTGTAAAATTACATTTCATTCCAAAATTGAAGAATCTGATTTCTTATGACTTTTTGTTAGTTGTATATCATAAATGGTTTCTGAGATGCGGTATTCTTTTGATATCTTAGATGCCCATTTTAACAATTCCCAGTGGAATTCTTTTTTTTTTTTTTTTTAAGTGGAATTCTAGAGATAAAGACTAGCCATTTTGGTTAACATTAAGAGTTAGTTGAAACAATCTAGTAAATAAGATTGTGTCTCAGGAGATATTTTTCAAGCCTCTACTGTTGGCTGCTAACCTGAAAGTTGACTACTGGAACCTACCCAGCAGCTCTTTAGAAGAAAGGTCTGGCTGAGTGTTTGCCAAGATTACAGATAAGAAAACCCTTTGGAGCAGTTCTACTCAGTGACACATGGGGTTGCTGTCAGTTGAAACTGACTCGTTGTCAACAGGTATTATTCTTGGTCTTATGTTCCAGGTGGTGTTCCCTTTTTCTGTCTTCAAAGAAGTATACCTCATAGAAGAATTTCTTATAAAATTCTTGCCTTTTGTGAGTTATCACGGACAATTTTTGTGCATTTTCTCCTGTTGTTAATGTAGCTATTCCATATCATAAATACTTTTTAGTGCCATGTTTTGTCAATTACATGTAAAAATAGAGCTCAAAGAATTGTAGCTTCTTTTCCCTCAACTAGTCCCTGTATATGCCTCTTAGCAGACTGACACATTCTCTGATATAGCACAAAACTCTGAACATCATTGAAAATGGTCTAGAACTGTCCAAGTGCAAAGATGGCAGAAAACTGTGGAATTTGGGCTTATGGAAAGGACTGCTTCCATCAAGTATGGAATCCAGTTCTTACTGATTCATTCACATTATGAGAATCATGTGATAGATGGTAGAAAAGAAAGTCAGAAACAAAGAAAGAAATACAAAAATAGGGAAAGGAGTGAAATGTAGGCAGCAGAACAGAAGGTTAAGTGGGCGATTTCATGATGTGACAGCTGCAAACAGCCATGACAGGGTTAGGAGAAAAAAGAGCAAATTGAGTAGCATAGTATAATAGAGTGACCTAGGTACTCAAATTCACATAAATCACTG
Source organism: Elephas maximus indicus (assembly GCF_024166365.1). Lineage (NCBI taxonomy): Eukaryota > Metazoa > Chordata > Mammalia > Proboscidea > Elephantidae > Elephas > Elephas maximus. The sequence continues at coordinate 6,374,514 of NC_064847.1, forward strand.
GGAATCTTGTCCAGTTGCAGATTCAGATTCAGTAGATCTGAAAAGAAAACTTAAAGTATGTCTGGGTGGGCTGTAACAGGGTGAGGAAGAGGCAGTGGGGTTGTTGTTAGGTGCTATCGAGTTGGTTCCGACTCACAGCGACCCTGTGCACAACAGAACGAAACACTGCCCAGTCCTGCGCCATCCTTACAACCGTTGCTGTGCTTGAGCTCATTGTTGCAGCCACTGTGTCAGTCCACCTTACTGAGGGTCTTCCTCTTTTCTGCTGACCCTGTACTCTGCCAAGCATGATGTCCTTCTCCAGGGAGTGATCCCCCCTGACAACATGTCCAAAGTATTTAAGATGCAGTCTCTCCATCCTTGCCTCTAAGGAGCATTCTGGCCACACTTCTTCCAAGACAGATTTGTTCGTTCTTCTGGCAGTCCATGGTATTCAATATTCTTCGCCAACACCACAATTCAGAGCCATCAGTTCTTCTTCAATCTTCCTTATTCATTGTCCAGCTTTCACGTGCATATGACGCGATTGAAAATACCATGGCTTAGGTCAGGCCCACCTTAGTCTTCAGGGTGACATCTTTGCTCTTCAATACTTTGAAGAGGTCCTTTGCAGCACATTTCCCCACTGCAATATAACCTTTGATTTCTTGACTGCTGCTTCCGCGGCTCTTGATTGTGGATCCAAGTAAAACGAAATCCTTGACAACTTCAGTCTTTACTCTGCTTATTGTGATGTTGCTCATTGGTCCAGTTGTGAGGATTTTTGTTTTCTTTATGTTGAGGTGCAGTCCATATTGAAGGCTGTGGTCTTTGATCTTCATTAGTAAGTGCTTCAAGTCCTCTTCCCTTTCAGCAAGCAAGGTTTTGTCATCTGCATAATGCAGGTTGTTAATGAGTCTTCCTGCAATCCTGATGCCCCGTTCTTCTTCATATAGTACAGCTTCTCAGATTATTTGCTCAGCATACAGAGTAAATAGATATGGTGAAAGAATACAACCCTGACACACACCATTCCTGACTTTAAACCAATCAGTATCCCCTTGTTCTGTTCAAACAACCGCCTTTTGGTATATGTAAAGCAGAAACTACACTGATTAAGCAGTAACTCCCTCTGTCTCCCTCCTTGCAAGCTTTGGCAACCTCTTGTCAACTTCGAGCATGTATGAACTTGCCTATATGAGATATTTTATGTAAGGGAATTCATATAGTATTTCTTCTTTTGTGTTTGGCTTATTTCATTCAACGTTTTTGAAGTTTATTCCTGCTGTAACATGAATCCAAAATATTTTTAGATGAAAATGTACTTCAGTGTACACTTACACCACATTTTGATTATCCAGCCTCCTGTCAGTGGGGATTTGGGTTGTCTATTGTGAATAAAGCTGCCTTGATTTTTGGTATACAAGTATATGTTTGAGCCCTTGATTTCAGTTCTTTTGGGTCTATGCCTGGGAGTGGAATTGCTGGGTAATATGATAGTTCTTTGGTTCTTACTGAAGAATCACCAAACTCTTTCGCCCAGTGGCTTTGTGATTTTACATTTCCATCAGCAGTAGGTGAGGGTTCCAGAATTTCCACATCCTCACTGGTACTTGTTATTTTTCCATGTTTCTGATAATTGTCAACCCAGTGTGTGTGCAGTGTTGTCTCATAGTGGTTTTTAATTATAGTTCAGAGCTTGGCTGCTAATCACAAGGTCAGCAGTTTGAATCTACCAGCTGCTCCTTGGAAACTGTTTGGGGCAGTTCTACTCTGTCCTGTAGGGTTGCTATGAGTTGGAATTGATTTGATGGTAATGGATTTGGGGTTTTTTTTTTGTTTTTTAATTAGTTAATGAGATTGGGCATCTCTTCATGTGGTTACTGGCCATGTTTATATTTTTGGAGAAATGTTGATGCAAGTCCTTTCCCTTTTTTTTTTTTTGGTTGGGTTGTTTTCTTCTCACTGAATTTTAGGAGTTGTTTTTGTATTTTCTGGATATAAAATCCTTCTCAGGCATTTGGTTTCTGAGTATTCTATTCTATGCGTTATCTCTTCTCTTTCTTGATAAAGTCCTTTGAGTCACAAAGTTCTTAATTTTGATGAAGTCCAATTTATTTGTCTTTTCTTTTGTTGTTGTTAGGTGCTGATGTGTTGGTTCCAACTCATAGTGACCCTATGTACAACAGAACAGAACGCTGACCAGTTACGCTTGAGCCCATTGTTGCAGTGATTGTGTCACCCCAGCTCATTTACAACCTTCTGTTTTTTGACTGACATTCTGTTTTACCAAGTGTGATGTCTTTCTCCAGGGTCTAGTCACTCCTAATAACATATCCAAAGGAGCACTGTGGCCGTACTGCTTCCAAGACAGATGTGTTCGTTTTTCTGGAAGTTCATGGTATATTCAATATTCTTTCATTACTCTTGGTTTTTGTCATATCTTAAAAGCTGTTCTCAAAAACAAGGTCTCAAAGAATTGCCTCTTTGTTGTGTTCTAAGAGTTTTATGTTTTAGTTCCTATATTTAGGTTATTGATTCATTTTGAGTACTTTTTTTATATAGTGTGAAGTACAAGTCCAGTTTCACTTCCCTGTATGTAGAAATCCAGTTGTCTCAGCACCACTTGTTGAAGAGACTATTCTTTCCCACTTGAATAGATTTGGTATAATATTCAACATCAGTCGGCCATAGAGCGTAGATAATTAGGGTAGCTATGACAGGATTGAGTTGACATTCTTTTTGGTTTTTTGGTTTCATATAGGTTTATTTCTGAGCTCTGTCAGTGCTGTTGAATTTGTATGTTGATTCTGATGACAGTACTACATTGTATTGATTAATGTGACTTTGTAGTGTGTTTTGAAGTCTGGAATAGTGAGATCTCTCTTTTTTCTTCAAGTTTTTTTTTTTTCTTTTTTGATGTTTAGGATGTCTTGAAATTCCACATGAGTTTTAGGACAGCTTTTCTATTTTTGCTTAAAAGCTGTTGGAATTTTCATAGAGTTTGCATTGAATCTGGAGATTGCCTTGGGAAGTTTTGAAATTTTAACAGTATTATGCCATTTAGTCCATGAACATGGACATCTTTGAATTTATTTAGGTCTTCTTTAACATCTTTCAGCAATATTTTTTACTTCTCAGTGTCCAAGTTTACTTGTATGGTTTTTTTAATGCTGCAGTAAATACGGAACACTGACCAGTTACGCTTGAGCCCGTTGCTGCAGCCATTGTGTCACCCGAGCTCACTTACGACCTTCCGTTTTTTCACTGACCCTGTCTGTTTTAGTAAGTTTTGAACTCTGAACTTCTTTTTGTGATTGATCATTTGTGATAGAAATACAGGTGACTTATGCATGTTAATACTGAATCCTGGCATTTCGCTGAATTTATTAGCTCTGACAGTTTTATGCCTTTTTTTTTTTTAGACATGAGATCATTTCAGTGGCAAGTAGGGGACATTTTATTTCTTTCCAATTTGTGTATTTTTAAATGTATTCTTGTTCCCAAATCGTTCTGACTACTGCTTGTTTCTTTCTGAATTGTTCCAGTGTTATTTTTATAGAAGTGACAAAAGTATGCCTTCATGATCTTAGACATAAAGCTTTTAGTCTTTATTCTGTTTTTTCAAACCCTACTGAGTACATTTTTCATCAGAGTATTTTATCATATTTCAGAATTTCTGTAGTTCTAGTTTCCTTATTGTTTTTATTGTGAATGGGTGTTAAATTTTGCCCAGCGTCTTTTCTGGTTGCATTGAGATGATTGTGTGGCTCTTTTCCTTCCTTCTGTTAATGTGGTAAAGTATTTACACTGTTGAACCATCCTGGTATCCCTGAGATAAATCCCATGTGGTCATCATTTCATAGTTGTCAGATTTAGTTTGTAGTATAGTAAAACCTGTGAAAGCCAGAACCTCTGTGAGGAAGAAACCTGTCAGAGAAGGAATACTCAAATTTATTTCCCACAAAAAAGGAGAGTTAGAAAAGTGTTAAGACTGCACCCTCTCAATGGTGGAAGACTTGTGAGACCCTCAGAAACAAGGCAGTCCTGTCGAATTCTTGCAGGCTTCACTGTATTTTATTGAGACTTTTTTTTTTAACATCTTTTTTTAAAATTCTGCTTTAGATGAAGGTTTACAGAACAAATTAGTTTTTCATTAAACAATTAATATACATATTATTTTGTGACATTGGTTGCCAACCCCATGACGTGTCAACACTCTCCCCTTCTCAACCTTGGGTTCCATGTTACCGGCTTTCCTGCTTCCTCTTGCTTCCTAGTCCTTGTTCCTGGGCTGGTGTGCTCCTTTAGTCTCATTTTGGCTTATGGGTTTGTCTAGTTCTTGGCTAAAGGATGACCCTTAGGAGGGACTTAAGTACTGAGTTAAAAGCATGTCTGGGGCCAATACTCTTGTAATTTCTCTAGTCTCTCTCAGACCAAGAAGTCAGGTCTTTTTCTGTGAATTAGAATTTTGTTTTGTAGGAGAATTGTGGGATGTAGGACTCAAAATCTAGTAAAAAGACCAGACTTAATGGTCTGACTGAGACTGGAGGAAGCCCAGAGGACATGGCCTCCAGGCTCTCTGTTAGCTCAAAACTAAAACCATTCCCAAAGCCACCTCTTCAGACAAAAACTAAACTGGACTGTAAGATATAAAATGATACTGGTGAGGAATGTGCTTCTTAACTCACGTAGACACATGAGACTCCATGGGCAGCTCCTGTCTGGAGGGAACATGAGAAGGGAGAGGTGGGTAGGACCTGGTTGAGTAAACAGAGGAAATACAGAGTGAAAGGGGGGACTGTGCTCTCACATTATAGGGAGAGCAACTAGGGTCACAAAACAATGTGTGTTTAAGTTTTTGTATGAGAATTTAACTTGAATTGTAAACTTTCACATAAAGCACAATAAAAAAAAGAAAAAAAAAAAGACCCAAATGCTACTCACCAAAGTAGGATATAGAAGATTTCCTTTATGAACTGTGTTATGCCAGTTGAGCTAGGTGTCCTCCGAGACCATGGTCCTCAGCCTTCAGCACAGTAATTTGGTCTCTTAGGGAGTTTGTATGTATCTGTGAAGCTTCCATGATCTTGCCTTGGACAAGTTGTGCTGATTCCCCAAATATTGTGTACTGTCTTCCCTTCACCGAGATTAACCCTTATGTATTGTCTAGTTAGTATGTTTCTTTCTAACCCTCCCCTTCTGCGTAACCTTAAAATATTGTTTCTTTCTGTATGTAAACCTCATGAGTTTTTCTAATACAGTATTTCTCATGTAGTATTTGTCCTTTTGTGATTGACTTACTTAGCTCAGCATAATGTCCTACAGATTCATCCATGTTGTAAGATGTTTTGTAGATTCACCATTGTTCTTTATCACTGCATAGCGTTCCACTTAATCTATATGCCATAGTTTCTTTATCTATTCATTGTTCATGGACACCTAGGTTGTTACCATCTTTTTGCTGTTGTGAATAATGCTGCAGTGAACGTGGGTGTGCATATATCTGTTCATGTGACGGCTCTTATTTCTCTCAGATATATTCCTAGGAGTGGGATTGATGGATCTTATAGTATTTCTATTTCTAGCTTTCTAAGGAAATTCCATATCATTTTCCATTCCATTGACTATTTTACATTCCCACCAGCAGTGCATAAGAGTTCTGGTCTTCCACAGCCTGTCCAGCATTTGTTATTTTCTATTTTTTTTGACTTGTCCCGGTACTGTCCAAGTGAGGTGGTATCTCATTGTGGTTTTGATTGGCATTTCTCTAGTGGCTAGTGATTGCAGGCACTTCCTCATGTGTCTGTTAGCTGCCTGAATACCTTTTTTTGGTGAAATGAAATGACTGTTCATATCTTTTGTCCATTTTTCGTTTTTTTGTTGACAAGGTGTTGGATTTTCCTGTAGAGTTTAGAGATTAGATCTTTGTTGGATTTGTCATAAACAGAAACTTTTTCTCAGTCTGTAGGTTCTCTATTTACTCTTTTTAGTGTTTTTTTTGTTGTTGTGCTTTATGTGAAAGTTCACAGGTCAAGTCAGTTTCTCATATGAAAATTTATACACTCATTGCTGTGTGACCCTAGTTGCTCTTCCTATGATGTGAGAGTGCACTCCTTTCCACTCTGTATTTCCTGTGTCCATTCAACCAGCTCGTGTTCCCCTTGGATGCCCTTTGTTTTTGCCTTATTGCTTTAGCTAGAACTTCCAGCACATGGTTAAATAGGAGTGGTGAGAAAGGGCACCCATGTCATTTTCCTGTTCTCAGGCAAATGTTTTCAGCCTACGTCTGTTAAGAGTGATGTTGGCTGTTGGTTTTGTATAGATGCCCTTTATTATGTTGATAAATTTACCTCCTATACTTATTTTATTGGAGTTTTTATCAGGGATGGGTTTTGGACTTGATCGAGAACCTTTTCTGAGCCAATTATTTATTTGGTGGATTATGTTGATTGACTTTCTAATGTTGAAACCTCCTTGCATACCTGGTATGAATCCTGCTACTCTGTTATTTTTTTGACGATGGTGGATTTTGTTGGCTAGAATTTTTTTTGAGAATTTTTGTATCTATATGCATGAGAGATATTTATCTGTAATTTTTTTTTTTGTGTGTGTGGTATCTTTACCTGGTTTTGATATCAGGGTTATACTGGCTTGATAGAATGAATTAGGAAGTATACTTTGCTTTTCTGCATTCTAAAATAGTTTGTGTAGTACTGGTGTAAGCTCTTCTCTTAATGTTTAGTAGACCCCCCCCGCAGTGAAGCCATTAGGAACAGGAATTTGTTTTTTGTTGTTGTTGCTGTCATTTGGTGTTGAGTCAGTTCTGATTCATAGTGACCCTGTATACAGCAGAACAAAACACTGTCCTGTCTTGTGCCATCCTCAGAATTATTGTTATGCTTGAGCATTGTTACAGCCATTGTGTCAATCCATCTTGTTGAGGATCTTCCTCTTTTTTTGCTGGCTCTTTTTCCAAGCATGATGTCATTCTCCAGGGACTGATACCTCTTGATAACATGTCCAAAGTATGTGAGACATAACATATCCTTCCCCTAAGGAGCATTCTTGTTGTAACTTTTCCAAGACAGATTTATTCATTTTTTTGGCAGTCCGTGGTATATTCAGTATCCTTCACAACACCGTAATTTAGAAACATCAGTTCTTCTGTTTTCTTTATTCATTGTCCACATTTTGCATGCACATGAGGAGATTGAAAGCACCATTGCTTGAGCAAGGGGCACTTTAGTTTTTAATTTTTAAAGTGACACCTTTGCTTTTGAACACTGTTAAGAGGCTTTTTGTACCAGATTAGCGCAATTCAGTGCATCCTTTGGTTTCTTCACTGCTGCTTCCTTGGATATTGATTGTGGATCCAAGTAAAATGAAATCCTTCACAACTTCAATCTTTTCTCTGTTTATGATGATGGTGCTTATTGGTCCTGTTGTGAGGAATTTTGTTTTCTTTATGTTGAGGTGTAATCCATACTGAAGGCTGTGGTCCTTGACCTTCATCAGTAAGTGCTTCAAGTCCTCTTTACTCTCAGCAAGCAAGGTTGTGTCATTTGCATAACGCAGGTTGTTAATGAGTCTTCCTTCAATCCTGATGCCCTGTTCTTCTTCATATAGTCCAGCTTCTCAGATTATTTGTTCAGCATACAGATTGAATAGGTATGCGGAAAGAATACAACCCTGACACACACCTTTCCTGACTTTAAACCGATCAGTATCCCCTTGTTCTGTCCGAACAAATGCCTCTTGATCTATGTAAAGGCTCCTCATGAGCACAATTAAGTGTTCTGGAATTCCCATTCTTTCCAGTGTTATCCATAGTTTGTTATGATCCACACTGTCAAATGCCTTTGCATAGTCAATAAAACACAGGAAAACATCCTCCTGGTATTCTCTGCTTTCAGCCAGGATCCATCTGACATCAGCAATGATATCCCTGGTTCCACGTCCTCTTCTGAAACCGGCCTGAATTTCTGGCAGTTTCCTGTTGATATACCGCTGCCGTTACTTTTGAATGATCCTCAGCAGAATTTTACTGCATGTGCTATTAATGATATTGTTCGTTAATTTCTGCATTTTTTGGACCACCTTTCTTTTGAATGGGAGTAAATATGGATCTTTTCCAGTTGGTTGGCCAGGTAGCTCCCTTCCAAATTTTTTGGCGTAGGTAAGTGAGCACCTTTAGCACTGTATCTGTTCGTGGAAACATCTCAATTGGTATTCCATCAGTTCCTGAAGCCTTGTTTTTTGCCCCTGCCTTCAATGTAGTTTGGACTTCTACCTTCAGTACTATCAGTTCCTGATCATTTGTTACCTCCTGAAATGGTTGAACATTGACCAATTTTTTTCGGTGCGTGGACTTTGTGTTTTACTTATGTCTACTTTTGTTGCTTCCTGCATCGTTTAATATTTTCCTCATAGACTCCTTCAGTATTGCAGCTCAAGGCTTGAATTTTTTCTTCAGTTCCTTTAGCTTGAGAAATGCTGAGCATGGTCTTCCCTTTTGTTTTTTCCAGGTCTTTTCACATGTTATTATAATCCTTTGCTTTGTCTTCTTGAGCTGCCCTTTGAAATCTTATCTTTCGTTCTTTAACTTTATCATTTCTTCCATTTGCTTTACCTACACTATGTTCAGGAGCAAGCTTCAGAGTCTTTTCTGACATCCATTTTCTTCTTTTCAATCCCTTCTTGCTTTCTTGATGTATGATGTCCTTCTACAACTTGCAGGTTTTCAGTCACTAATGTTCAATGTGTCAAACCTGTTCTTAAGATGGTCTGTAAATTCAGGTGGGAATACTCAAGGTCATAATTTTGATCTTATGGACTTGTTCTAATTTTCTTTAACTTCAGCTCAAACTTGAATATGACCAGTTGATGGTGTTTTCTGCAGTTGGCCCCTGACCTTGTTCTGACAAAGGATATTGAACTTTTGCATATTCTCTTTCATCAGATGTAGTCAAATTGATTCCCGGGTATTCCACCTGGTGAGTTCCACATGTATAGTTGCAGTTTATGTTGTTGAAAAACGGTGTTTGCAATGAAGTCATTAGTCTTGAAAAATTCTATCATGTGATGACCAGCATTGGTTCTGTTACCAAGCCCATGTTTTCCAGATACTGATCCTTCTTCTTTGTCCCCAGCCAGTGATCATCAGTGCATCCTGATTGCATGTTCGATCATTTTCAGATTGCAGAAGTTGGGAAAAGTCTTCAGTTACTTCATCTTTGGCCTTAGTGATTGGTCCATAAATTTGAATAATAGTCATATTAATTGGTCTTCCTTGTAGGCATATGGATATTACCCTATCACTGACAGCGTGTACTTCAGGATTGATCTTGAAATGTTCTTTTTGATGAAGAATGAAACCCCATTCATCCAAGTTGTAGATATAGATATGGTCTACCGTCCTTCCACGGTAGACCATATGATTGATTGAAGGTGGCCAATACCAGTCCATTTCAGCTCACTAATGCCTAGGATAGCGATATTTATGCATTCCATTTAACTTTTGACGATCCTAGATTCATACTTTGTACATTCCAGGTTCTGATTATTAATGGACGTTTCCAGCTGTTTCTTTTCATTTTGAGTTGTGCCACATCAGCTGATGAAGGTCCTGAAAGCTGGACTCCATCCACGTTATGAACATCGGCTGTATTTTGAGGAGGCTGATAGTTCCCCAGTCTTATTTTGAGTGCCTTCCAGTGTGAGGGGCTCATCTTCTGGCACTATGTCATGTGACGTTCTGCTGGTATTCATAAGATTTTCACTGGCTAATTCTTTTCAAAAGCACACCAACAGGCAGTTCTTAGTAGTGTATGCTAGTCTGAAGCTCAGCTGAAATCTTTGCGCCATGAGTGACCCAGCCGGTATTTGAATACCAGTGACATAGTGTCCAGCAGCACAGCAATTTGCAAGCCCCAGCATTACAAGAAACTGACAGACGCATGGGTGTATTTGAGAAGAGGTTGAAATGTGGTTTAAAAAAAAAAAAACTCCCCAAAACAAGGAAAATACTGCCTTTCTTGTTGGAGTTTTTTAACTACCTATGAGTTGGAATTGACTTGATGGCAGTGGGTTCGGTTGAATCTCTTCTGTTGTTACGGGTCTGTTCAGAATTTCAACCTCAGTTTGTGTTAGGTTAGGTTAGGTAGGGAGTATGCTTTTAGAAATTTGCCCATTCCCTCAAGGTTTTCAGATTCGTTGGAGTATAGTTTTTCATAGTACTCTGTCATGATACTTTTTATTTCAGTTCAATCTATTGTAATGTCCTCCATTTCATTTCTTGTTTGGGTTATTTGCGTCCTCTCCAGTTTTTCTTTTGTCAGTTTGGCCATGTGTTTTCTGATTTTGTTGATCCTTTCAAAGAAACATCTTTAGGCTTTGTTGATTCTTTCTGTTCTTCTATTCCCTACTTCATTTATTTCTGCTCTAATCTTTATTAATTCCTTTCTTCTGGTGGCTGTGGAGCCCTGGTGGCATAGTAGCTTAAGTGCTGTGGCTGCTAACCAAAAAGACCAGCAGTTCAAATCCACCAGCCACTCCCTGGAAACCCTCTGAGGCAGTTCTACTCTGTTTTATAGGGTCACTATGAGTTGGAGTCAGCTAGGTGGCAGTGGGCTTGGTATTTGGTTTTGGTGGTTGTGAGCTGCTTTTGCTGTTCTCTGCTCAAGTTGCATAGCTAATGTTTTGATTTTGTTTCTTTCTTCTTTTCTGATGTGTGCGTCTGTTGCTTTAACTAGACCTCTGAGCACTGCCTTTGCTGTGTCCCAAAGGTTTTGATATGTGTTTTCCTTCTTGTTTGATTCTAGGAATTTTTTATTCTGTCTTTGATGTCTTCTAATACTCTGGTTTTTAAGGAGGGTGTTACTCAATTTTCATGTATTTGATTTTTTTTTTTTACCTTTCCTGTTAATAATTTCTGCTTTTATGGAATTTGTGATCACAGAAGATGCTTTGTGTTATCTTAATGTTTTGGATGTTGTTGAAGGTTGCTTTGTGGCTCAGATGTGCTTTCTTCTAGAGAACATTCTATGTTCTTTGGAAAAGAATGTATAGTTTGCTGCTTACTGTTCCGTGAAGTGTTCTGTATATGTCTGCGAAGTTAAGTTTGTTGATTGTGGTGTGTAGATCTTCTGTGTCTTGTGGATTGTCCCTTTAATCATTATTTAATATCGTCCCATGTCTTTTATGATGGATTTTGTTTTAAAGTACATTTTATCTTAGTTTTGCCACTCCTACTCTTTTTTGGTTGCTGTTTGCTTGATGTGTTTTTTTCCATCCTTTGATTTTTAATAGGTTTATATCTTCATTTCTAAGGTGTGTGTCTTGTAGACAGCATATATATGGGTCCTGTTTTTATTCTGTCAATCTCTGTCTCTTTATGGGTGCATTTAAGCCATTTACACTCAGTGATTATTGATAGGTGTGAACTCATTGCTGTCATTTTGTAGTGCTTTTTTTGTGGTGCTGATGTTTTCTTTGTTCTTTCACTGTCCTGTGCTGAATTTCTTTTGTTCGTGGAATTTTTTTTTCATTTCTTTCATTTTTGTACATGTTGTGTTTACTGAGACTTTTTCTTCTTAATTTTGAGTAGTAGTTCTGTTAACTTTCTTTGTTGTTGCGTTGAAATTTACCTCTAACTTCCTAAGTTTAAAGCAGTTTTTTTTTTTTTTAAGTTAACATCATCTTGACTTCCTCTCCATTTTAAAGTTCTGTACTTAAGTGGTTTATTTCCTCTTTTATTTTTCTAATGTGGTGGTTAATTATAGGTTGAACTTTCTACTTCCCTGTTGTAAATCTTTTAATTTTGTTTTATTCTTCAGAGTTCATTACCCATGTTGGTATCTGGCTGATTCTGTCTTGACGAGATCATCATCCTGTCATATGCTGCTTAGGGTTCCAGGATTGATGTTTTATGTTTTTTACTTAGTTTTTTGGGTTTTTGCTGTAGAGGGATGGCATGGTGCTTTTCTTTATAGCACCATGTTGGCTGGAGTCTTCTTGAAGCTTTTGTATCTATTTTTTTCTTTTTCATTTTGTGAAATTTTATTGTGGCAAAATAGATAGAACAGAGTTTGCCATTTTAGTGATTTTTATGTGATACTAAATTCACTGTGTATTAGAACTCCATTTCTCTTCATGGCTGAATGATGTTCCATTGTGTTTTTAGTGCATTCTGTTTAATTATCACTAGGGTTGTTTCTACCTTCTGAGTTTAGTGAATGATGCTGCAGTGAACGTTGGTATGTAAGGATCTGTTTAAGTCCCTGTTCTGAAGTACCTTAAGAATATACCTGGATATGAAATTGCTGGGTACTGTACCATTTTGCACTCCTACCAGTACTCGATGAGATTTTGGTTTCTTAACATCTTGGCCAATTTACTTGTTTCCCTGATAATAAATGGGTGTGATGTGTCTCCTTGTGGTTTTGATATGCATTTTCCTAATGACTAAAGATGCTGCCATCCTTTCACGTGCTTATTAGTCACTATATATCTTCTTTGATGAAATGTGTATTTAAGTCTTTGCCCATTTTTTAACTAGGTTGTTTTCTTTATTGTTGAGTTGTAAGAGTTCTTTATACACTGTAGTTACGTGGTTTCCAAAAATTTTCTTCCAGTCTATAGGTTTTCTCTGTATTAAATATCAACAACATTTAATCTGTCTGTTTTATCTTTTTTTCATTTTGGTTTTGATATATCAAATTGAAGAACCCACTGTAAAAACAAGGTTTTGAGGTTTTATTCCTAGATCTTCTTCTGAAGCTTTTAATTTTTATATTTAGGCCATTGATTCATTTTGATTAATTTTCATATGTGGTGTGACGTATGGGTGCAATTTTATTCTTTTACATAGGAATATTCAGTTGTCTCAGCACAGCCTGTTGAAGAGACTTTTCTCCATTGAATGAACTTGTTCATTTGTAGCATTATAGTACATTTTGAAATCAGGAAGTTGTGAGTCCTCCTACTTTGTTTTTCTTTTTAAGGTTCTGCATGTGTATTTATAATATATGTCAATGAGGAATTTCCTTTTTGTGTGTGCTATTTTTAATCTGGTCTTGGTAACAGGATGGCTCAGTGCTTAAGCACTTGGCTACTAACCAAAAGGTCTGCCACTCAAACCTACCAGTCACTCCATGGGAGGAAGAGTCGCAGTATTCTGTAAAGATTATAGCCTTGGAAAGCCTGTGGGCAGTTTTACTCTGCCCTGTAGGGTCAGTGTGAGTCAGAATTGACTTTATGGCAATGGGTTTTGGTAACAGGGGTATACTGGCCTCATACAATAAATTAGGAAGTAGTCCCTCTTATTTTTTGAAAGAGTTTGCCAAGGATTTTTATTCATATTTGGTGGTGGTCACTAATGAAGCTATCTGGTCCCAGTCTTTTCTTTGTTGAGAGGTTTTTTTTTTTTTTATTACCGATTTCATCCTTTTGCTTATAGGTGTACTGAGATTTGGTTGTTCTTCTCGAACCATTTTGGGTTAATTTATCTGTTCCTAAGAATTTGTCCATTTCATCTAGATTGTCTTATTAGTTGGTGTTAAGATTTTTCATATTATTCTCATTCAATCCTTTTATTCCTATTAAATTGGTAATAATGTTCTTACATTTAGTTCTGATTTTAATTATTTGCATCTTCTTTTATTTTTTATTAATGTAGCTAAAGTTTTTTGAAAAATAACTTTGCTTTTTTGAGTCTGAACTTTTTTTGCTTTTCATTTATTTCTGCTCTAATCTTTGTTACATCCTTTTTTCTGCTAGCTTTCAGTTTAACTTGCTCTTTTTTTTTTTTTTTTTAGTTCCTCAAGGTGTGAAGCTAGGTTATTGACATAAGATTTTTGTGTTTTTTTTTTAAGTATGCTTTCACAGTTGTAAATCTCCTTCATGCATCCCATCAAATTTGTTATGTTGTATTTTCTTTATTGATCTCCTTGTATTTTCTAATTTCTTTTGTCATCTTTTCTTTGACTCTTTAGTTGTTCAGGATTGTTACGTTTAATTTCCATATATTTGTGGATTTTCCTGTGTTTTTTCTGAAGGTTTCCAGTATTATTCCCTTATGGTCAGAGAAGAGACTTTGATTTCAGTCTTTTTAGGTTTGTTGAGATTTGACCTGTGGCCTAGCATAAGCTTCATTTTAGAGAATAATCCATGTGCACTTTAGAAGAATGTATATTCTTCTATTCACAGGTGAAGTGTTCTGTATTAGGTCTAATTGATTCATAGTGTAGTTCATATCCTCTAGTTGCTTGTTTTTCTCCTGCCTAGATGCTCTGTTATTGAAAGTGATGTATTGAACTCTCCCAGCTTTTATTGTTGAATTGTCTAGTTCTCCATTCAGCTCAGTCTGTGTTTGTTTCAGTTTACCAGAGATATATGGGTTTAAGTGTCAGTTCTGTTCCATTGGTCTATATGTCTGTTTTTATACACATACAATGCTGTTTTGATTACTGTAGCTTTAATAGTATGTCTTAAAATCAGGAAATGTGAGTTCTCTGACTTTGGTCTTCTTTTTCAGATTGCTTTGGCTCTTAGGGTCCTCTTGCACATCCATATGTATTTTGAGGATTGCCTTTCTCGTTTCTGCAAAAAAGATTGTTGGAATTTTGATAGCGACTGCATTGAATCTTTAGATCGTTTTTGGCAGTATTGACATCTGAACAATATTCTCCCACTCAGTGGACATGGGATGTCTTTGCATTTATTTAGGTCATCTTTATTTTTTTTCAGCAATGTTGTATACTTTTCAATGAACAAGTCCTTCGTAGTCATCATTTTGCATTCTTAAGTATCTCGTTCTATCAGATGCTATTGTAATAGGGTTTTTTTTCTTAATATTCTTTTCTAAGCATTCATTGTTGATATGTAGAATCACAACTGTTTTGTGTGAATCTTGTACGTTGATTTGCTGAATTTAGATATTAGTTAAATAACTTTCTTGTGGACCCTGTAGGATTTTGTATGTATAGCTTGTCATGTGTAATAAGACGTTCTTTTACGTTTTCATTAACGATTTGGATACCTTCCTTCCCTGCTCTTCCTTCCTGTCTTTCCTTCTTTCTTCTTCCCTCCCACCCTCCCTACCTTCCTCTCTGTTTTTTTAATAATTTTTATTGTGGTTTAAGTGAAAGTTTACAAATCAAGTCAGTCTCTCACACAAAAACCTATATACACCTTGCTACATAGTCCGAGCTACTCTCCCCCTAATGAGACAGCCCGCTCTCTCTCTCCACTTTCTCTCTTCGTGTCCATTTTGCCAGCTTCTAACCCCCTTTACCCTCTTATGTCCCTTCCAGGCAGGAGATGCCAACATAGTCTTAAGTGTCCACCTGATCCAAGAACCTCACTACTCACCAGCACCCCTCTGCAACCTATTGTCCAGTCCAATCCATTTCCGAAGAGTTGGCTTTGGATATGGTTCCTGTCCTGGGCCAACAGAAGGTCTGGGGGCCATGACACCGGGGTCCTTCCATTAAGTCTGGTCTTATGAGAATTTGGGGTCTGCATCCCACTGCTCTCCTGCTCCCTCAGGGGTTCTCTGTTGTGTTCCCTGTCAGGGCAGTCATTGGTTGTAGCCGGGCACCATCTAGTTCTTCTGGTCTCAGGATGATGTAGTCTCTGGTTCACGTGGCCCTTTGTGTCTCTTGGGCTCTTAATTGCTGTGTGTCCTTGGTATTCTTCATTCTCCTTTGATCCAGCTGGGTCGAGACCAATTGATGCATCTTAGATGGCTGCTTGCTAGCATTTAAGACCCTCTTTTTTTCTATTTAGCTGTCTAACTATTATGGCTAGAACTTTTAGTACAGTATTGAATAGCACTGGTGAGAGCTGGCATCCTTGTTTTGTTCCTGACTTTTTCCTGATCTTCACCATTGACTATAATATTAGCTGTGGGTTTTCCATAAGTGGCCTTCATTAGATGGAGAAATTTCCTTTCAGCTTCTAGTTCATTAGGTGTTTTTATCCTGAAGAGTTGTTGAATTTTGTCACGTTTTTTCTTTGTTGATTGAGACGTTCATGTGGTTGCTTTTCTTCATTTCTCTTGTGTTCAACTAACTTTTTATTCAAGAGATAAATCCCATTTGGTTGTGGTATATAATCTTTTAATATTGTAGTAGCTAAGGTTGTGTGCAAACTTGGCTGGGCTGTAATTTTCAGTTGTTTGACAGCCGTATAAGGATGTAATCACTTCTATGATGCAATCTGACATAATGGGATCGCCTCCATGATGGAATCTGCTGTGACTAGCCAGTCAGTTGAAAGGGAGTTTCTTGGAGGTGTGGCCTGCATCCAGTGTAGGTAGACTTTCTGGCAAAGCTTGCTGGCTTTTGCCGTGCTCTGAGTCCTGTGTTTGGCTCACTAGCGCCTGACCATCCAGTTCTTGGGCCTGGGGCCAACAGCCTGCCATCTTCCTGCTGATCTTGGATTCGTTAGCCTTCGCGGCCACAAATCAGTACCCTCCCATGTGACCTGTGGATCTTGGGTTTGTCAGCCCCTGCAGCTGTGTAAGTTACGAGAAGCCTTCAGCTTGGGGTCTGACTCACAGACTTGGGACTTGCCAGCCTCTGCAGCTGCATGTGGCATTTCCTAGAGATAAATTTCTGTCTATATAGATGTATATTATATATATGTACACATGCCTCACTGGTTTTGCCTCTTTAGAGAATCCAGCTTAAGACATTTATGCTGATGATTCAGTGTGCTAGCTCTTTGTTGAATTTTTTTTGATCTGTATTTATATGGAATATTGGCCTGTGTGGATCATAACAAATTATGATAGCATTGAGGAGAATGGCAATTCTGGGACACTTAATTGTGTTCCTGAGAAACCTGTACCTACATCAAGAGGCGGTCGTTCAAACAGGACAAGGGGATACGGAGTGGTTTAAAATCAGGAAGGGTATGTGTTCAGAGTTGTATCCCTTCACCATACCTGTTCAGTCTGTATGCTGAGCAAATAATCAAAGAAACTGGACTGTGTGAGGAAAAATGGGGCATCAGGATTTGAGGAAGACTCATTAACAACCTGCATTATGCAGATGACACAATCTTGCTCAAAGTGAAGAAGACTTGAAGCACTTACTGATGAAGATCGAAGACCACAGCCTTCTTACATCTCAACATAAAGAAAACAAAATCCCCGCAACTGGACCAATAAATAACATCATGATAAATGAAAAAAAAACTGAAGAAGTTAAAATTTTTGTTTTACTTCCATCCACGATCAACCCCATGGAAGCAGCAGTCAAGAAATCAAAAGATGTACTGCACGGGGGAAATCTGTTGCAAAAGACCTCTGTTGAAAAGCAAAGATGTCACTTTGAGGACTAAGGTGCACCTGACCCAAGCCGTGATGTTTTTAATTGGCTCCTGTGCATGTGAAAGCCAGATGATGAATGAAGAAGACTGAAGAAGAATCGATGCCTTTGAATAGTGGTTTTGGAGAAGAATATTGAATATTCCGTGGACTGCTAAAAGAACCAACAAATCTGTCTTGGAAGAAGTACAAGCATGCTCGTTAGAAGCAAGAATGGTGAGACTATGTCTCACATACTTTGGATATGTTGTCAGGAGGGATCAGTCCCTGGTGAAGGACATAATGGTTGGTAAAGTTAATGGTCAGTGAAAAAGAGGAATACCTGCAGTGAGATGGATTGACACAGTGGCTGCAACAATGTTTGCATAACAGTGATTGTGAGGCTTAAGCATAAAAACAATTGTGAGGATGTCCTAGGACTGAGCAGTGTTTCATTTTGCTGTACATAAGGTTGCTGTGAGTTGGAACGGACTGGCTAGCAGCCAAGTACAATGACACTGGCCTGTAATTATCTTTTCTTCATCTGGCTTTGGTATCATTAGCCTTGTAGAATGAGTTAGTTTTGTTCTCTTTTCTGTTATTTGGAAGATTTTAAGAAAGATTTGTGTCAGCTCTTCTTAAAATGTTTAATAGAAATCCCCAATGAATGCATCACAGGATTTTTCTTTGCTGGGAACTTTTTAATTACTGTATCACCTCAGTTGTTATGCATCTGTGGAATTTTTGTACTTTTACTAGAGTCAGTTTAGGTAGTTGATGGTTTTCTAGAAGTTTATCCTGGAAATTTTTTGACTTCCTGTTGTTCATATTCTCCAATAATCATTTTTACTTTTATAGGGTTGACATAATCTCTCCACTTTCATTTTTGATTTTAGTTCTTTGCATCTTCTCCTTTTTTTTCTTGTTAGTCTAGCTCAAGCCTTGTCAATTTTCTTTCTTTTCAAAGATACAATCATTGATCTCTCTGTTATTTTTGAATATACTATTTTGTTTAGCCATACTTTGAATTTCGTTTTTTTCTTTTTTCTGGTAATTCTGGGCTTAATTCTTCATTTTCTAGTTCCTTAAGTTGTAAAGTTAGGTTATCAATTAGAGATCTTACTTTTTTAATGTAGGTGCTTATTGCTGTAAACACCCATCTGAGTTCTGCCTTCTTGACATTCCATAAGTTTTGGTATATTATGCTTTCATTTTTATTCATTATTAAGAATTTTCTGATTTCCCTCTTGATTTCTTCTTAGACCCATTGCGTACTTAAAAGTGTGTTAGTTTCTGTGTACTTGTGTAATTACCAGTTTTCTGTTACTGATTTTCAGTTTCATTTCTTTGTGTTCTGAGAATGTAAGGTATACAATTTCAATTTTTAAAGATCTGGTAAGTTTATTTTGTGACCTAGCATATTGTCTATCTTGGAGAATTATCTGTGTGTACTGGAGAAAGTGTGTGTCCTGATGTTGCATAGCATGTTCTTTATTTGTCTATTAGGTTGCTTTAGTGCTTAAGCACTGCACCATCAGGGCTCCGTTTGCCTTATAATGCTGTTTAAATCTTTTTTTTTTTTTTTTTTAACTGATTTTCTTTCTAGGAATCTGTCTGGTATTGAAAGTGGTACACTGATATCTTCAACTATATAGAACTATCTAGTTTTCCTGCCATTGTTTCGTTTGATCACATATTTGTATATTTTGGGACTCTGATCTTAGATGCATATACTTTTTTATTTTTAATAACTTTTATTGCACTTAAACTGAAAGTTTACAAATCAACTTAGCCTCTCACATAAAAATGTATATACAACTTACTACATAGTGCCAATTACTCTCCCCTCTATGAGACAGCCCGCTTCCGCCTTCGACTCTCTGTTTTCGTGTCCATTTTGCCAGCTTCTAAGCCCCTCTACTATTTCATCTCCCCTCCAGACATGAGATGCCAACATAGTCTAAGGTGTCCACCTGATCCAAGAAGCTCACTCCTCACCAGCATCCCTCT
The DNA here is from genome assembly GCF_024166365.1 of Elephas maximus indicus. Taxonomy (NCBI): domain Eukaryota; kingdom Metazoa; phylum Chordata; class Mammalia; order Proboscidea; family Elephantidae; genus Elephas; species Elephas maximus. The sequence continues at coordinate 6,393,817 of NC_064847.1, forward strand.
CCAACCCATTGTCCAGTACAATCCATGTCTGACGAGTTGGCTTCGGGAATGGTTCCTGTCCTGGGCCAACAGAACGTTTGGGGACCATGATCACCAGGGTCCTTCTAGACTCAGTCAGACCGTTAAATCTGGTCTTTTTTTGAGAATTTGCGGTCTGCGTGCCACTGTTTTCCTGCTCCCTCAGGAGTTCTCTGTTGTGTTCTATGTCAGGGCAGTAATCGGTTGTGGCCGGGCACCATCTAATTCTTCTGGTCGCAGGCTGATGTGGTCTCTAGTTCATGTAGCCCTTTCTGTCTCTTATGCTCGTAATTACCTTGTAACCTTGGTGTTCTTCATTCTCCTTTAATCCAGGTGGGTTGAGACTCATTGATGCATCTTAGATGGCTGCTTCTACCATTTAAGACACCAGACACCACTCTTCAAAGTGGGATGCAGAATGTTTTGTTAATAGATTTTATTATGACAGTTGACTTAGGTGTCCCCTGAAACCATGGTCCCCAAACCCCTGCCCTTTCTTTGCTGACCTTTGAAGGATTCAGTTTATTCAGGAAACTTCTTTACTTTTAGTTCAGTCCAGTTGTGCTGACCTCACCTGTATTGAGTATTGTCCTTCCCTTCACCTAAAGCACTTCTTATCTAATAGTAAATACCTCTCTCCTACCCTCCCAACTTACCCCCTCTCTTAACCGCAGTAGTTCAAACTGAGAAGAATGCGTTCTTCTCAGTTTGAACTATTTCTCAAGACCTTATAATTGTGCTCTTATACAATATTTGTCCTTTTGCAGCTGACTAATTTCACTCAGCATAATGCCTTCCAGGTTCCTCCATGTTATGAAATGCTTCACAGATTCCTCACTGTTCTTTATCGACGCGTAGTATTCCATTGTGTGAATATAACATAATTTATTTATCCATTTATCCATTAATGGGCACCTTGGTTGCTTCCATCTTTTTGCTCTTGTAAAGAGTGCTGCATTGAACATGGATGTGCATTTTTCTGTTCATGTAAAGGCTCTTATTTCTCTAGGATATATTCTGAGGAGTGGGATTGCTGGATCATATGGTAGTTCTATTTCTAGCTTCTTAAGGAAACACCAAATCGATTTCCAAAGTGGTTGTACCATTTTACATTCCCAACAGCAAGGTATAAGTGTTCCAATCTGTCCACAGCCTCTCTAACGTTTACTATTTTGTGTTTTTTGGATTAATGTTTGAGGGAGATGAAAGGGAGATGAAATCTTATTGTGGTTTTGATTTGCATTTCTCTAACGGCTAATGATCGAGAGCATTTCCTCATGTATTGTTAGCTGCCTGAATGTCTTTTTTTGGTGAAGCGTCTGTTCATATCCTTTGTCCATTTTTTAATTGGGTTGTTTGTCTTTTTGTGGTTGAGTTTTAGCAGGATCATGTAGATTTTAGAGGTCAGGCACTGGCCAGAGATGTCGTAGCCGAAAATATTTTCTCAGTCTGTATGTGGTCTTTTTACTCTTTTGGTGAACTCTTTAGAGAAGCATAGGTGTTTGATTTTTAGGAGCGCCCAGTTATCTGGTTTCTCTTCGGCCTTTTTAGTAATGTTTCATATTCTGTTTATGCCTTGTATTAGGGCTTCTAAAGTTGTCCCTGTTTTTTCTTCCATGATCTTTATCATTTTAGACTTTATGTTTAGATCTTTGATCCATTTGGAGTTAGTTTTTGTGCGTGGTGTGAGGTATGGGTCCTGTTTCATTTTTTTGCAAATGGATATCTAGTTACGCCAGCCCGATTTGTTAAAAAGACTATCTTTTCCCCAATTAACTGACACTGGGCTTTTGTCAAATATCAGTTGCTCAAATATGGATGGATTTAAATCTGGGTTCTCAATTCTGTTCCATTGGTCTATGTGCCTGTTGTTGTACCGTTACCAGGCTGTTTTGACTACTGTGGCTATAAATAGGTTCTAAAATCAGGTAGAGTGAGGCCTCCCACTTTCTTCTTCTTTTTCAGTAATGCTTTACTTATCTGAGGCTTCTTTCCCTTCCATATGAAGTTGGTGATTTGTTTCTCCATCACATTAAAAAATGACATTGGAATTTGGATCGGAAGTGCATTGTATGTATAGATGGCTTTTGGTAGAATAGAAATTTTTACTATGTTAAGTCTTCCTATCCATGAGCAAAGTATGTTTTTCCACTTAAGTAGGTCCTTTTTAGTTTCTTGCAGTAGTACTTTGTAGTTTTCTTTGAGTAGGTCTTTTACATCTTTGGTAAGATTTATTCCTAAGTATTTTATCTTCTTGGTGGCTACTGTGAATGGTATTGATTTGGTGATGTCCTTTCGATGTTCTTTTTGTTGATGTAGAGGAATCCAACTGATTTTTTTATGTTTATCTTATAACCTGATACTCTGCTAAACTCTTCTATTAGTTTCAGTAGTTTTCTGGAGGATTCCTTAGGGTTTTCTGTGTATAATATCATGTCATCTGCAAATAGAGATAATTTGACTTCTTCCTTGTCAATCTTTATTTCTTTGTCTAGCCCAATTGCTCTGCCTAGGACTTCCAGCATAGTGTTGAATAAAAGCAGTGATAAAGGGCATCCTTGTCTGGTTCCCATTCTCAAGGGAAATGCTTTCAGGCTCTCTCCATTTAGGATGATGTTGGCTATTGGCTTTGTATAAATGCCCTTTATTATGTTGAGGAATTCTCCTTCTATTCCTGTTTTGCTGAGAGTTATTATCATGAATGAGTGTTGGACTTTGTCAAATGCCTTTTCTGCATCCATTGATAAGATGATGTGTCTTTTTGTCTTTTGTTTTATTTATGTGGTAGATTACATTAATTGTTTTTCTAATATTGAACCTTGCATAGCTAGTATAAATCCCACGAGGTCATGGTAGATTATTTTTTTGAAATGTTGTTGAACTCTATTGGCTAGAATTTTGTTGAGGATTTTCGCATCTGTGTTCCTGCGGGATATAGGTCTGTAATTTCGTTTTTTTGTGCTGTCTTCAGCTGGTTTTGATATCAGGGTTATGCTGGCTTCATAGAGTGAGTTTGGTAGTAGTCCTTCCTTTTCTATGCTCTGTGAAATACCTTTAGTATTTGTGGTGTTAAGTCTTTGAAAGTTTGGTAGAACTCTGCAGTCAAGCCATCCAGGTCAGGGCTTTTTTTTGTTGGGAGTTTTTTGATTACCTTTTCAATCTCTTTTTTTGTTATGTTTGTTTAGTTCTACTTCTGTTTGTGTTAGTTTAGGTAAGGTAATGTGTTTCTAGGAATTCATCCATATCTTCTAGGTTTTCAAATTTGCTAGAGTACAGTTTTTCATAGTAATGTGATTCTTTTAATTTCAGTTGGGTCTGTTGTGATACGGCCTATCTCATTTCTTATTCAGGTTATTTGTTTCCTGTATTTCTCTAGTCAGTCTGGCCAGTGGTTTATCAATTTTGTTAATTTTTTCAAGGAATCAGCTTTTGGCTTATGTTAATTCTTTCAGTTGTTTTTCTGTTCTCTAATTCATTTAATTCTGCTCTGATTTTTATTATTTGTTTTCTTCTGGTACCTAACGGATTCTTTTGTTGCTCTTTTTATCTGTTCAAGTTGTAGGGACAGTTCTCTGATTTTGGCTCTTTCTTCTTTATGTATGTGTGCATTTATTGATATAAATTGGCCTCTGAGCACTGCTTTCGCTGTGTCCCAAAGGTTTTGATATGAAATGTTTTCAGTCTCATTGCATTCTATGAATTTCTTTATTCCCTCCTTAATGTCTTCTATAACCCCATCTTTTTTGAACAAGGTATTCTTCAGTTTCCAAGTGTTTGATTTCTTATTCCGTTATTGATTTCTACTTTTATGGCCTTATGGTCTGAGAAGATGCTTTGTAATATTTCGATGTTTTGGATTCTGCAAAGGTTTGTTTTATGGCGTAATGTGTGATGTACTGTAGAGAATGTTCCACGTGCACTAGAAGAAAAAAAGTATACTTTGCAGCTCTTGGGTGGAGTGTTCTATATAAGTCTGTGAGGTCATGTTGGTTGATTATGGCAATTATATCTACTGTGTCTCTATTGAGCTTCTTAGTGGATGTCCTATCCTTCACCAAAAGTGGTGTGTTGAAGTCTCCTACTATAACTGTGGAGGTGTCTATCTCACTTTTCAGTTCTGTTAAAGTTTGTTTTATATATCTTCCAGCCCTGTCATTGGATGCATAAATATTTCATGTGGTTATATCTTCTTGGTGTATTGTCCTTTTAATCATTATATAGTGTCCTTCTTTATCCTTTGTGGTGGATTTAACTTTAAAGTCTGTTTCGTCAGAAATTAATATTGCCACTCCTGCTCTTTGATTGTTGTTTGCTGGATATATTTTTTTCCATCCTTCGAGTGTTAGTTTGTTTGTTCTAAGTCTAAGGTGTGTCTCTTGTAGGCAGCATATAGACGGATCGTGTTTTTTTGTCCAATCTGCAACTCTCTATCTCTTTATTGGTGCATTTAGGCCATTTATATTCAGCGTAATTATAGATAAGTATGAGTTTAGTGCTGTTATTTTGATGCCTTTTTTGTGTGTGTTGTTGACAGTTTCATTTTTCCACTTGATTTTTTTTTGCTGAGCAGTTTTTTTTTGTAAATTGTGTTCCTCATTTTCATAGTAGTTGAATTTATTTTTGCTGAGTTGTTACATTTATCTTGGTTTTTAACTTGAAGTATGAAATTATTAGACCTCTTTGTGGTTACCTTAATATTTACCCCTATTTTTCTAAGTAAAACCTAACTTGTATCGTCCTATGTTGCCTTGTTTTCCTCTCCATGTGGAAGATCTGTGCCTCTGTACCTCTGTATTTAGTCCCTCTTTTTGATTATTGTGATCTTTTACATAATGACTTCAGTGATTCCCTGTTTTGAGCATTTTTTCTTTTTTAAATTAATCTTATCTTGTTTTTGTGATTTCCCTATTTGAGTTGACATCAGGATGTCCAGTTCTGTGACTGTGTGTTGTGTTCGTATCTGGTATTATTGATTTTCTGACCAATTTCCTTAAAATTTCTTGTAGCTTTGGTTTGGTTTTTGCAAATTCTCTAAGCTTGCGTTTATCTGTAAATGCCTTAATTTTACCTTCATATTTGGGAGAGAGTTTTGCTGGATATATGATTCTTGGCTGGCAGGTTTTCTCCTTCAGTGCTCTATTTATGTCATCCCATTGCCTTCTTGCCTGCATGGTTTCTGCTGAGTAGTCTGGCTTATTCTTATTGATTCTCCGGAGACTTTTCTTTTATCCCTGGCTGCTTTAAAATTTTCTGTTTATCTTTGGTTTTGGCAAGTTTGATGATAATATGTCTTGGTGATTTTCTTTTTGGATCAATCTTATATGGGGTTTGATGAGCATCCTGGATAGATATCCTTTGTCTTTCATGATGCCAGGGAAGTTTTCTGCCAACAGATCTTCAGCTACTCTCTCTGTGTTTTCTATTACCCCTCCCTGTTCTGGAACTCCAATCACACGCAAGTTATTCTTCTTGATAGAGTCCCACATGATTCTTAGGGTTTCTTCATTTTTTAAAATTCTTTTATCTGATTTTTCTTCAACTATATTGGTGTTAATTGCCTTATCCTCCAACTCCCCCACTCTGCATTCCAGTTCCTCAATTCTGCTCCTCTGACTTCCTGTTGAGTTGTCTAATTCTGTGATTTTATTGTTAATCTTTTGGATTTCTGAATGCTGTCCCTCTATGGATTCTTGCAGCTTATTAAATTTTTCCACTATGTTCTTGAATAATCTTTTTGATTTCTTGAACTGCTTTATCAGTGTGTTCCTTGGCTTTTTCCGTAGATTGCCTTGTTTCATTTCTGAGGTCATCTCTGGTGTCTTGAAGTATTCTGTATATTAGTTTTTTACGTTCTACATCTTCCAATTCCAGGAATGTTTCTTCATTTGGGAAAGATTTTGATTCTTTGATTTGGGGGTTTATAGAAGCAATCATGGTCTCCTCTATGTGATTTGATATCAACTGCTGTCTCCGAGCCATCTATACAATATTATGATTTCATTTATATTTGCTCGCTGAGTCTTATCTTCTTGTTTTGTTTTGTTTCAGTATACCAGATGGGCTACAAGATTGTGCTATCTTGATTGTTTGGTGCATATTCTTTTAATTGTATCTTCTTGATGGTATTCACTTTTTTATTTTTAAATAATGCCTTTCTTTATGTCTTGACAGATTTGACTTAAGTCTGTTTGTCTGGTATTACTGTACCTATCCCAGCTCTCTTTTGATTATCATTTGCAGGGAATATATTTCCTCATCCTTTTAGTTTCAACCTCCTTGTGTCTTTGAGTCTAAAATGTGTCACTTATACACAGTGTGTCTTATAGGGTCACCATGAGTCGGAATTGACTTGACAGCAGTGGCTTTGGTTTGGTTTTTTTTATAAGCAGTGTATAGATAAATCATTTTTTCTTTTTAGTGTGCTCTGTCAGTCTTGGCTTCTAGATTGAAGAGTTTTTTTTCTGTTTACAGTTGTAGTTACATACAAGGAAGGCTTTACTTCTGTCATGTCTGTTATTTGTATATCTTATTCCTTTTTGATTCCTTGTTTCCTTTAGTATGATCCTCTTGTATGTTTATATGACATAGCTTCCCTTTTGTGTATATTTTTAAAATATTCTTTCAATGAGTACCATGAGGATTAATATTTAACATCCTGAATTTAGAAGAGCCTCCTTTAAATTGATAACTAATGTGATTTCAGAACATACAAAAACTCTCTTGTTATACTCCTCCTCCTTCATGTTCTTTTTTTTTTTTTAATCACAAATTGTATCATTATACATTAATGATTCCAGGAATGTTTCTTCCTTTGGGAAAGATTTTGAATCTTTGATTTGGGGGTTTTTAGAAGCAATCATGGTCTGCTTCTTTATTTGATTTGATAATGACTGCTGTCTCCGAGCCATCTATAAGATATTATGATTTATTTTATATTTGCTCACAGAGTCTTATCTTCTTGTTTTGTTTTGTTTCAATATACCCACATGGTATCCAGTGACTTGAATTTATGCTTATTTTTTGTGCATTTGTTTTAAATCATGCATGATATAAGAAGTAGAGTTACAAACCAAGGATATTTTGAAACTATTGGGAATATATTTTTATATATACCTTTTGAGTTACTATCTAGTTTTCAATCTATAGTATTTCCTTTATGCTTTCTTTTAGGGCAGGTGTAGTCCGACAAACTTCCTCAGCTCTGTTTATCTTAAAATGTCTTAATTTTACCCCATTGTCAAAAGACAGTTTTGCCAGTTATAGTACTCTTGGTTAGCATTAGCACTTTAAATTTGTCATTTCATTCCCATTTAGCTTTAGTTACATTTCTTTTCTCTTTCTCTATATGTCCTCCTTTGGGATTCCTGTGATATTGTATGTTCCCTTACAGTGTATTAACTTTTCTTCATTAGTTTTTCATATGTGATTTCCTCCAGGAAGTTTTTATTTCAATTATTGTTGTTTTCAGTTCCAGTCCTTTAGTCTGGTTCATTTTTATAGTGTCTTTTTTTTATTTTTTAATTGGTATTGTTGTTTCATTCATGCATCGTTTTCGTATTTCCTCTAGTTTATTGTTCATGTTTTCCTTTAATTTTTTGAGCATGTTTAATACATTTGTCTCAAAGACTTGTAGTTTGTCATAATGAAGTTGATGGCAGTGTTTTTTTAATATATAGCCTATAGTAAGATACAAAAGCAAAATTTCAAAAACAAAATTTTTTTTCCTGAAAGAATTTCAATTAAAATGTTTTTCATAGCTGTAAACATAATACCTGTAATGATGCTTGGTAGGTTTTTTCTTGTATCACTGTTATTCTTGAAATGTTTTACTGGTCAACATTTTATTGCTCATAAAAGTTTTATTGTAGTCTCAGTAAGGTTGCTATATTGTCTTTTTGTGTTGAGTTAACCTTAAAATAGAATAATTTGCTGTAAATCTGAACCTCCCTTCCTTACTAACAAAGAATTCTGGGTGCTACTTACCAGGTTCTAACTTCAATGGCTGTTTAATGGGTTTTGTGTATTCTTTTAGAAAAGTAAAACTAGATTATGTTGATTCCTAAGAAACTTTGCAGAAAAATATGTTCTTGTTTTCAGTAAGCAAATAAGATATTAGAATTGTTTTGCATATCACAACTGGAAAATAAAGAAGTAGAAAAGTTTCCTTGGCTGTTATTGTATTCTTTAAGTTACAACCCAAAAGTTCTTATTTTCTTCCTAAATTTAAAATCTTTGTTAATTTTAGTTGGAGGAAAGCAGGAATAATCAGAAGCAAATGAGGATTCTGCAGAAGAAGCAAGCTGAGATTGTGAAAGAGAAAGTTCGTTTGCAGAGTGAACACAGCAAGACTGTCTTGACAAGGGGCAAACTGGAGTCTCTTTGCAGGGAACTTCAGCGTCACAATAAGACATTAAAGGTTAGTTAGTTCATACGTTGTGTTTAACAAAGTTTTATGATCAGCTTTTATCTATTTGAAATAAATCCTTGTCTCTTCTTGTTTTATGGAAATCAGTTGTAAGGATGGATTCTGGTTGATAAATCACAGGTACATTCGTAGTATCCTTGATGAGGGAAATAATACTTTGCTTTGTATTTTTTGAAGGCATGTATGAATGCACTGTAAATCTTAGACCATTTTTTGCTGTATAAGTTCGGTTTTTATTCAAGGAATAGCCTCATATATGATTATAGGGAATGAAATTGATGTTTATATTCAAGCTTTCCTGCTGAAAGGAAGCTAAAAGGAAGTACATTTTGTGCCAACCACTGACGTACTTGATTTACAGGTCTTCCTCAGGTAAAGGATGGAAAGCTGAGGTAAAATTAGAAACTAGTAGTAGCAATCTTGAATCATAGTGAGTTTGACAAGGAACAACAAGCTGTTCAGTTCTTCTGTGGATGTTACAAAAAATAGAATAAACAAACCACTGACCTTGAGTTGATTCCAACAGACTGCCACATCTTACTCCTGCAGAAGTACCGGTGGGTTCCAGCCACTGATGTTTCCATTAGCAGCCAACCACTTTAACTACTGTACCACCAGGGCTCCCCTCTGTGGATGTTAATGGGCTAGATTACCAAACTTCCCAAGTCCATCTTTAGCTATTCATTTGCTAAGTGCTTATGTAATAGTACTTAAGCCATAACCAATTATAAACAGACAGAGAGCAGGTACCAAAGATTAATTAGTATCATTGGGAAAATAGTAAAAAGATCAAAGACACTGGAAACCATCTGCCTACCCTACCTATAACAGGAGTGTTCCTACCTTTGTGTTATAACTGAGCAGGTGTACAGTTACACTATGATTTTGACTAAACAGGGCCTCTGATCAAATATCCTACCTCAGCCAAGGCCCTAAAATATAGGACCATTTATCTGTAAAATAGGTCCTTACCTAATGCAAGGGGTTATTTTTCTCTTGAACGTTGGACTTAGGTATAATAAAAGAGGTAGTATTTTTTTCCATAGCAACCTAACATTATGATTGGACTGATTACTGTTTATGTAAAAATATCGTGACACTTGTATCCTACAAAAATTTCAAAATACACTTTTTAAAATAAGGATTCCATACATCCCTTTCCCTCAGGGGAATGGGAGATGTGACTCACAAAGTAAGCTGGAGTTACATCTCTTTAGGCTGATCTTACATAATGTTCTACTTTACCATTGAAGAAAGTACTTGTGGAAATAATATGGAGAAGCCAGTTAATTTTAATTTAGCACAATGAACTAGTAGTTGATCACAGAATACTCGTTTTAAACCAGTGTACTTTATATCTCTGATTGCATTCTATCCTTAAGAAAAGCAACTTACCTTCTACTTACAAATAAGGAGGAAAAATTTTAGTTTAGAAGTAAACCCACACATTGGAAACATTTTTTGGGGGAACATCCTATCTGTGGGTTTACACTGTTAACAGAAATTATTTTGGTTAATAAGGAAGAAAATATGCACCAAGCTCAAGAAGAAGAAGAAAGTCGTAAAGAAGCAGTGGCACATTTCCAAATTAGTTTAAATGAAATTGAGACACAGCTGCAACAGCGTGACGTACATAATACCAGACTTCGCCAGGAAAACATTGAACTGGGGGAGAAACTGAAGAAGCTTATTGAACAGTATGCACTGAGGGAAGAGGTAAAGACATGTCGTTTGTTTATTTAGACAGCCACAGTTATTAGCGAACACTTTTTGCTGTTTATTAGTAATTTGTAACTATTGTTACAGGACATTCTGGAGCTTTTGTATAAGATACCATGTGACCTTCATCCAGTGGTCCAGGAGTTTGTTAATTTGGTGGCATTAGGGAAGGGATTTTTAGTGGACATAAGTACCACCTGTCTGTCATTTGATACTAAAAGATGATAATTTTTAACATAGCAGTAACATATTTTTAGCATACAAATGAATTTTCCTCTTCCAGACTAATAATAGCTATTTGGCCTCTGTATCTTAGACTTCTGTGATAACCTGTACATGTATAGTACCATTGTGTTATGTCTATTACATTATAGCTACTATAAAAATAGGGATTTTATACTATTTGGGAGAAGAACCTAGTTGTACACCCACAGATGTAAAATATTTACTGGAAGAATCTGTGCCTACTGACCTTTGGTCATTGGGAGTAAGATCTAGGCTGTTGCAGTTATTAGAAGCTAGTCAAGTTAGTCTGGAAGTTTAGAGATGGTATCAAGATTAAAACCATATATGTGGAGTTGGCTTTATGTTTTGTTATATATGTTTTCACCACAATAAAAAACAATAACGTAAGTGGTAACCTGTTTGTTTCTTCACTTCTAGAAGTCAAATGAGTCATGTTAGAAGCTTTGGCTTTTTGAAAGGGTACATCTCCTGCATTTATAATGCTTTAAGCTAGTAAAATGTTATGCTTTTAGGTGTTGTTTTAGTTTCTTAGTACTGCTGTAACAGAAATAAATACAAAGGGGTAGTTTTAAAGGATAGAAACTTATTTTCTCACAGTTTGAGAGGCTAGAAGTTTGAATTCAGGGGGAAAAAATCCTTGTCTCAGCTTCTCTAGCCCCAGTTTTCCTCAGTCCCTTGGTTCCTCGCAGCTGTCTTCCCAGTTAGAGCTTGCCACTGTCTGAGTCTATGCTGCTGTTTGTATCACTCAGCAGTGGTAGTTTTGGGACACACCCTACACTTGATGGAACCTCAGTAGCATAAAAAAGGAGTCTTATTTCGTAATGGGTTTATATCCACAGGTATGGGGTTTAGGATTCTGACACAGTTGGAGCTGGGGTACACACAAGTCAATCCACAGCAGATATGTTGTGGTCTTTAAACGTATTAAAATGGTGGTTAAAAAAGATTGTGGACACTTAAAAATGGTTAAAAAGGTCAATATTATTATATGTTTATTTTACAACAAAAGTGACAAAAAGAAAAAAAGATTGTGGCATTTGCAGTTTCCAGTTCAGTTTTTCAAACTGATCATTATTTGTGGTTTTACATACAGCTGTTTCAGCACTTCATTTTTTTTTTTTTAAAGATTCTGAGCATTTTCTAAGCCATTCTTCTTAAATCTTTGAAAATTAAAATATATTGTGAAATGTATGTAATAAAAAATTGCCATTTTCACCATTTTTAATCGAACAATTCGGTGATGTTAATTATATTACCATGTTGTGCCACCATCACCACGGTCCGTTTCAAAATGAGTTTCATTTTCTTAAACAGAAACTTCCTAAGTGATAAGTCTCCACAACCACTACCCCAACACAAACAAACTTTGTCTCTGTGAGTGTGTGGGTAGTGGTGGGAGTAGTACTGTCAGAACCTTTCTGTCTTCAGGGGTGGTAATAAAAATCAAGATCAGTACAAGGCTGATTCCCATGAGATAGAGGTCAGATATCTCCACCCTCCACCCTTTTTACCAGTTCTGACACCAGCCATCCCTCCCACAGCACTCTACTTCTCTGCTGGGTTCCATAATCCATTGGAAGCAACAGGGTACAAACTCAGGATCAGGAAGTGCACAGGCACAATTTTCCATCAGTGCATGACAGCTCTCTAAGCTACTCTGGGTCATGCAGGCCCCGTGGAGACAGGTTCCCCGTCAGTCTCATAAGGACAGACTCCTCAGCCCCATCAGGACAAGCTCCTTTTGGCCCCCTCAGGGCAGACATCTTCTCAGCCTCATCAAGATAGACTTTTCTTGGCCCCCTGAGGAAAGGCTCCTGTTGACCATGCTTTGTTTCATTACCCACTCTGCCACAGGGCCCATTCTGGGCCCATCACTGTCTTCAGCATTACAGTCCTTGAGCAGTATTACAACTTGTAGGAAGTTACTTACCTCTTTCTCTGTGCTTCTTCTCTTTTGTCTTTCCTTTCTGCTTTTTCCAGCTTCTTTCTTTATGAAAAACCTCTTGGAATTGCCTGCATATATATGCAGTTCCTTGTCAGTTTCAAGACATGGCCCTTTCCACTGGGGGACCCACAAACTGCCCACTTCCCTTTCAGCCAGCCACAGACACTTCCTTCACATAGCAGGCTGTAGTCACTTCATTTGCATAGTCCATAATCACCTCACTTGGATAGTCTTTTGACCATTCCCTGCCATGTGCATACTAATCACAGGACAGGCTGCAGCCCAAGACCAGACAAAAAGTAGCAAACCACGAGTTGTTTACAGCTTCCCAGGAAATGTCAGTCATCCTGGACAAAAGTAACAAACTGTCCAGGCTAGAAAACTAGGGCAAAGGTAACTACTCATGACTTAGGGGGACAGTCTTCTCAAGCTGTTTTTCCAAGGAACCAAGGAAAAAGGCCAAATAAAGGAACCCATTTCCCCATAGTTTGCCTATTCTAGATATTTAATATAAGTAGGATCATACACTATTTGGTCATTTCTGTATGACTTCACTCAGCACAACGTTTTCATGTCATAGCCATGTTATAGCATGTATCATACTTCTTTTTACAACTGAGTAATATTCCACTGTATGTACAGGTATAACTCAGATTTACGTTTGCACTATACTATAGTCTGTTAAGTGTTCAGTAGTAGTATGTCCAAAAAAAGGTACGTATGTGTTAATTTAAAAATTCTGTACTGCTAAAAAATGCTGACCATCACCTGTGCCTTCAGTGAGTTCTAATTCTTTGCTGGTGGAGGATCTTGGCTCGATGTATATGGCTGCTGACTGATCAAGGCAGTGGTTGCTGAAGGTTAGGATCGCTGTAGCAATTTCATAAAATAAGACAACAAGGAAGTTAGCTGCATGATTGACTCTCCCTGAAAGATTTTTCTGTAGCATGTGGTGCTGTTTGATAACATTCTGCCCACACTGGAACTTCTTTAAAAATTGGAGTCACTTTTCTCAAACACTGTCATGGTTTGACTTGTGTCAGCCAAAAGGGTGTATCAGTTTGGCCGGGCCATGATTCCCACTATTGCATGATGTCCACCATTTTGTCATCTGATTAGATTTCCCTGTATTGTAAATCCTACGTCCGTGATGTTAATAAGGCAGGACTAGAGGCAGTTATCTTAATGAGGCAGGACTCAATCTACAAGATTAGGCTGTGTCTTAAATCAATCTCTGTTGAGACATAAAAGAGAGATGCAAGCAGAGAGACAGGGGGACCTCATACCACCAAGAAACAAGAGCCAGGAGAATAGCATGTTCTTTGGTTCCAGTATTCCTGCTCTGAGAAGAAGGGAAGATTGATGACAAGGACTTTACCCAAGAGCCAACAGAGGAAGAAAGCCTTCCCCTGAAGCTGGCACCCTGAAGTCAGACTTTCAGGCTCCTAGGCTGTGAGAAAATAAATTCCTCTTTGTTAAAGCCATCCACTTGTATTTCCGTTATAGCAGCATTTAGATAACTAAGATACTCTGCCACTGCTTCATAAACTAAGTTTATGTAATTTTCTAAATCCATTGTTGTCATTTCGGCAAGGTTCACAGCATCTTCACCAGGAGTGTATTCCATCTCAAGAAACCACTTTCTTTGCTCATCTGTAAGAAGCAGCTCACATCTGTAAAAGTTTTGTAATGAGGTTGCAGCAGTTCAGTCACATCTTTAGGCTCTACTTCTAGTTCATGTTCTCTTGTTATATCCACTATATCTGCCATTACTTCCTCCCCTGAAGTCTTGAACTCCTCAAAATCACCTGTGAGGGCTGGAATCCACTTCTTCCAAACTCCTGTTAATGTTGATGTTTTGACCTCCTTCTGTGAATCATGAACGTCCTTAATGGCATGTGAACTGATGAATCCTTTCCAGAGGTTTTCAGTTTACTTTGCCCAGATCTATCAAAGGAATCACTATCAGTGGTAGTTATAGCCTTACAAAATGTGTTTCTTAAATAGTAAGATTGATCCATGGGATGCAGAATGGATGTTGTGTTAGTAGGCATGAAAACAACATTTATCTCTTTTTTTTTTCTGAGGATCAACTCAAAAGTGGACTTAAAACATTCAGTAAGCCATGTTGTAAACAGATGTGCTATCATCCAGGCTTTGTTCCATTTATAGAACACAGGAGAGTAGAGTCAGCATAATTCTTAGGGGCTTCAACTAAAATTCACCAGCCACATTAGCCCCTAGCAAGAGAGTCAGCCTAGCCTTTGATGCTAGCTTCACACTCTTCTTCTGTAGCTTCCTTCTCCCACAGTCATCATAGAATTTGAATCCTTGCTATGGATTAGGCTTTGGCTGGGGGAAATGTGGCTGCTTCCATCCTCTTTCCAGACCACTAAAACTTTCTCCGTAATAGTAATAGGGCTGTTATGCTTTCTTACCATTCTTGAGTTTATCAGTAGAGTAGGACTTTGAATTGTGTTCAAGAGCTTTTCCTTTGCATTTACAACTTAGCTCTTTGGCACAAGAGGCCTAGCTTTTGGCTTATCTTTACTCTTGACAAACAGTCCTCGCTAAGCTTGAGCCATTTCTAGTTTTTGATTTAAAGTAAGAGACGTGCAACTCTTCCTTTCACTTGAACACTTAGGGGCCATTGTATGGTTATTAATTGGCCCAATTTGAATATTGTCCTGTCTTAGTGAATAGGGAGTCCTGAGGAGAGGGAGAGAGACAGGGGAATGGCTAGTCAGTGGAGCAGTCAGAACTCACACAACGTTTATGGATTAAGTTCACTGTCTTATGTGGGCGTGGTCCATGGCACCCCAAAAAATTAGAGTAGTAACATCAGAGATCACTGATCACTTCAACAGATAGATAATGATGAAAAAGTTTGAAATACTGAGAAAGTTACCAGAATATGACAAAGAGACACAGAGTGAGCACATGCTCTTGGAAAAATGGTGCTTGCTCATGTAGGGTTGCCACAAACCTTCAGTTTGTAAAAAACACAGTGCCTGCAAAGCATAGTAAAGCAAAATGCAATAAAAGGAGGTATGCTTGTGGATATCAAATTTTGTGTATCCATTCATCTGTTGGTGGATGCTTTTTACTTTTTATTATACAAAATTGAAAATTAAGAGGTAAAATATATCTCTTGTCTTCACCGGTTACGTACTCTTGTTTTTAGTAACATCTTGTTTCCTTTATTTTTAAGCAAATCAAGACATCATATTATTTTATCACTATTTGAATTTGTATCTCAGAACAATGAGAACTCTTTCATTATTGAGTTTTTTTTTTTCTTAAAAAAATTTTAACTTAGATTAAGGTTTACAGAACAATCTAGCTTCTCACTAAATAAGTAATACACATTTTTTTGTGACATTGGTTACCAATGCCGCATGTCAACATTCTCCTTTCTCTACCCTGGGTTCCCTATCACCAGCTTTCCTGTCCCCTTCTGCCTTCTAGTCCTTGTGCCTGGATTGGTCTTGTTTTCACTTAAGGGCTTGTCTAATCTTTGGCTGAAGGTTGAGCCTCAGTAATAACTTCATTACTGAGCGAAAAGGGTTTCTGGGGGCCATATGCTCCCAGTTTCTTCAGTCACTGTCAGGCCAGTAAGTCTGGTCTTTTCTTACGAGTTAGAATTTTGTACTGTGTTTTTCTCTAGCTCTGTTGGGGACCTTCTTTTATTGTGATCCCTGTCATAGAAGTCAGTGGTGGTAGATGGGCACCATCTAGTTGTGCTGGACTCAGTCTGGTGGAGAATGTGGTAGATGTGGTCTATTAGTCCTGTGAACTAATATTTTCCTTGTGTCTTTGGTTTTCTTCATTCTCCCTTGTCGCCAAAGGGATGAGACCAGTGGAGTATCTTAGATGACTGCTCCCAAGCTCGTAAGACCCCAGACACTACTTACCAAAGTAGAATGTAGAACATTTTTTTTTATCAGTTATGTTATGTCAGTTGAGCTAGACGTTTGCTGAGAGCATGGCCCCCGTAGCCCTCAGTCTAGCAGTTCAGTCCCTCAGGGACTTTGGATGTGTTTATGGAGCTGTCATGACCTTGCCTTACACAAGTCGTGGTGGCTTCCCCAGTATTGTGTACTCTCTTATGCGTCATCAGAGTTACAGTTTATCTATTGTCTATTTAGTGTTTTTCCATCTCCACTTACCTACTCCCTTGTAACCGTTAAAGATTGTTTCTTTTGGTGTGTAAACCTTTTTGTGAATTTTTTGTTAGTGGTCTCATACAATATTTGCCCTGTTGTGGTTGACTTATTTGACTCAGCGTAGTGCCCTCCGGATTCATCCAGGTTATGTTATGCTTAGTACATTCTTCATTGTTCTTTATTGTTGCGTGGTTCTCCATTTTGACTATGTACCATAGTTTGTTTATCCATTCGTCTGGGTTGTTTCCATCTTTTTACTGTTGTGGACAATGCTGTAATGAACATGAGCATGCATATGTCTGTTAATGTGAGGGCTCTTATTTCTCTAGGATATATTCCTAGGAGTGGGATTGCTAGATCCTATGGTATTTCTATTTCTTGATTTTTAGGGAAGCACTGTATCGTTTTTCCAAAACGGTCAAACCATTTTGCATTCCCACCAGCAGTGCATAAGAGTTCCAGCCTCCCCGTAGCCTCTCCAGTATTTGTTATTTTCTGTTTCTTTGATTCATTCTAGTAATGCTGGGGTGAGATAGTGTCTGATTGTGATTTTGATTTGCATTTCTCTAATGGCTAGCAACTGCAAGCATTTGCTCATGCGTTTGTTGGCCTCTTGAATGCCTTTCTTGGAGAAGTGTCTGTTCATTTCCTTTGCTCATTTTTTAAATGGATTATTTGTTGTCTTGTTGTAGAAATGTTGGATTTTCCTGTAGATTTTAGAGATTAGACCGTTGTCAGATTTGTCATAGCCACATTTTTTTCCCCCAGTCTGTAGTTTGTTTTTTTACTCTTTTGGTGAAGTCTTTTGATGAACGTTAAGTGTTTTAATTTTTAGAAGATCCCAATTATCTAGCTTTTCTTTTAGAGTTTCTGTATTGCTCATTATGGTTTGTGTCTTGTTAATGCCATGTACTAGGGCTGACCCATTTTTTTCTTCTGTGATCTTTATAGTCTTTAGTTTTATATTTAAGTCTTTGATCCATTTTGAATTAGTTTTTGTGTATGGAGTGAAGTATGTTTCCATTCATGCGGATCTCTGGCTTCTTGCAGTAGTGTGTTGTAGTTTTCTTTGGATAGGTTTTTTGCATCCCTGGTTAGATTTATTCCTAAATATTTTATTTTTTTTAGGGGCTTATATAAATGGTATTGTTTTTCTGATTTCCTGTCATCGTTTTTTTTATTGGCATGTAGGAATCTATCTTACGTTTGTATATTTATCTTGAATCCCTGCTGCTCTGGTGAGTCTTTCTGTCGGCTCTGGTAATTTTCTATGTATAGCATCATGTCTTCTGCAAACAGGGACAGTTTTACTTCTTCCTTACCAATTTGGATGCCTTTTATTTCTTTTTCTTGCCTATTGCTCTACCTAGAATTTCCAGCACAGTATTAAATAGGAGTGGTGATAAAGGATGTCGTCGTCTTGGTCTTGTTCTCAAGGGGAATGTTTGGGGAATGTTTTTAGCCTGTTTCCATTAAGAATTATGTTGGCCATTGGTTTTGTATAAATGCCCTTTATTATGTTGAGTGATAGTTTTTTTTTTTTTTTTTTGCAGTAGTAAATGTGTATTTGCCATTTTAACTTTTTTTTTTACATATACAGTTCGGTGACATTAGTTATATTCATAGTGATGTGCAGCCACTCATTTTTATATTTTTTCATTTCCTTTAACAGAAGGTAAAAGCCCCCCTAAGCAGTGGCTCACAAATTCCCCTTCTTCTTGTACCAAAAACAAACTTTGGCTTCTAAACATTAGCCTGGTGATATGTATGGCATTGTGTCTCCCAAAAGTACATGTTGATAAATCCTAACCTCTATGCCTGTAGTTATAATCCCATTTGGGAATGAGTTTTCTGTTATATTAATGAGGCAGGGTTAGTGTAGGATGTGTCTTGAGTTAATCTCTTACAAGTGAAGAAAAGAGCGGATTGGGCAAGCAGACATGGAGGAAGAAAGATGCCAAGTAACATGAAGAACACCAAGGCAACAGGGAATAAGGATTTTTCCTTAGATCTGACAAAGAGAGAAAGCCTTCTCCTTGAGCTGGCACACTGAATTCAAACTTCTAGCCTCTTAAATAGAGTAGAGCTACCCACTTGTATTTCTGTCACAACAGCACAAGATAACTAAGACACCTAGTCTGTATATTTCTTATGTGGGATTACACATTTTTCCTTTGTGATGATTTACTTCACTCATCATGATAGTTCCAGATTTCTTTCATGTTACAGCATGTGTCAGAACTTCGTTACTCTTATTGGGTGAATAATATTTCTTTGGCTGTGTATAGCTGATTTTGTTTATCCATTCAGTTATGGAAATACACTTGTTTTTCATCTTTTGGCTATTGTATATACTTCTGCAGTGAACATTGGTATACATGTATCTGTTTTTGTTTCTGCTTGCAATTCTTTTGGGTTTATGCTTAGAAGTGGAATTTCTGAATTGTATGGTAATTTAGTGTTTAGCTTTTTGAGGAACTGCAAAAATGTTTTTTGTAGCATCTTTATATTTTTTATACTCCTAGGAAAACCTGGTGGTATAGTAGTTAAAAGCTACAGCTGCTAACCAAAACGTCAGCAGATCACGTTCACCAGGTGCTTCTTGGAAACTCTATGGGGCAGTTCTACTCTGACCTGTAGGGTCCCTATGAGTTGAAATTGACTCAACAGCAATGAGTTCGGTTTGGTTTTTTACCACCAAACCCTTGCCAACATTTGTTTTTAGTTTTTATTGTTGTTCTTCTTTTTAGCCATATTTATATTAGTGGATATGAAGTATACCTGATTGTCAGTTTGACTTACATTTCCTAATGACATATGGTGAACCCCTGATGGCACATTGGTTAAGTGCTCTGCTGCTAACTGAAGGATCAGCAGTTCAAACCCACCAGGTGCTCCACGGGAGAAAGATGCCGCAGTCTGCTTCAGTAAAGATTGCTGTTGATAGGTTCCGGCTCATAGTGACCCTGTGTACAACAGAATGAAACACTGCCCAGCCCTGCGCCATCCTCACAGTCATTGCTGTGCTTGAGCCTATAATTGTTGCCACTGTGTCAGTTCATCTTGTTGAGGGTTTTCTTCTCTTTCACTGACCATCTACTTCTTTACCAAGCATGATGTTCTTCCCCAGGGATTGACTGCACCTGAAAACATGTCCAAAATATGTGAGACAGTCTCACTGTCCTTGCTTCTAAGGAGCATTCTGGCTGTACCTCTCCCAAGACAGATTTGTTCTTCTGGGCATTGTTTTTAGATGCCATCAGGTCCCTTCTGACTCCTGTGTACAACAGAACGAAACACTGCCCAGAGCTGTGCTAGCCTCACAGTCGCTGTTACGTTTGAGCCTATCGTTGCAACCACTGTGTCAGTCTATCTCGTTGAAGGTCTTGCTCTTTTTTGCTGATTCTCTGCCTTTCAAAGCATGATGTCCTTTTCCAGGGACTGATCTCTCCTGACAACATGTCCAAAGTATGTGAGACGAAGTCTTGCCATCCTTGCTTCGAAGGAACATTCTGGTTGCACTTCTTCTAAGACACATTTGTTCCCCCATTTGGCAGTCCATGGTATATTCAGTATTCTTCCCCAGCACCATAATTCAAAGACATCATTCTTAGGTCTTCTTTATTCATTGTTCAGATTTCACGTGCGAATGGGTGATTGAAAACCCCATGGCTTGAGTCAGGCGCATCTTAGTCCTTAAAGTGTCATATTTGCTTTTTAACATTAAAGAGATCTTTTGCAGCAGATTTGCAGTATGTCATTTGATTTCCCACAGGGTAGTTCTGATTATAAAAATAACAAAACAAAACAAAAAAATAGGCCATGTATGTGGAATGCCCAGATAGGCTCATTTCAGGAACTCTTCTGAAGACCTTCCTAAGGGCCTTGTTCCCTGTGCATGAAGAGAATCAGTAGCACTTTAAGCCTGGCATTTCATCTGAAATATTTGCAGGTGGAGGTGGCCTTAAGCACAAGAGATTTGAAGGGCTTCCCTCCTGATTGCTGATCTGCCAACTCCTGGGCCAGTGGTTGTTGGCTTTACCATGTTTCCCTATGGAAAAAGAGTGGCCTGGTGTGCCTGTGTCTGCAGCAGCACTTGGCTGAGATGCAGAGTGACCAAAGCCCTGCAAAGAAGATTTCCTCCATTTTAAATTTTGAAGTGCTGTTAGTCTCCCAGAAAGCTAAGGGAGTTCAGCTGAACACCACACTGCTTCTTCTATGCAAGCAACTTGCTGCTCTCAGGAAACAGGTGGACAAAATCAAAGGTAAATCATTGCATCATTAGCTCCTATTCTCTAAGTCACACAAACTGTAGAGATAAAATAGAGGAGTTTATTCTTTATTCACCGTAGCAACATGCAGGCTTATAAAGAATCTCTTCATATTAATGAATAATATTTTTAGAGGGAGCAAGAGAGTAGTGAGTTGAAGTGATGATTTTTTGGAGCTTCATAAAGTATTTTATTAAGTAATATTACAGTGTTACTGTATGCATCACAAACCATTCTGTGTTAAAAACACATTTTAATGAGGGTTGTCAGTAGAGTAGGAGAGTCAGTGATATTCCTTCTTGACCGCTGCTTCCACGGGTGTTGATTATGGGTCCGTGTAAAATGAAATCTTTCACAACTTCAGTCTTTCCTGTGTTTATCGTAACATTGCTCATTGTTCCAGTTGTGAGGATTTTTGTTTTCTTTATGTTGTGAGGATTTTTGTTTTCTTTATGTTGAGGGGTAATCCATACTGAAGGCTATGGTCTTTGATCTTCGTCAGTAAGTATCTCAGGTCTTTTTCACTTCTGGTAAGCAAGTTTTTGTCATCTGCACATTGCAGGTTTTTAATCAGTCTTTCTCCAATTCTGATGACCTGTTCTTTATATTGTCCAGCTTCTTGAATTATTTGCTCAGCATGCAGGTTGAATAAGCATGGTGAAAGGATACAACCCTAACTTTAAAACATTCATTATCCCCTTGTCCTATTCAAACAGCTATCTCTTGGTGTCTGTACAGGCTACTTATGAATACGATGAATTGTTCTGGAATTCTCATTCTTCATAATGTTATCCATAATTTGTTATAGTCCACGCAGCTGAATGTCTTTGCAGGATCAGTAAAACACAGGTAAACGTCTTTCTAGTATTCTCTGCTTTCAGCCAGGATCCATCTGACATCAGCAGTGATATCCCTCATTCCATATCTTCTTCTGAATCTGGCTTAAATTTCTGACAGTTCCTTGTCAACATATTGCTTCAGCCAATATTGAGCAAAATTTTACTTCTGTGTAATATTCATGTTATTGTTTGGTAATTACTGCATTTTGTTGGATCACTTTTCTTTGCAGTGGGCACAAATATGGATCTCTTCAGCTCAGTGGCTGTCTTCTCGATTTCTTGGCATAGAGCACCTTCAGCTCTGCATTCGTTTGTTGAGCATCTCGACTGGTATTCCATCAATTCCTGGAGCCTTGTTTTTCAGCAGTGCCTTCAGCGCAGCTTGAACTTCTTTTTTCAGTACCATTGGTTCTTGATTATATGAAATGATTGGATCCTGACCATTTGTGTTTGGTAACAGTGACTCTCTATTCCTTCCATCTTTTTTTGGTGCTTCCTGCGTAGTGTATTTTCCCTGTGGAATCCTTCAGTATTGCAACTTGAAGCCTGAATTTTTTCTTGAGTTGTTGCAGCTTGAGAAATGCTCAGCATATTCTTCCCTTTTGGTTTTTATCTCCAGGTCTTTGCACACTTCAGTATAATACTTTACCTTGTCTTCTTGAGCCGCCCTTTGGTATCTTCTGTTTCTTTTATTTCATCATTTGTTCCGTTCGCTTTAGGTACTTGACGTTCAAGAGCAAATTTCAGAGTATCTTCTGTCATCCATTTTGGTCTTTTCTTTCTTATCTTTTTAATGACCTCTTCCATTCTGTCCTTGAAATGGTCTCTGAATTCAGGTGTAATATACTCAAGGTAATATTTTAGCTCTTGTGATTTCTTCAGCTTCATCTGGAACTTGCATATGAGCACTTGGTGGTCTTGTGATGATTTTGAGCTTTTCCATCATCTGTTTCCACAAATGTCATCATCTTTTTCTACAGATGTAGTCGATTTGATTCCTGTGTATGCCACCTCACAAGGTCCATGTGTATAGTCACTGTATATGTTGGTTAAAAAAAGTGTGGTGAAAAAGTTGTTGGTCTTGCAAAATGCTATCCTGTGATATTTGACACCATTTTTATCAGCAAGGCCACATTTTCTAACTACTGTTCCTTTTTCTTTGGTTCCAACTTTTCCAATCAACAATTTTTAAAAAAAGGATGATTATGATAAAGATTATGGTTTTGGAATCCCTATGGGGCAGTTCTGTCGTCTAGGGTTGCTGTGAGTCAGAATGAACTGGACCACATCAGATTTAATGATTGATGACATTGAGCAACGTATCATGTGGTTGTTGGCCATTTTTTAATTTTCTTCTGGTGAAATGTCTATGCAAGTTCTTTGCACATTTCTTGATTGTTCTTAAGTTGAAGGAATTCTTTTTACATATTCTGATTATTTGCCCAACATATGTCTCTCAGAATTTTCTGTCTGTAGCTTGCCTCTTTGTTTATAAAGCCATTCGTGAAACAAAAGTTTTCCTTTTTGCTGAGACCTCATTTATGTCTTAACTTTTGTTACTTGTGTTTTAGTTGTCATATCTAAGAATCTGTTCTTAAATACCGAGTCCCAAAGCATTGCCCCTGTATTTTCTTCTAAAAGTTTTATGGTTTTAGGTCTGGAAATGTTTTTGAGTTAAATTTTTGTGTATAGTATTTGGTCTAGTTGTTTCATGATATTGCTTGTGCCCTCTGTGTTTTTATTGATCTTTTTCTAGTTTTCCTATCTGTCACTGAAATTAGTTTAGAAGTCTCCAACGATTATTGCAGAACTGTCTGTTTTCCTCTTCAGTTCTGGTAGTGCTTATATGTTTTGGGGCTCCAATGCTGGGTGATTTATAGTTATAATTGTTATATCTTGATGAATTGTCCTTTTTATATAATGTCAATCTTTGTCTCTTTTAACAGATTTGGGATTAAGGTATCTTTTGTCTCATTAAAGTTTCCACCTCAGTTCTTTGGGTTACTATTTGCATGGAACATTTTTTCCATTTTTTTTTTTCCAACTTATTTTGTCCTTGTATATATGATGGGTCTCTTCTTGACAGCATATGTTTGAATCTTGTTTATTTAAAAACTCTGGCAGTCTCTGCCTCTTAATTGAGGCATTTGGTTTGTTTACGTTCATAATAGTCAAGGAGAGTCTTCCTTCTGCTTCTTTTCTATTTGATTTTCTGTGTATTTTTATATCTTCTTTGTCCCCTATTTCCTCCAATAGTGCCTCCTTTTGTATTTTAAGGTGTTTTTTTTTTTTTTTTCCGTGGGGACCAATTTGGATATTCTTATTCTCAGTGTGTTTCTTAAATTCTTAATTTTTAGTGTGGTACCATGGTAATTATATTTAACATTTCCGTTTATAATCACCTGGTTTAAAGTGATACCAACTTCATTTCAGTAACGTACAAAAATCAATTCCTATGCTACCCTGCCCACCCCCTATTTTGTTACCTATTATGTCTTTAGAACGCTGGTGCCATAGTGGCTAAGAGCTATGGTGAGCTGCAGCTACTAACCAAAAGGTTGGAAGTTGAAATCCAGCAGCCGCTTGCATGGAAACCCAGTGGGGCAGTTCTGCTCTGTTCCACAGGGTCACTATGAGTTGAAATTGACTCGATGGCAACAGGGTTTGTTTGTTTGTTTTAGTTATCTCTTTATATACTGTGTGGCTTGTAAAGTAAATTTGTACTTACTTTTTTTGCATTTATCATTATAAAACACAAAGAACATAGAAAATTAGAATCATCAAGCAAAGCTACCTGCATGTTTATTGGAGACCTTTCTGTGTATGACTTTGGGTTCTTTTGTAATATCCTTTAATATTCTGTAATAGCCTGAAGGACTCCCTGTAGCATTTCTTTTAGGGGTGGTCCAATGGTTATGAACTGCTTGGATTTTGTCTTAATTTTGCCTTTATTCTTCAAGGACAGTTTTGCTGGATAGCCTGTTCTTGGTTGACAGTTTGTTGTTCAGCACTTATATGTTTGGAGTCATGGTGATGCAGTGGTTAAGAGTGCACCTGGTAACTAAAATGTCAGCAGTTTGAATCTCCCAACCAGCTGCTTCTTGGAAACTGTATGGGGCTGTCCTGTATGGTTGCTGAGTTGAAATCGACTTGATGGCAACAGGTCTTTTTTTTTTTTAGTATGTAATTCCATTGCCAGTGACCTACAAAGTTTCTAAAGAGAAATCAACATTTAATCTTTTTGAGTGTCTTTTGTATATAGTCACTATGAGTCAGATTTGACTTTATGGCACCGGGTTTGGTTTTGGGTTTGTATTTGACTATTGGTTTCTCTCTCGATGTTTTCAGGATCCTTTGTTTATATTTTGTTTTTGAGAGCCTGATTTTAATATGTCTTGGCTTCCATATTTTTGAGCCTACCCTACTGGGATTTTACACACCTCACATGTTTAGATTCATGTTGTTACTCAGATTTGGAAAGTTTTCTGCCATCATTTCTTCAAATTTTTTTTTTTGTCCCTTCCCCGCCCGGGTTTCCCATTATACATATTTTAATTTGCAATTCCATTAGACTTTTCTTCATCTTCTTTAACTTTCTCTCCTGTTGTTCTTCTGTGTCAGTAATTTAAACATCTTTTCCTCTCATTCACCGTCTTTTTCTTCTGGCAGCTCATATCCATTGTTAACACTTTCCAATGAATTTTTTGTTTTACTTAACGGATTACTGTATTTTTTCTCAAATAGCGCACCCACATAAATAACATGCACACACACATAACGTGTGGAAATAGCGAAATTGTGTAAAAATGTTCCGGTATAGCATGCCTTGTGACATTTCCAGAAGCAAATGAATTTCAGCCTCATTCGCTGTCTTAGTTATCTAGTGCTGCTATAACAGAAATACCACAAGTGGGTGACTTGAACAAGAGAAATTTTTTCTGTCACATTCCAGGAGGCTAGAGATACGAATTCAGGGCACCAGGTTCTGGGGGAAGGTCCTTGTCATCAATCTTCCCGTGATTGAGGAACTTCTCATTGCAGGGACCGCAGGTCCAAGGCATGTGCTATGTTCCTGGTACTTTCTGGTTTGAGGTCCCCATATCTCTCTGCTGGTTTCTGCCTTTCACATTTCAAAAGAGATTCAGTTAAGACACAACCTAATCTTATAGATTGAGTCCTTCCTCATTAACATAACTGTCTCTAATCCTACATCATAGAGGTAGGATTTACAACATGTACGAAAATCACATCAGATGACAGAAATGATGGACAGTTACACAGTACTGGGAATCATGGCCTAGCCAAGTTTATACACATATTTGGGGGGCACAGTTTAATCCATGACATTGACTCTCATTCAACAGCATTAAAATGTTACTTTTGATCATATTTATATAATAAATGTACAAGCCATAGTCGAGAAGTCATGATTTGAGTTTGATAGTATTCCAGTAATTGGAAAGTAAACAATTGAACCTGTGTTTTTTCTGTTTGAGTTGTTCGTTGGAAGTCTAAACAAAGAGAAGCCTGCACTGGATTAATGGCATCAAGTACCTATTGATAGCAATCTCTGTTCAGTCATCTTCTGACCCTGTCTTTTATTTGTAGGAGTAAACAAAACAAAACTGATACACAGTCGTTCTTGACTCAGAAGTCGAATGTGAAAACCTTAACAGCCCATCTTAAGTGAAACCATTAAGCTGCGTTTAAAAAAAAAGACCCGTTGCTGTCGAGTCGTTCTGACTCATAGTGACACTGTAAGACAGAGTAGAACTGCCCCTAGAGTTTCCAAGGATTTGAACTGACAACCTTTTGGTTAGCTGCCAAGCTCTTAACCATTAGGCCACCAGGGTTTCCTTAAGCTATGATAGGTCTGCTTATTTTATATTCTAATTTTGTCTCATTAACGACAGTGTCTTTGATCAATAATGATAAGTCACTTTAATCATGATTTTGAGCATACAAAAAGATCATTGCTTCTTGTACACCTCATATTTAAACTTTGCAACCTCTTTACTAGAACCAGCCAGTCATTGATTGTATTGTGCATAGTTTTGGAGTTTAAATCTAAATCATAGAACCCTTTAGGATCATGGCAGGAATTAACCGAGATCCTATGTGCCAACTTCAAACTGGCAGTCATAACTAGGGCTGTAGAAACAAGCAACAGATTGGCAGCGAGAGAATTTGAGATGGGAAGGTCATCCATCTGAATGGAGCTGGAAAAAGGGCTCTGCAAAAACATACATGTTGTGGACTCAAAACGAAATGACCTGAGTTGGAGAAGGACTAAGTGTATTATTTCTTGAAGGAAACAAAATCAAGCTATCTCTACTGTTGCAATTCAGATCAAAGTGAACATTATGGCAACTGAAAGAGGAATCCCAGCTTTCAGGGTGGGTTTCATATGGATTTTTAAAATCATGAAAAGAAATGGCCTTTCCATGAGAGTAAGAACCACTGATGAATGAATAAACTAAAATGGCCCATTTTAAGATGAAAATCCAATTTCTTCTGTGACTTTTTTTTCAGACATTGATTATCAAAAATTGTGTTTCATTTTAAGATTTATGAAATAAAATACAAACAGTATCTTGTTCTTACAGTTTTAGGCCTAAAATCATTCCTTACTTAGTAGTTTTTGGCTCTTCGTGCATTCATACACTTTGATCTCTACGTGGCATCCCATTTTCATCATAAGTTAGTTCAGTGCACCATTGGTTGTACTTGGTTTAAGAAAATGTTGTTGTTAGGTGCCAACTCAATAGCAACCCTGTGCACAGCAGAACGAAACACTGCCCCGTCCTGCGCCATCCTTACAATCATTGTTATGCTTGAGCTCATTGTTGCAGCCACTGTGTCAATCCACCTCGTTGAAGGTCTCCCTCTTTTCCGCTGACCCTGTACTCTGCCAAGCATGATGTCCTTGTCCAGGGACTGATCTCGCCTGGCAACATGTCCAAAGTACGTGGGTCACAGTCTTGCCATCCTTGCTTCTAAGGAGCATTCTGGTAGTACTTCTTCTAAGACAGATTTGTTCGTTGTTTTGGCAGTCCGTGGTATATTCAATATTTTCCCCCAACACCACAACTCAAAGGTGTCAGTTCTTCTTCGGTCTTCCATATTCATTGTCCAGCTTTCACATGCATATGATGTGACTGAAAATTCCATGGCTTAGGTCAGGCACAGCTTAGTCTTCAGGGTGACATCTTTGCTCTTCAACACTTTAAAGAGGTCCTTTGCAGCAGATTTATGCAGTGCAGTACTTTTTTTTGTACGTCTTTTGATTTCTCGACTGCTGCTTCCATGGTTGTTGATTCTGGATCCAAGTAAAATGAAATTCTTTATCTTTACATTGAGGTGCAATCCATACTGAAGGCTGTGGTCTTTGATCTTCATTGCTTCAAGTCCTTTTCACTTTCAGCAAGCAAGGTTGTGTCATCTGCAAAATGCAGGTTGTTAATGAGTCTTCCTCCAATTCTGATGGCCTGTTCCTCTTCATATAGTCCAGCTTCTCAGATTATTTGCTCAGCATACAGATTGAAGAGGTATGGTGAAAGAATACAACCCTGACAGCACACCTTTCCTGACTTTAAACCGATCAGTATCCCCTTGTTCTCTCTGAACAACTGCCTCTTGATCTATGTAAACGTTCCTCATGAGCACAATTAAGAGTTCTGGAATTCCCATTCTTCACAGTGTTATCCATAGTTTGTTGTGATCCACACAGTGGAATGCCTTTGCATAGACAATAAAACACAGGTAGACATCCTTCTGGTATTCCCAGCTTTCAGCCAGGATCCATCTGACATCAGAAATGATATCCGTGGTTCCACATCCTCTTCTGAATCTGGCCTGAATTTCTGGCAGTTCCCTGTCGATATACCGCTGCAGCTGTTTTTGAAAGATCTTCAGCAAAATTTTGCTTGCATGTGGTAGTAATGATATTGTTCTATAATTTCCACATTCGGTTGGATCACCGTTCTTGGGAATAGGCTGAGAGAATACCGCAGCTGCTAAGGCTCCTGCAGTCCGTACCTGTCGCTCAGGGCACTACCAGACAATCCCAACTGTTCACAGTGTGTAACCTCAGATTCTTGGAGAAAAAGGCTACCCAACCCCTGGCACCAGCTAATAATCCTTGGAACAGTAATCACCAACTCTTACACTATGAAGGGGCTGAGAAATGTAGGATGGCAGCTGGTTGGTTGGTGCACATGGTTCACATAGGGGCGATTAGTAGCCTTGTCTTTTTTTTTTTTTTAATTGTGTTTTTGGTGATGGTTTACACGGAAGTTTAGGTTCCCATTCTGTTTCTACACAGAGTGTTCAGTGACATGGGTTACATTCTTCACAGCATGTGAATATTCCTGTAATTTCCATTCTGGATGTTCTGTTTCCATTGATCTAGTTTCTCTGTCCCCTTACATTCTCATCTTTGTTTTAAAGTGATTATTGACCGTTTGGTCTCATATAGGTGATCTTTTTAATTAGCACATTACTCAGGGTGAAATTTTTAAATTTTGTGAGCCGGTTTGTTATTTAGCTACAAGGTGACTTTATGAGTTAGTTTTGGTCCAAGGTCTTTTTTTGTTTTGTTTAAGTTCAGATTCTGTTCCATGTTTTTATCCCATTCTATTGGGGTCCATTTATTGTGGTCCTGATGAGAATGGTCAGTAGTGGCAGTTAGGCACCACGTACCTCTTCTGGTCTCAAGCTATATAGTTCATGTAGAGTGTTAGTCCTATGGAGTAGTCTTTTTGAATCCTTGGCTTCCTTCTTAGTCTTAGCCCTAGTTTCTTGCTTAGTGTCTACTTTGGATGAGTAGAGATCAGTAGTTTACTTAGTCTACTTAGGTGGGTGCTCACAAGCTTTTAGGACCCTAGACACTACTCACCGGACTACGATGTAGAACCTAATTATATTATGCCAGTTGACCAAGACATCCCACAACACTATGGTCCTAATCCTTCACACCCAGCGACCTAATCCCATGATATCCAAGCAGTTGCCACAACTGTGTCCCCTGTGTGTACAGTCACACAGATGTATATACACATGCATGTATCTGTATTCTACACACCTATGCACTTAACCTATACATATATGCCTGTGTTCATACATATTTGTCCACATGTATGTTTTGCTGTTGGTTTACAATTATATATGCCATAGCCAGTTGGGCATGTGTCATTTTTTTTGTGTCCTTTTTAGTGACATGTTTTACATTCATCAAGGTGTGTACACTGCACCCTTATTCAATGTTACCTTTTACATCACCAAAAATAACAGGTGTCTGCTATCTAGACACTAAATTCCCTGATTCTACCCCTTACCTGGTAACCACTAACGAGCTTTAGTTTCTGTATATATATATGCTTGTTAATGTCATTTCATAAAAGTGAGACAATGTACAATATTTGTATTTTGTGATTGACTTATATCACTCAACATAATGTCATCCAGGTCCATCCACGTTATAAGATGTTTTGGAACTTATATTCTTTTATCCCTGTTATTACGTATTTCAAGGACTTACCATTGTTCTTTATGATTCTGTAGTATTCTCTCGTATGTATGTATCACATTTTACTTCTCCATTCATCTGTTGATGGTCACTGAGGTTATTACATCCTGTTGCTTTTGTGAATAATGCTGCAAGAAAATGTGTGTAGATACACCTGTTCCTCTCAGTTCTGTTAGATCCCTAGAATATATACCTAGGTGTGGATTTGCTGGGTTGTATGGCAGTCTCTAACTCTAGTTTTTAAGGAGCCACCAGACTGTTTTCCACAATGACTGTACCATTTTGGATTCCCAACAGCAGTGGATGAGGGTTGCAATGTGTATACATCCCCTCTAACACTTGTTATTTTCTGTTTTCTTTTTTATATTGGCCATCATAGTGGGAGTGAAATTGTATCTCATTGTGGTTTTGATATACATTTCTCTAATGGCTAATGATGTTGAGCATGTTTTCATGTGTCTTTTGGGTATTTGATAACCTGTTAATGTCCTTTGCCCAGTTTCAGATTGCGTTATTTGTCTTTTTGTTGTTAAGTTGTAGAAATTTTCTGTATTTTTTAGATATTAGACCCTTATCAGTTATATTGTTCCCAAAGAGTAGCTTGTCTCTTCATCCAGCACTTGGTTGAAGTGACAGATTGATTCTCAAAAACCCAAAATAGTTAATTCCAATTTATCTTTTCAGTGCTATTGTTACTTAAGTTGAGGAATGCTGTTCTAGCACTCCCTAGTCCATCAATTCTAGATTCTGCAGGACACTCTCATACTAACTCTTCTCTTTCAGCCTTTAGAAGCCAAGTTTGTACTTTGGTATGTTTCATGAACAGTAATTATACTGTGTGATTAGTGTAGGCACTTCTTCCTGAGGTATATTTGATGTTGGACCCCAAGTTCCACCAGAGTGCAGATGCTGTCTTACCCAAGAAGATTGCTTCCTCTGTCCTTTAGGCAGCCCCAGACAGATACGAACAGCAAACACAACATTCCATTGGTCAAAGTAAGGTCTGTTCCACATACTCCTGAGCAAGGAAGTATGGCCTTACCTGGCAGTCATCACAGCACCACAGCACCAGCCTCTGCCACAGTGTACAGTACAACAGTGGTAGGGGAGGTGGGAGACATCATCTGCGTCTGAAAGGAGGTTTTTCTTAGTTTGACATTGACTTCAGTGCGGTAATTCTTTGAGCGTTTACAAAATTCTAAGACCAGAGATCCATCAACCTATTTTTGTTTGATATTTTTTATATTGTGGGGGGATGTGAGTGTGTAGCTGCTTATGCCACCATTTTGTCTGCATTGCAAGGACTTCTCTTAAAGCATAACCACAACACCATTTTTACCTAAAACATTTAACAGTAACTACTTAATCAAATAGCAAGTCCTTTTCAGAGTCCTGTCTTCTTGTCTCTCTCTTTTAAGATTGAGTCAAGATCCAAATAAGATCTGTTTCTTTGGTGACTGCAGCAATGGACCCGAGCATAACCATGATTGTGAGGATGACACAGGACTGGGCAGTGTCTCCTTCTTTGTACATAGGGTCACTGTGAATCAGAACTGACTACACGATGCCTAATTATAATAATTTCTTTGATTGGTATGACTCAAGCCTTTGTAACATATAGGTTTCCTTCTCCGTTTTTCTCTGTGTAATATTTATTGAAGACACTTTATTTGGCCTGTGCAGTGAATTATCTTTTTTGCAGCACTTACAGGTTGATGTTTGATTGGCTGTAAGAACCTACTGTAGCCAAGTCAGTTGTGACCCATAGTGATCCTATAGGTCAGAGTAGAACTGCCCCATAGGATTTCCAGTAGTGTAAGTCTTCGTGCCACATCTTTATTCCATGGAGCAGCTACTGGATTCAAACTGCTGAAGTTTCAGTTAGATGCTGACCGCTTTAACCACTGTGCTACCAGGGCCCGTTTTATTTGCTATAGTATCCCACTATCTAGATTAGGGGTCTACATCAATATTATATTTAAAAAGAAAAAGAATATGTGACAGTATGTGGCCTACAAGGCTTGAAATGTTTATTTTTTTGTGGGGCAGTTCTACTCTGTCCTGTAGGGTTGCTATGAGTCAGAATTGACTCCGATAGTAACGGGTTTGGTTTTGGTTGTCAGTTTGACTCTACATAGACAGATCTTAAAAGAGCACAATGTTGAAGGCAAACATTCTTTACTAGTTAAGCTAAACTGTTTGGTTTTAAGAAGACTTCAGGGATATTTTTGGTTTAAAGATTATCTCAGGGCAATAGTTTTGAGTGTTCATCCAGCATCCATGGCTCCAGAAAGTCTGGATTTTTTTTTTTTTTTTGGAAGGTCAGTGTAATTTAACTATATTGAAATTATTTGCAGTTAAAGGGAGACTATCTGTTGTGCTTTCCATAATGTTTAGTTAGATCAACCTATTATCACATAGCATTTTTTCTCTCATATAGGATATTGTAACTAGAAGGTTTACTGTTTCTCCGTCTGAGAAGAAATTCAGTTACGACTTTACAAAAATAACCACTGAAAATTTATTTTGGAGATAATACTGATCTCTTATTAAATGTTAATACATGCGAGGCACCAAGCACATTGCATAGTTCAACAGTAACAACTCTGCATATTATGTGTAATTATCCTGTTTAACATAAAGAGAACTGAGATTCAGAGAATTTACCCGTGACGACATTGAGCCAGGACTAAACCCTGGCCATTCCTACCATACTGCCTACAACTAAGAAATTTGGGGAAATTTAATGGAGAAAAAATAATCAGGAATTATGTATATGGTAAATGGGTTTAATAGTTTGATCTACTTATCTTAATCTTGATATAATTTGAGCCTTATTTTTGGTGTAAGGCTGAAATAGTAAATACAGAGCTTGTGGCTCACGAAGCATTGGTGGGAATAGCCTACCTCCAACAGGGATAGGCATAGGGTAGTGAGAGGGTATTGTTGTTCACTATAAGTGCAGCATGGATTCAGGTTAGTGTAAAGTAGGCTCTTCTGCAAGAGTGTGAACATAGCCAACTACATTAGCTGTGGTGGTACTAACAGAGAAAACAAGATAAGTAAGATGTTTTAACTTTTGTTATGTGCCCTCAATGGAAATAATGGAGTAATAATGGAAGACATTTGCCTTTTCCTGTAGCATATCGACAAATTGTTCAAACATAAGGAACTTCAACAACAGCTCTTGGATGCCAGACTTCAGCAGACGACACAGCTCATAAAGGAAGCTGATGAAAAACATCAGAGAGAGAGAGAGTTTGTAAGTCCTGTTTCCTAAAAATGAAATTATTAGCAAAATTTGCAACCAAAGTACTGAATATATTTAAACTTAATCTATATTTGTTGTAGCTGTAAGGCATGCTATTTGATTTTTTTACTCTCTATGTGGGGATGTGTATATGTGTTAGAAAATATTTGATTTATTTCTAATCCCTTTTTTATATAAACAACGTACTTGAGATGCTAGACAAAGTTAATGGAAACATCTGCACTCATTTTTTTTTAATACTTAGATAATTATTTCATTTTTCACCGGATGCAAAAATTGAACCAATTATTTAACATCAGATTTGCCAAACACAGGTCTCTTACATACTATTCCATTTCATTTTGAAAAAGGTAAATTGAAAATATAAAAACTATTTGTTTACTTACTGTGAGATAATTTCCTAATAAAAATTTTTGACAATTGTCTATACCCACATCTCTTCAGGATACTTTCTAGAATACAAGATCAAGTAATTTTGCCTGTCGATAATTGTGAATGCAGTGGAATCTCATTTAATATGTGTATTTAACATATATAATCTCAACCATATGTGTTATAAAAAAGGAAATAGGCGAAGTAATAGAATGGTAGTAATAATGAGGACTGTTCCATTCATCATTTCATTCAAATAGCCTAGACTTTAAGATGAGCATGGCATGGAAAACTCAGTTCCTGAGTGATCCTCAAGGTGTGATCATCATGCTAACTATGAGGTTAGTATTTAGAGAGATGCATTTTTTAAACAGCAGGGCCTTCACTGCAAACAGACAGTGGTATCCAGTGCCTAACTGAAGAAATAGTTGCCATTTCCAACTTGGAGTACATACATCTACATGTGCATATACTCCAGCATACTTGAAGACTGCTGTGATTACTGTTTTATGTAAATCATATTTGACAGTGGTAACCTACCCTAACTGAATTAAGACACCTGACTACAATGGGGCTGATGGAACCCCATGGTAGTAGGGGCCAAGGGGCTGAACTCAATCAACAAAGACAAGGTGGGCATGGTTACTGTAATGGACAGCGAAGTCTGAGCAGTATGCAGAATAGTCTGACTCGTAGGGACTTATGGCTCTGGCAACTTAGTCATGGTGTTCCTAGCAGTTAAACAGATGGGAAACTTACTATTTGTTTGGTCTGTATGATCGGAAGAATTTCAGGTCAAGTGAGCAGCAGTCAAACTTGAATCATCAGTATAGAGTCATGGCCTCTCAGTCAGTTCCCAGACTTAAATGAGTTTACAAACCAACAATCCCTTGATGGAAGGGGAGGCTGGGCCTCCTTAAGGAAGGACTCCACTACACTGCCAAAAATTTATACCATTAATCTTTCTCCCAGCCTTCCCAATAGGGATTTATGGCCTTTTACGAGAGTGAATGTTCATTGGTGAAAAGGAAATAATCAGACATTTCAGGGAATACTGCATACTGGCTCTGAACTGACACTAATTCCAGGAAACCCAAAGTGTCACTGTGGCCTGCTTAGTCAGAGTGGAGGTGTCTGGAGCTCAGGTTATTAATGGAGTCTTAGCCCAGCTTTGTCTCACAGTGGGTACAGTGGGTCCCATATCTCACCCTGTAGTGATTTCCTCAATTCCAGAATGCATAATTGAAATAAATATACTCAGCAACTTGCAGAATCCCCACAATGGATCCTTGACATGTGGAGTAAGGGTCACTATGGTAGGCAAAGTCAAGTGGAAGCCATTAGAATTGCCCCTACTTAGGAA
The DNA here is from genome assembly GCF_024166365.1 of Elephas maximus indicus. Taxonomy (NCBI): domain Eukaryota; kingdom Metazoa; phylum Chordata; class Mammalia; order Proboscidea; family Elephantidae; genus Elephas; species Elephas maximus. Next base: position 6,428,979 of record NC_064847.1, read on the forward strand.
AATAGTAAATCAAAAGCAATACTGCATTTCTGGAGGGATTACAGAGATTAATGCCATAACCAAGGACTTGAAGGATGCTGAGTGGTAATTTCCATCACCTCCCCATTTAACTTACCTGTTTGACCTGTGCAAAAAAACAGATGGATCTTGGAGAAAGACAGTGGATTATGAAAAACTTAATCAGGTGGTGACTCCAATTGCAGCTGCTGTTCCAGATGTGGTTTCATCTCTTGAGAAAATGAATACATTTCCTGGTATCTAGTATGTAGCTATTGATGTGGCTAATGCCTTATTCTTGACTTTGGATTCAGAGGAATCCCAGAAGCAGTTTGTCTTCAGCTGACGAGGTTAGCAGTATACCTTCAGTGCCCTACCTCAGGGGTGTATCAACTCTTCAGCCCTAGGTTGTAATTTAATCTGCAGGGACCTTGATCACCTTTCCATTTCACGGGAAGCTACACTTCCACTGCATTGATGACATTGCACCTAGTAAGGAAAAAGCATCAGTGACTTTGGACTTACTGGTAAAACATGTGCATGCTAGAAAGTGGAAAAATAATCCAACAAAAATTCAGGCATATTCCACCTGGGTGAAATTTCTAGTGGTCCCGTGGCATTTGTATGTTGAAATAGTCCTTCTAAAGGGAAAGACAAGTTATTGTGTCTGGCCCTCCCCACAACTTGAAAGGAGGCATAACACCTAGTGGTGTTTTTGGGTTTTGGAGGCAACATATTACTTATTTGGTCATGTTACTCTGGCCTATTTATCAACCAGAAACCAAATCCAGGGCTGCCGAGTCAATTCCAACTCATCGCAACCCTGTAGGACAAAGTAGAACTAACTACCCCATAGAGTTTCCAAGGAGTGCCTGGCAGATTTGAACTGCTGACTCTTCGGTTAGCAGCCGTAGCTCTTAACCACTATTCTACCAGGGTTTCTATCTGTTTATCAAGTGCCTGGAAAAGCTGCTGGTTTTGAGTGGGTTCACAGAAGAAAAGGCTTTGCAGCAGGCAGTTGTACAAGCAACTCTGCTACTTGGCCCAGTGCTTCTTGAAGTGTCCATGGCAGATAGAGATGCTGTTTGGAGTCTTTGGTGGGAACTTGTTGAATCACAGAGCAGACCCTTAGGATTTGGAGCAAAGCCCAGCTGTCCTCTGCAGATAACTACTCTCCTTTTGAAAAACAATTTTTTGCTTGTTACTGGCCTTTAGTAGAGACTGAATGCTTAACCATCGGGCACCAAGTCACCATGCAGCTTGCCCATCGTGAACTGGGTATTGTATGCTGATGTGCACAGCAGCACTCCATCATTAAATGGTTGAGCCCAAGTAGGACCTGAAAGCATAAGTAAAATGCATGCAGTAGTGCCACAAATAAATGCTCATGGTCTCCATTTTTGTCACATTACCTTCCATCTCCCAGTCTGTACCTATGGCCTAATGAGTTCCTTATCACCAGTTGACTGAGGAAGAGAAAACTCATGCCTGATTTCCAGATGGTTCTGCATGATACGCAGGCACAACTTGAAAGTGGACATCAGCAGAAGTACAGCCCCTTCCTGGGACCTCCCTGAATGATGGTGGTGAAGGGAAATCCTCCCAGCAGGTAGAACATCAGGCAGTGCACCTAGTTGTTCACCTTGCTTGGAAGGTCAAATGGCCAGATGTGCGATTATATACTGATTCTTGGGCTGTGGCCACTGATTTGGCTGGATGGTCAGGATTTGTAAGGAAGATTGGTAATAAGGAGTGATGGGGAATAGGCATGTGGATAAACCTTTCTGAATGGATCAAAGAAGTGAAGACATTTGTGAAACATTTATCAAAGTGTGACCTCAGCTGAGGAGGATTTCAAAAGTGAAATGGATAGGATGGTGCATTCTGTGGAAAACAGTCATCCTCTTTCCCCAGACACTTCTGTCTTTCCCAGATGGCTTATGAACAGAGTGACCTGGCTGCTGGCAGACGGGGGAGTGGTTCTACCCAGTCTGCCAGCAGCAGAGACCAACACTGAGTCCCCAATATGGCACTGTCCCTTGAGGTGATCAGCCAGCAACTTGGTGGCAAGTTGATTACATTGGAACACTTCCATCATGAAAAGGGTAGCACTTGTTCGTGCTGGAATAGATACTTAACTTTGGATGTGGGTTTGCCTTCCTTGTGTGGAATACTTCTGCCAAAACTACCATCCATGGACTTACAGAATGCCAAATCTACTGTCATGGTATCCCACACAGCATTGTGTGGAATCAGAGGACTCATTTCACGGCAGTGGGCCCATGCTCATGGAATTCACTGGTCTTCCCATGTTCCCCATCATTCCAAAGTAGCTAGCTTGATGGAATAATGGAATGGCCTTCAGAAGACACAATTATGGCACCAGCTAGGTGGCAGTACCTTGCAGGGCTAGCGCATTGTTCTCCAGGAGGCTGTATATGCCCTAAACCAGTGTTCATTTATGATGCTGCATCTCTCACAGCCAGGATTCATGGGCCCAAGAATCAAGGAGTGGAAACGGGAGTTGCATCATTCGCTATTACTCCTAGTGATCCATTGCAAAATTTTGCTTCCTGTCCATGCAACACGGGTTTGTGGGTTGAGAGGCCTTGGTTCCAAAGGGAGAAATGCTCCCACCAGGAGACACCACTGATTCCGTTTAACTGCCAACTTTGGACTCCGCATGCCTCTGCATCAGCATACCATATTGGCAGGTGTAAATGATCCTGATATCCTTAGGGCATCTCTTAGTACTACTGTGCCCTGTGATTAAAGTCAATGGAAAACTGTTGTTAGGCGCCGTTGAGTTGGTTCCAACTCATACTGACCTTGTGTACAATAGAATGAAACACTGCCCAAGCCTGTGTCATCCTCACAGTCATTATGATGCTTGAGCCCCTTGGTCAGCAACCTAATTCTGACCTGACTACTAAGAGACCTGGACTCTTCAGGAATGAAGTTTTGGGTCACCATACCAGGTAAAGAACCATGACCAGCTGAAGTGCTTGCTGAGGGCAAGGAGAATACACAGTGGGTGGTGGAAGTAGGTAGTTCTAAATACCAGCTGTGACCAGATGTCCAGTTGCAGAAACATTAGTTGTTATGAGAATTTTTTCCTTGTATGCATACATCAAATATTTTTGTTTTCTTCACTTACAAAACATAAATTTTAAACAGAGCTAGTGTGTTTTCAGTTATACACGTGGCAGTGGTATCATGATAGGCAGAAGTGGGACTTTATAATTCTCTTTATTCAGAGATTATGGTTTGAAGGACATGTGTACAGGGGACTGTGATTTTTAAGGTTGTGTGTCAACTGGTTGGGCCATGATTCTCAGTGGTTTGGCAGTTATGACATAGTGTGGCAATCGGCTGATGAGATCTACTATAATGTGATCACCTCCATGATGGAATCTGCTACGAGCAGCCAGTCAGTTCAAATGGAATTTCATTGGCAGGTATGATCTGCATCCAGTATAGGTGGACTTTCTGTCAAGGCTTTTGGGCTTTTGCTTGTGGATCCTGCAGCTAGCTCCTCTTTGTCTGACTTCTGGTTCTTGGGACTTGAGCTAGCGGTCTGCCAGCTTACCTATCTTGGGATTTGTCAGCCTTCACAGCGTATGAGCCAGGGGCTTCCCAGTTAATCTGTTGATCTTGGTATTTTTCAGTCTCCGCAGTCTGTGAGCCAGAGTCCTCTTGTCTGACCTGATAATTTTAGGTTTGCCAGTCCTGGCAGCTACATGAGTTAGGAGAAGCCGCCAGCCTGACTCATAGACTTGGGACTTGCCAGGCTATACACCCGCATGAGCCATCTCCTTGATACAGTGTCTCTCTCTCTCTAGATACATGCGTAGATGAATCACTGGTTTGCATAAGGCATATACTTTGAACTTGAATATCATGCCTGTCATGGAATAGAAAGGTTTTCTCAACTATTCAGATGACGTTAGTATTCCTAGTCATGTTTTCTGCTCATAAATCCAGAAATCTAAGTAACATGAAACATAGCAATTTAACCCCGAGTTCTATAAACCTGGGCCTCCAGGGTGCTTCTCATACTTAACCAGTAATAAAACTATTTCTACGTTTTCAAGTACAAAAAAGTGGAACAGATGAAGGATATAGGTAATTAGTAATTAATGTAATAAAATGTTTAATCCTATTCTAAGACTTGTGATTCTTGCTAAAGTAGTGCATGGAAGGACTTTAGTGGATGAGCTAAGGCTAAGTATATGGTCTTTTGACATTTTAGTTATGTGTATAATTATTATTAGTATTTTGCCAGAATGTTTCTGTTTTCTAGTTATTAAGGGAAGCAACAGAATCAAGACACAAATATGAACAAATGAAACAGCAAGAAGCACAGCTAAAACATCAGGTAATTTTACTATGTGGGATAGTAGAATTTGTAGATACATACCTTGAATCTTGTATAAGTAGTTCTGCTTTCTTTTAGCCAGAGTCAGCTAGAGCCAGCCAGAACTGAAATAGATTACATCTCCACCATCATACTTACCTCCTCATTTCAGGAGACCAACTTAACCTGACTTTGCCTAGAGCTTTCCTTGTGTCTCTTCCCACTATGCCATATGTTTTCTTTAATACCTTTGTAATTTTGTTTTATGAGCATGTAATCTATTTTAAAATGTTTCTATAAAGGAAGCCTAATTTATAGTGAAAATTTAATAGATGTCAAAAACCAGAAATCTTTTGATTCATCTGCCATAAGTTAACGATCATGCTTCAAGAAAATGCTTCTGGAAATTTGAATCTCTTCTTAGGATCTTTATAAATTCATTTGCCCATGAGAATGGACAAGAGAATCAATGTGAAGATGCTCATAAGGCTTTTAGAAGATGTTTTTTCATTTTCATTCATAATATGTTCAGTAGAAATCAACAGAAGGGCCTTTTGCCAAGCTTACAATCCATCACAGATTCTGTTGTACTGTGTAATTTTGTTGCCTATCGCCTGTTTCATAAGCCTGAGTTTGCCTATGTGTTATTTCATTTCCTTTGCTGTCATCAACTGGTCTTTTTCCTATTTTAAGTGGTTTTCCTTCCCAAGACTTACTTCCATTCTTTGCTCTTACCATGTCCTTTTTCATTATTTGTTAGTCATATCCACTATTGCCTGACTAGTTAGTTGACCAGCCACATATTTCCAGGTATGATGGTAGATGTGGGTTACTGTTGACCTGTCAGGTGGATAGTCTCTACATGAATGTACCATCTTCAGTGAAAATGTATAATGCTAAAAGCCTATAATTCTAATCTCCCTCAACTGCTATAAGAGCACCCCATTATTAATACTGCTTGAGCCATCACCATTGTTCTCAACTCTGGGCCAGTAGTCTTAGAGGTACTCTCAACAGGTGCCTCTTGTTCCACCCTATGTATTCTCATAAAATTTAATCCTAAATTTCTCTTCCTGCTGGTATCCTAGTCTGTGCCCTCACCTTTCTGCAGATGTGATTTGACTGTCTTGCAGTCCTTTCTTGTAGGATAGCGAACATCATTAGCAATGCTACTCTCCATCTGTTTTCTCCTCCTACGTGAAGCAGGACTTTCTTCTAAGCACTTCCTGTGTGGCCTGTCTCACCAGACAACTTGTGGGTAGGCTAGTTCTGTCATTTGTCCCTGCCCTGTTCAGGTGATGTTCAGTATTTGTGATACATCATGCTTAAAAGTTATGGCATTGTTTATACTGTTTCTTGGCTTCTGATTTTCTTTTGTTTTCTTTAGTTTTTTTGTTTTGTTTTAATACATATTCTATAATCTTCAGGTTTGTTCCTCTGAACCTCTGTTTCCTCATCCTGACTGCATTAAATGATTTCTGATTCCCTATTGGTCTAAAATTGTTCATCTCATCCTTGAGACCTACTTCAGGCTTATTAATCTGAAACCTTCTCTGCTCTCCTGTTCCTACTTTTCTCAGCTCCTAAAAAACGGACTCAGCATTCTGTATTCTGCTTAGCATTACTTTAAATATTAGGATGAAAGTTCTTGACGGGAAGGATTTAAAACCCTACCTCTGGTGTTTCTACCTCTTTTAGCTTTTCTTTTTCTCTTAACTGTACTCCTGTTGATTGTTTTTGCACCAGACAAATCATTTCTTTGGCTTCTGTTTCATTTTCCAGCCTGTGTTAAGGGAAGAGATATCCTTGATATCAAGCTAAGAAGTATGTAGGTGATACTCTAAATAAAGATATTTATCCTAGAACAATTTTAAAATATAAGTAGAGAAATACCTCATAAAGCATTAAAGTATAAAATTTTTATTTATACTACTATAATATCTGTAAAATTAGAATCGATGGAATGGAGTGAGTGTACATTTTTAACTCATTTAAAGATGATGAAGTCAACAGAATTTCAAAGTTTAATGCATTTCAGTGAGCCATAAGAATTTCAGCTATTCATGTCTCTTGTTTAAGGATTGGATGTGCATTTGTTCTTATTTCAAGTAATTAGTAGTAATTAATGTTTAACCATGTTATGTTCTTTTAAAGTCTTCAGAATTTTGAATTGCTTACCCAGAACTCAGAATATTTAATACATTTTTCTCTAGCTTTCTGTGTATATGGATAAGTTTGAAGAATTCCAGACTACCATGGCAAAAAGCAATGAACTTTTTACAACCTTCAGGCAGGAAACGGAAAAGGTATTTACATATTTTTAGTAAAGTATTACATAAAAAGGAAATCACACGAGAAGTTATTTTAAGCAGGATTAATACTTGGATGAGTTCATTCACTCTGGTAGTATTTTAATTTTATCTTTTATGATTGACATTGTCACAATCTGGCCTTTTCCCCTTAGAGTACCCCTGTCTTATTATCCTTAAAAGTTTATTATTATTAATGGTGGTGCCTCTATTTAAAAGAAAATTTGTTAGAAATGGATGTTTTTTCTCCCCAAAACCACTGGAAGTAAACTGCTCCCCAGTTTTACCCAGAAAGTCTTACGTAAAGTGCTTTTCAAAAATCCAAGCCAGGAAAAGTGATATACTTTGGTTGAATAGATTATTTCTGAGGTCTATCTAATGACCGAAATATTTTTACTCTTTTAAATTTGAACTTTATATACCATACAGTGTATAAAATTTAAATATCAGTCACTAAAATTAGAAGTAGAAAAATATTCAGGGTCTTCAGGTTAACGCAGGATAAAAGATAATGCATTGGTTTGGAGCATGGACTTTGGAACAGAGCTCTGTTATTTGTATCACTTTCTTGGAGCAAGTTATTTATCTTACATCTCCCCCTTAAAATAGGTGATTTTAAAAAATAGAGCAAGCTGGGGGTAAATTCAGTAGTGCCTGGCACTTTGTAAGCATTTAGTAGATGTAAATTACGATTATTACTAGATTTTATGTAGTGGTTGAGAGAGTATTAGGACCCCTGGTACCTCACTGGTTAAAGTGCTTGGCTGCTACCTGAAAGGTTGGCAGTGTGAACCCACCAGCCACTCAGTGGGAGAAAGATGTCTGCTTCCGTAAAGATCTACAGCCTTGGAAACTCTGTGGGGCAGTTATGTGTTCTATAGGGTTGCTATGAGTCAGAACTGACAATAGGTTTTTGGTGAAAAGAGTGTGTGCTCTTTATTTAGTTAAATATCCTGGGCTAATTTCTTGTCAGTCATGTAATGTGTGATTGTGGAAAGTTTAACTCTTCTGTGCATTTCTTTTCCTTCATGTTAAAAAGAGGATAACAAAAATACCTACCCTTCATAAAATAATGTTTCAAACAGTGTTTGGCACATTTTTAAGTGTTCAAATTACTACTTCCTTTTATCTTTAGGCCCAGTATTCTGAAATTCAGTGAGCAGCAGATTAGTTCTTTCTTTTAATCATTTCATGTGAGATTCCAGTTTACTATAATTAACCTGTTGCTGTTGAGCCGGTTCTGACTCAGGGCAACTACATGTATGTCAGAGTAGGACTGTGATGCATAGGACTTTCATTGGCTGAGTTTTTGGAATTAGATCACCAGGTCTTTCTTCCAAAATGCTTCTGGAAGGATTTGAACCTACAGCCTTTTGGTTAGTAACTAAGTGCTTAGCTGCGTGCACCAGCCAGTGACACCAGGTGAAGACAAAATAGCCTTCCTTCTGGAGAATTCTCTGGATTGGAACATATTCTCTCTGCCGTCATCTCTGTAGAGATCACTGTCAGCCAACACACAACCTAGATCTTTCATGACCTCTTCCCTAGGATCTTTGTTTCAGTTAGTTTTGTATTATAGTATTGTGTGTAGTTATGCAAACTCACAAGGACTAGAATCTTATATTATGCTCCCTGTAGTTCTGAAACTGTTGAGGCCTCAGAATCTTATTCTCTTTCGGGGCCACAAATCCCCATCTTAAGAATCTGGTAAAATTCGTTGAATGGGCTATTTCTTTAGAAAACTCAGAAACAGGGACATGTTTTCATAGAATTTAGAGAAAAGAGCTTTAATTTCTTGCTACTGCCAATTGTAATAAATGACTGTACTACAGCCTTAACTGAGAGAATTCACAGTATGGTATCTGAGAGCTTCCTCCATAACATACTTCCTTAGAAATTGCCATCAAGTTGGGCTTGACTCATAATGACCCCTCTGTACAACAGAGTGAAACACTGCGTTCTCCTGTGCCAGCCTCAAAATTGTTGCTGTGCTTGAGCCCATTTTCGTAGCCACTGTGTCAGTCTATCTACTTGAGGCTCTTCCTCTTTTTCACTGACCCTCTACTTTACCAAGCATGATGTTCTTCTCTAGGGACCTGTCCCTCCTGGTAACATGTCAAAAGTATGTTTATCATGATGTTCTCTATTGGTCCAGTTGTGAGGATTTTTGTTTTATGTCAAGGTGCGTGGTGGTTGTTAGATGCCACGGAGTTGCTTCTGACTCACAGCACCTCCTGGTGACATGTCCACTGTCTTTGAAGGAGCACTCTGGGTGTATTTCTTCCAGTACAGACTTGTTCATTCTTCTGGCATTTCATGGTACATTCAGTATTCTTCACCAGTGCCATAATTATGTTAAGGTGCAATCCATACTGAAGGCTGTGGTCTCTGATCGTTATCAGTAAGTCCTTCAGGTCCTCTTCACTTTCAGCAAGCAGGGTTGTGTCATATGCATAACACAGGTTGTTAATGAGTCTTCCTCCAATCCTGATGCCCTGTTCTTCTTCATATAGTCCAGCTTCTCGGATTATTTGCTGAGCATACAGATTGAACAGGTATGGTGAAGGAATACAACCCTGACACACACCTTTCCTGACTTTAAACCAATCAGTATCCCCTTGTTCTGTCTGAACAACTGCCTCTTGATCTATGTAAAGGTTCCTCATGAGCACAATTAAGGGTTCTGGAATTCCCATTCTTCACAGTGTTATCTATAGTTTGTAATTTGAAATTGAGAGGATCAAATTTATTTTTCTCTTAAATGAAGCCCCAGCTTTATTTGCTGCTACTGCTACCTTAGTGGTTTCTGAGATAAGCTCTGTTACTAAGACTTAGGCATAGCTATTTTTTTTTTTAATTTTATTGTGTTTTCAGTGAAAGTTTATGTACCAAATTTCCATTTAACTGTTACTGCATATATTGTTCAGAGACATGGGTTCCATTTTTCACAATCTGTTAACATTCTTATTAATTCCTTTCTGCTTGCCTTGCATCTACATTACTTACCTTTTCGTCTTTGCTTTTGTCTAACTTGACAATTTGGTCTCACATACATGATATCTTAAAGGTGTACAGTACTCACTGGTATAATTGCTATAATTATAATTAAGTGTTTTTTAGCTGAAAGGTACCCTCAGAGTATTTACAGTTAAAAGTTTATGGAGTATCTCAAGGAGTCCTCTAGTCTCACCCAGTCCATTTAAGTCTGGACTTTTTAATAATTTGAGTTCTGTTCCACATTTTTCTCTCCTTCTATCAGGGTTCCTCTATTGTGGCCCTAATTTGAAAGGTTGGTACTAGTAGCCAGGCATGTCTCTTTCTTCTGTTCTTAAGGTAAAGTGAGGCTGTGGTTAGTCCTGTACACTAGTTTCTCTTTTGCATTGGCCAGATGAGACCAATGGTTGTATCTTAGGTGGTGGCGTAGATGTTTGTGTCTTGTCAACTGGTTGAGGCAGGGGGAGTGAGGCAGGAACATTAAGCAGATGTTTTTGTTTTTGTCATGGGATAGTAAGTGGAACTTAGAGTTTAAGTTTGCAGTTGTGTTTATTCATAGATGACAAAGAAAATTAAAAAACTGGAAAAAGAAACCATAATATGGCGTACCAAATGGGAAAATAATAATAAAATACTTCTCCAAATGGCTGAAGAGGTGAGATGGTTTTACTTGACTAAATAATGGGTATTCATTTGAATTTATTTTCTCCCAATTTATTAGCCCAGGTTTGTGTTGTGAACAGGTATAAAGTTTCTAGATTTTATTTTGTAACTAGAGCTTGCACAGAATCAGGCTTGTTAAAATTGGTATGCTTTCCTACCCTCACTCCCCTCAGTTTGTATTTTTATAAGTATCTAGGTCATGCTGATGCTGCTGGTTCAAGAACCACAACTTTGAGACCCACTGCTCCACAGGAAAGATAATTTTATTCTGATTTTCCAGTGGAGAGTACACAAACCAGAAATTCAGTTGCTTTGTTACCTTAACTTATTCTTTTCCAAAAGACAACAAAAGTTCTTTTTGCCAGGTTTGCTATAAATACAAATAAGACATATTCTATTTGCAATTATTAGATTCCTCACTTTCAGAAACTTTAATAAGAGTTGTTTGTAATATTTCAGAAGAGAAGATGTTGGAGCACATGTAGTACTCTCTTCTCCGAACTGGTAGAAGGAAATAGAAATTCATGTGGAAGTACAAACTTCTCTGTCTTTAATTCTTATTACTGTCATTTTAGGTTCAGATCCTTAATTCTTCAATATTATATGTATGAAATGTTTCTTAAAGTCAAGAAATTGATTTTGCTTAAAGAATGACAATTTTGTGGCATTGCTCTAGAATAATTTAAATTTTAAAATATTAATTGGTATTGTTCAAGAGATGATAAAACAAGTAGTTTTCATTTTGACTTACTAACTTTATATACAAAAACCTAATTTATATTTAATGAGATTACATAAATTTTGCTGTTTTTTTCCAACAGAAAGCTATTTGTGATAAAGAGTATAATGCCTTTCAAATAAAACTAGAAAGGCTAGAGAAGCTGTGTAGAGCTCTTCAAATGGAAAGAAATGAGCTCAGTGAAAAGATGGAAGTCCTTAAAGATCAGGTCTCTGTAAAAGCAGCACATGTGGATCCAGCAGTGCCTGTGTTACACTCCTGTGTTGTTGTTGGTTCTTGCAAAGGAACTGAGAACTTGCTCTGAAAGAGATCCAGGAGACCAGCTGGAGATGGGACCCAAAGCATCAAATATAACAAAACGTCGTTTAAAAGACCCTTTCCACAGGATTTCTTCTAAGCACTGAATCATTTGACTAAAACAAAGTATGATCACTGTGTTAAAAGATGTATTTTGTGTATAACTTTCTCTGTTAATAGTAACTGTTGGTTTTGTTATGAAACTTTCCTTACTTTTTCTACCATATCTGTATTTTCTTAGAACTACTGGACTTAAATGGTATAAGAGGCTGTTTAGCAGTTTTGGGTTGTTTTAATCTTTATCTGTGTTGTACATTTTCCTTATTTCCCTCTTTCTTGGAATTAAGGTATATGTGCATTGCTTTGTTCTTTCAATGTGTTCATTTCATTGTCTTGCTCCTTGTAGATAGTTATCATAAAATGAGACTTTAAAAATGGTCCCTTGGTGCGAAAAAAAATACTAAATGCTCTAGCTTATTAACATAATTCAAAAAGAAAAAAATATAAAGATGATTAGTTTTGCCCAGTAGCCCATTTAAATGCCAAGTAAAAAATAAAATCTAGTCTTGGATCAGAAACATGTATAAGGTATTTGAATTAGGTTAACTTTTTGATAATATTTATTCCCCTTGACAGTTGAGATGACCACAACTCTTGAATCTCTCAAAGTAGTATAGGATAATATATACCGGGTCCCAGACAGTGGAAGAAAAGAAATTCATATGAAATTTGAAAAATTTAATTACTATGCCAGAATAAGCAAAGTAAAACTAAATGTCTCCCTAAACAGCCTTTTAGAAACATCATCTTTAGCTACTAAATGAAATATTGGACTCTATATTCCTAGTGAGTATATTTCACAAAAGCTCTGTGGATGTAAGCACTTAGCATTTTATTAAGACATTTGTGTGGCCCACCATGTTACTTTGTGGTACTTGTGTATGGAAGATAAGTGTTGGGCTGCTGTACATGGCATTCTTAGCCTCCTGTTTTTGGCATACTGTGTTAGATATTACTGTGTGGAATAATATATTAAAGGGATATTTATTTTGTTAGACATACACTTAGTTTTCTTTCAGATTTTTTCCTGTGTTACCAAGTGAAAAATGAGAAAAAAAAAAAAGCAGACCCCTTTTAGAAGGCTTTCCTCCTAATCAGCAGTTACTTGAGCAGACCAGTGTTGTAGCTTTGTGGCATGCCCAGTCTATGCTATTTACTACAACAGGGTTAGCAAACTACAGCCCAGGCTAGCCACTTTTGCAAAATAACTTTGTTGGAACACAACCAAGCCTATTATTTTTGAATCATTTACGTATTGTCTGTGACTGCTTTTGTACTACAACTACGTAAATGTAAAATACTTACTTTCTGTCCCTTTTAAGTTTGTCATAGCCTGACTGAGAACGTTGTAGCTGGCATAGGAAAAATTTAAATTTTTAATTTATTTAAACTGTGTTTGTTGCATCATCATGGAATCTTCTGGAGTTGTAGTATCTATACTGGCAGTGAATCTGAGGTATACAAAAAGCTTGGGCCTTAGATAGCAAACCATTTTATTATCAGACTTGCAGTGATAAGTTGCTTGATCTTCATACCAGCAGTTTCTAGTTTTTTTTTTTTTTAATGCAACTATCTTAGTACACCTGGTTATTACAGTTCAATTCTCAGGTGTTGCAGAAAAACCTACCTCTTACAGACTGTAAATGAAAATAACTGAAAAAGTTTACAGTGTTAAACACACTGCTTTATTTTTACAGCCCACATGTTTCATAAAGACAGATTGATAAGAGGCAAATCTTGTTTTGTTCTTCAAAGACAATTTGTACAGATTTTTCACTAACGGAAATCTGGTTTTATCTACTCAGTTTTGTTAGGGTTAAATAAATACATATTTGATTAATTTAACAGCCTCTCTGTATTTTTTATAAATAGGGTAACTTAAATTTATGATAACCATCAAGTTCAAAGTTTTTTTTTTATAGATAGCTGGTTTCTCAGGTCTTAAAATGTTAATTATTGCACAATTTAAGCAGGGTGGGGATATACTCACTTATTGGGGAATAAAATTTTCATTTTATTAGGCCAGAGTTGTTAATACATTTTTCTTCCTTTATGTGGATTTTTCTAGAATATTTCTACAGTGTAGCTTCTGGCAAGGCTTTGAAAAACTACAAAGAATATTTCCAATCTCAGCTAGCCTTAGCATATGTAGGCCTACCTACATATGCTAACAATATGAACCTAAGAACTGAGTAGGTATTGAAATCAAGGGATACTTGTTCATATGATTCATCTTTTTATTACTGGTTGATGAACAAAAGAACTTCAGGCTTACTCAGTCTTACCAAGCAGGCTCTTACTCTCTAGAAAAACAGCTTGAGAGAAAACTAGTTGTTAAAACTGTTCAGGTAAGACTCAAAGTAGAGTTTGAGGGTTATAGAATATGGCAAAGAGAGAGATTCAAGAACCTCTTTCTCCACTGAAACAACCGTAGAGTAGCAAAAACATGGAATAACCTTTTTTTTTTTAACCGTGGAAGCCAATCAAAGATCTCTGGGTGGTGCAAACAGTTGCCAGTTGACTACTAATCTAAACCATGGCAGTTCAAACCCACCCAGTGGTGCTGCAGGAGAAAGGCCTGGTGATCTGCTTCCATAAAGATTACACCCAAACA